>NC_085866.1:43211642-43319142 GCF_034702125.1 Engraulis encrasicolus | reverse complement strand
ATTGGCTCATGGCTCTGTCTCCATACGCCCTCTCCCTAATGTTTTGCTTTTTCACATCATCAGCCCCCCAGGCACCTTCTCGCCTCTCTGCCTCTCTCTCTTTCTCTCTCTCCCACACTCTACCTTCCTCTTTCTCTCTCCATCTCTCTAGCTATCCCCTCATACCTCTCTCAACCTCATACTCTCTCTGCATTGCTGCAGTAACACCAAAGAAAGAGAGAGAGAGTGTGTGAAATATTAACGTGGCTCGCCAGGGTGGCAAGAGAGAGGGAGAGGGCAAGAGAGGAGAAGAAAGGGCTGGGGAGGAAGAGAGAGCGTGAGAGAGAGAAAGAAAGAGAGAGAGAGAGAGAGAGAGAGAGAGAGAGAGAGAGAGAGAGAGAGAGAGAGAGAGAGAGAGAGAGAGAGAGAGAGAGAGAGAGAGAGAGAGAGAGATAAGTGGGAGGTGTGTGGGAGGAGAGAGAGAGAGAGAGAGAGAGAGAGAGAGAGAGAGAGAGAGAGAGAGAGAGAGAGAGAGAGAGAGAGAGAGAGTGTAGTGGGAGGCGTGGGACGTAAGGCAAAGAGAGAGAGGAGAGAGAGCCTTCCTTAGGAGTGTCTTAAGAAGTGGTGATGGGTAGGGAGGGGGCAAGTCTCTCCCTCAACAATCTGCAGTGCAACATTGAAATGTGGCAGTAGTCAGTTCCACAGGTTTGACTGTGTACAATGCCACTAATAGCCTGGGGAAACCACGTGGAGTGACTCCACATTTACAAAGCAGCATTGCAATGAGGAAAGAAAACAGCGGCAGGTATTTGGAGAATGATAGGGACACCTCCTTTGATGAGCAAACCGAAACCAGTTACTGTAAACATACATGCCCAAAGCTTCCTGTAAAAAGATATTGTCAGAAAAACACACCACGGTCGTATGAAAACAAACTCAAATCTGCTTTCGTTGTACAGTTCGGAATGGCTAGTGATATGGAGCCAGATAGCACCATGAAGTGTCTCCTGTGTCAGAACTTCTTATCTGACCCGACGACTATACCATGTGGGCACAACTTTTGCATGAAGTGTATAACGCGTTGTTGGGACATGGAGATCTACTCGGGAATCTACACTTGTCCCCGATGCAAGAGGACCCTCACCGTGAGGCCCACTCTGAGCAGGAACGTGGCTCTGGCCAACATGGTCCAACAAGTCATTGATCTCAGGCAGAGAGTGCCTGGGGCTGGGGGAGACGAAGTAAGGAATAAGGTGAGGAGGCAGTATTCACATTTATTTTCTATACTCCTTAAATGTAATGGATTGAACATGGGTATCTGGCACCAACCCATAGTGAAATACTGGGTAAAGACGGATCCCTCACAGCCAGCAATTACTTACTGAAGAACAAGATTTAAAAAAAAAAAAAAATCACTTGATCTTTTCTACTGGAGTTTTGTTGTCAGAAGGTAGTCACTATTTTTTTTTATTTTTTTTTAAAGAGGCCGATAGCTGTCACCAAAGACAAGTTGAGGAAGAAGACAAAAGAGTGGGAGGAAGACTTGGAGAAGCTGAGAGCCAAAATGCTTTCACTTGAGGTGAGTCATGGCATCTTCATGGCTTTGGTCAATGGAAAACTAGGATTACTAAAGAACTATCACAAATTATGATACGTATGTTGTTTACAAGAATGATGACTTGTGGAGGTACAACTGTCACAGAAATGCTGTAGCCTATACTGTAAACTAGTTAGAAGACCATATCCCAATTCTTTGATCACACAGCCACCAACGACTACATATCTACTGTAGACATCTAGATTTCTGTTCACCTACTGTAGAAGACACTGATGTCAACAAACATTTTCTGTTAAGCGATGATCTCATCACTGCCCATCCAATCTGCCACTATTCAATGCTTTTGCCCTATACCACAGAAATCTGCCGAGGCAGCATCACAGGTGAGCGAGGGGATTTATACGAAACTGCTGAACACCATAGAGAGGAAGAGAGAGGAGCATCGACAACACATGACGGAGAAGAAGAAAGCCCTTATGAGCCAGGCCGAGGCTGAGGAGAAATGGCTCATCTGCCAAATCTCCAACCTCGGCAAGAGAGACACTGAGCTGAACAGCCTTGGTACACCCAACTGGGACAAATCAAAACACTCACAGGTAGTCTTTTAAATAAATGTGTCTAATATCACTAAGCCATTGAAACAAAGGCTTTTACAATTTTTGGAATAGAGTGCCTCCTTGTGTTTGCGCACCCTCAGGTAGTGTACGGCCCTAAATGCATCCTGAAGACACTTTCAGGTTCCCTTTCCCTTTAGAACATTCTACATAATTTGCTTAATCACTCTTCCTCTGTCTGACTTTTGGATTTCTCACAGATATATGAAAACATCAATATGATTCTGCAGCAAGAAAAACAACCTTCTGAGTTTATCCGTGATTACAATTTCTTGACAATTGTTGACACAGATTTGAGCGATTTGAGAGTCTGTGTAGAGGCATTGTGGAACGAGACTTCACAGAATACTCAAAAGAAAGGTAAATGTACTATGTTGTTTATCTATTGTATTCAAAAAAATTATGCTTATTTGAAGATAATTTGTGATTATTTAAGTCTCTTTGATCATTTTACTCTCATGTTGTGTCTCCACCACTAATGATGTGAACTTGCTGTGAAATGTTTTAAGCTCCAGTAATCAAACCCCGGCTTAAAGTACCAGGTAACATTTTCATTTTTTAATATTGAAGTCAATTTCATTTTAAAAACATGATCCACTTGACTGAATAGATCTTCCATTTCTTTGATATCTTGGCCTTTACAGATGTCAATAAAAAAATAAATGTCATCCGGCCCTTGACCAACCAGGAAGTCATACCACTTAAGGAAATCATAACAGAGGTGAGCTGTAGAATATTAAACAACAACAACAAAGAAATCAGGATTACTTTGTATTGAAACCTCAGACTGACAGAGAAACAGGTTCGACCAGATTGAATAGCAGTATGCCTTTGGTGTGGTGTCATCGTCACAACAGCAAAACATACCAATCATTTTCTGAATGGATAGGATTTAATAATATTGTTGTATGCACATTACAAGGAGGGATCATAGTTCCAATTGTATTTGAAACACACTAATCCATGTGTTTGGTTTACAGGGACCACACATAGCAAAAGGTATGACATACAACAACTAAATATGCAACTACTTTTCTTTTTTTATCAAATTATTCCGACTTGACATATTGCATCTTTGTGCTTATCAGATAATGAGCCTCCAGCCCATGTCATTGTGAAGCCAATCATCAGTGAGTATGATTTCTCTCAATTGATGACAGTTTACTAGCAGAGATGTTTAATACATGACACACAATTGGGATCAGACTAACAAACAATCCTCTAATGCTAACCTGCTCACCCCCCCCCAGGAAGATCACAATCACTCGCACTTGGCACTGTTAGGCCAAAAGACAAACGCTGTAAGTATACTCTAAGAGACACGCCAAACAAATACTACACAAATAGAGCAAACTACTAGGGTAATAAGACGTCAGTCATTTTGTTGGTATCCCCACAGTGGTTGAGGTCAAGCCTGCTTCACTCATGACCAAGGAGGACTTGCTACAAAGTGAGTTTTTCCACGACAAAATTCAATATTCATGTATATTTAAACAGATGTCAAAAAAGAATGTCAAACACTTCCCAAAACATGTTAATGGGCCCTCACAGACACAGGTATTGTGTCACTGATATCCAATGCAAATTAGTCACTACTACAACTCACCCATGTGTTGCCTTCTCCTCATCTTCTCCACTTCTCCATGTCAGATGCCTGCTCTCTCACCCTGGACCAGGAAACTGCCCATCCCTTCCTCCTGCTCTCTGAGAACAACAATAAAGTGACCGGAAGCAAAGCCCGTCAGCGTAGGCAGAGCCTCACCAAGGCATTTGACTACTGGAAGCAGGTGCTCTGTGTAGAGAGACTGGTTGGAGGCCAATGCTACTGGGAAGTTGACTGGAGCGGCAAGGGGGTCTTCATCGGCGTGGCCCTGGAAGGACTGTGCAAAAGGGGAAAAGGCATGGAGTGCGGCCTAGGGCGTAACGCCAGCTCCTGGAGCTTACACTGTACAAACGACCGCTACACTGCCTGGCACAACAACATTGAACATGAGATTGCCATTAACGTCGCCTCGCCTAGGATTGGGGTGTTCTTGGACCAGCTGGAAGGGACACTCACGTTCTACAGTGTCGCAAGTGAAGTGACGGCCATCCACATGTTCACAGCACAGAACTTGAACAACCTTCTCTATCCTTGCTTTGGAATTGAGCAGGAATCCTCTGTCAAACTTGTCCAGCTGAACAGGAACTTTACGTTCTCAATTTAAAACACTGTGGGGTCCCTGTACAAAGTGAAAATTGTATAGCTTGTCATTAATACATACTGTAACGCACTTCAACTCACAATCACCTGTAGACCTTTCAATAGTTGACTGTGTTGGAAAACATGAGTTCACCTCATGTGATGTATTTAAAATTCTATGTTTGGTTGTTTGTTTATGAGGTGTTGGCCTGGTTTAGTTTACTATACGCAAAAATGATTTGCATCCTCTAATTATCCTCTCAGGTCTTAGCTACTGTCTCTGGTCTAGCAGAAAAAAATAATGAGACACATGCTGGAGAAGCTGCCTTAATGAGGTGAGACTGCAGGGAAGACATCAACCCTGAGAAACGACAGATTTGAGTGGGTTAATACAAAATTCAAGGCCCAGTAACTGACTGTACTCTAGTTCTTTTTTTGTGCGACACACAGTCATTATCAAGTGAAATAGAGACAATGTGGAGTGAATTTCTTATGATCTTACACACATGGTTTCCGGAAAGATGAAAGACTGATACTCACAAAAGGCACTAATTGCCTGGAAGTTTCAGACAAGAATCTGCATCTGACTCTGTGTAAGTTACGAGCCATTACTGCAAGGCTTTCAAGCCAGTCTAGAACAATGACTACAGTAGGACAGGAAAATTGTGCTTGCAGATTGGTAAAATGTTGTTATTATACGTATAATAAATCACTGTACAGTAGCACTTTATGTTGGATTGCCTGCATGAAACAAGACACAGAATCACGGTATAATTGTACACTGTACATGCCAAACAATGACAGTAACCTAAGCGGCAGTGTAGGCTACTGCAAGTTTGTTTCCTATAAGTACAGTTGTAAGTAATGCTGTAAACGAGAAGTGTTACATATTGTTACATTTATGTTTTCTTTCACTGAGTTTGCTGCAACAAAACAGCAAAATAAATTGTAAGTAATACCACAAAATATTAATCAGAAGTCTGGTTATGTCTGCATCTACTTACTCTCTATACCTGAACAGGTCATAATACATCATCTGTCCTCCAAGATCCATTAATCTGCAAGCATCAGCAGAGCAGGGACAAAGAATAGTGTATTTGGTTTCTTTATTCATACTTTGTCATATTTACAAAACCAAAAAGTGATTTCTATATACATTCAATGACCTTATGAACATAATTTAAAAAAGAAGCACATGCAGCTTTTAGTGTATAGATCAAGTGTTAGAATATAGTCCACATCCCCTTGCACAATATTACACCTGCAAAAGGCAACTAAATATATATTTTTATACATTTTTAAAAAATTACAAAAACATAACAGCAAAAATAACTAATTGAATAATATCGCTCCAATCTGTATCCATTTCACTGATGTAATCCATCATTGGCCAGCAATGTGTAAACACTCAAATTGCAGTAGGTACCATGGCAATGCCTCATCATCATTGTCCTGAGATTCCAGATCATTTTACTCTCATATCTACACTCATTACCTTCGTTACATGGGGATACCTCTAACATCTCATGTCCACCATCTTCTGTGTCCAGTGTGCAAGTAAAGCCGTGCAGGCAACATATTTTGCAGTGGGCTAGAAAAATAAAAAGGAAAAGAAGTCCAATGAACAGCGGAACACATTCTGCACGTGATGTGTGCATTGTTGCGGACCTGAGGTGTAACATCTGTTTTGTGAGTGACACCAAAATAAAGACAGGGCTTTAAATGGGTGAGAGAAAAAAAGACAGTGCCCAATAAAACAGTAAGACAACGACCACATAGTTGAGCCACATTCAAGACTTCATATAGCACACATTCACTGACACTTGTGGTTTTTCCTGCAAAACACTATGTGTAAAAGAAACACATATAATTGAAAGCCAGGATACAAGGCAACATTCAAAAACATGTACTACTAAAACACAAAATTATACATACGTACACGCACGCACGCGCACGCACGCACACGCACGCACGCGCGCGCACACGCACACGCACACGCACACGCACACACACACACACACACACACACACACACACACACACACACACACACACACACACACGTCTTCTATAGTTTCCCATTTTGGGAAGGCCACCATGCTATTGTGTTTAAATGACAATGGGCGCTTCGTACACTCAAGTCAAATAGCGTTGCTTGCTTGTCTTTTTCTTGAAGTTGATAGGATTGCCAGCTGGTTGATTTTCTCTCTCCATCTTTCTCCATAATTGTACCTTCAAAACATCTACACATAACTTCATTATTGCACTAGCAAGAGATTGAGAAGATGGTTATGAATACCTACAAGTATCGGCTTCTGGGGTCAGCCATACCTACAATATAGTGCGTATATGTGCCCACATACCTGGATAGAGTTAAGGAGGATACAAAATGATATGCTCGTGCAATAATGTGGTTAACAAATGTACTGTAAAGCACTTTACAGGGCGTGTGCAGATTAAACATACTCATTCTTTATATGTTTAGTCAATTGGGATTAATGTCAGGTGAAATAAATTTCAACGTTAGCAGCGAGCTATGGCCTGATCACGTCAGGGTTATTTATCAACATACTCCACTAATCCTAGCTTGAGACCTTTTTTTTCTTCCTATTTGTTTTCTTTTCCTGATTGCACAAATGTGCACACATCCAAACAAAGCAGAGTCCTGAACAGACTCAATCAAACCAAATAAAACAGTGGCTTCATTTAACTGACTGCCAGATGACAATCAAATCAACCAAAACTATTAGCACATAATGGCAACTGTGTGCAGATCTTAACATGTACTGTAGTCGTGCCCCAATTGTACGTAGTGCAGTCCATACACATGCAGTGCAAGAGACAGAAGTTGAATATCTCATCATTTTTTACACATATACATGTACAAATCTGTGCCATATACACATAATGCTCATATGAACAAACAACAGCCTACTGACATCATTTCAAATCGGAAACCCGTTGCAATTGATTGTGGTGCTTTCATTTCCTTAGACCCTTTGCACACTACATGCATGCATCAATCATCGAACCTTACGCAAGCCATAAACTATACAACAGTCAAACTTGTTTATGCCATGGCGTGCTATACATTAGTCAAGGGCCGCAATATGTTAGCATGGTTTGTTTGGAGAAACAAATGGGGCATTTGCCCTTCACGTTGTGTCTGTCTGGGTAAAATGACAAACAAATGAACACAAAACTTGTCCACATATACTTTAGATGCAGACAGACAGTCATCCACACACACGCACACGCACACACAATAGAGGATCACCCCGTTAGTTCAAGAGAAATGAACAAAGATAATGTTTAAAGAAATGTGCAATCTTGCAATTAGTCATATGCAAGCAATTTCTGTCATAGTCCTCTTCCTCCCTCATGTTTAGGTATCGGTTTTACACCCAAAATTAATCAGGGGGGTGGGGGGGGTCATCTTCCTCAAGTTAGCTGCTAGGGAAAGCTGCTTATCGTTTTGTCATTGGAGCACAACACACCCATGGTAGGCCACTGCAATGGTCCAAGCGCAACACTGTACACTTTCACCTTCTACAAGTTCACTCCGCACCTCTGCAAACGCCATTGGACTACCATCACTTCCAAACAAGCAGGTAACTTGTGAGTGTATCATGTGAGTGAGTGTATAATTGGCATCACGTGAGGTAACGACATTAGCGAGCACGGAACAGGAAAAAGGAAGAAGATGTCCACTCACTGGTAAAGACCTGACCTCAACATCAACTGCACTTCCCAGTGTTCAGTATTTTTATACACGTCGAATGTACAGTATATACACTGGAGTGACATTTTTTTAGGATGGTGGTTAGTTTAAGAGGTTCAAACATGACCTCCAGTGATTTGTTGGTAAATGTCACGTCACCACAGACAAGGGAAAGTCTGCGCTTCTTGTGGCCTGTCCCCTACTTCTCCATTGTCCCAAAGCGGTTACGCGGAGCATGTGCCTGAATATTTGTGCACGGCAGGAGGTGTAAACAGAACAACCCCACCCACAGACACAGATCGCCAGGACCAGCCGCTGGCTTTAGAGAGCTGTCACCATCGCCATGTGTCCCTCCAGTCTCACTAATGATGCACTCGCTTATCCACTCCACTCTCGGAGATCTGAGGAGGTTACTTGCCGACATGCACCAACCCGACGCTTTTCCACTCCCCAGTTGGCTTTAAGTCAGCCAATCTCTGATCCTAAGCATAAATGAATGCACCATCAGGTCCACAGTCGATTCAACTGCACTCTCTGGAGGTGAGGGTGAGGAGAGGGCAGAGTGCTTGGTCGCTGTAAGAAGTGCAGTCTGCACCCACCACCCCTTCCTTTGGACAGGTCGTGGGGTGCGTATGCGGGGTGTGTGGGATAGCTTGAGCTGGGTTAGAGTCCACTCTCTCTCTGGAGAGTCTGTGTTGCAGTCTCTGGGGTTCAGCACCAGGGCTCTCTCTGGGAGCGTCCGCGGTGCAGGCTGTCGCTGCGCTGCCACACACTCTGGATGAGAGCCAGCGCCTCGCCACAACGCTTCTGCACCGACGGCTCTGACACTACCTTCCTCGGCAGACAAACCTGTGAAAACAAGAGAGGAGAGAGGAGAGGAGAAGGAAGGCTTATTTGGGAAAATGTACTGACAGAAGTAACAAATTGCACATGATAGCACAATCAACTATAAATTAGAGAATAAAGGGGAAACCAGACAAAACATTGAAATGAAGAAAATGTCATCTATAGGTTTCATTTCCTTTCTGATTCCATAATAAAGTGTCATTTTAAAAAGTGTGTCGCTTGAGAGAGACTGTGCCTGCACTTTCATCACAGGATTCGTTTTGACAAAGCTGGTGTTTCCAAGCTGCTGCCAATAGGGGGAGTAACTGTAGAAATGTGATTTTGTGACTAATGTGGGTGCCTGTTTATACACTACATGTGACAAATATACATTGGACATAATATTACATTTCCTATTAAACTGACCTGTTAATTTCCTTGGAAATTTTGATCAGTTATAATTCCCAAATTTACCTTAATCTGAATGAATAAAAGGTATTTCCATTCACCTGAAAGACTTTCTTCCAGGCCTCATCCAGCGCTGCCAACAGGCGATCTCGCTCATCGCAGCCGCTGAAGTACAGCACCCAGGGAGGCAGGAACTGGTCCCGATCCACGGAGAACTCCTACAGTTTAAAGATTTTTTTTTGGGGTCATTTTGACTTTGCGATGGTACAGTGAAGACGGTGACAGGAAGCGAGTGGGGAGAGAGAGACGGGGAAGGGCCGGCAAAGGACCCAGGCCGGGAATCGAACCTGGGTCGGCCACATAGTAGGCGAGTGCCCACGGCAGGGCCTAACTCCAACAGTTTAACCCGTTAAGACACATCATTATAAATTTGCTGTTACTAGAATGGCAATGACCAAGTCATAGTGCATTACTAAAGAAGGCCCTGTGTTATGCCATGGTAGTCTTGTACTGTGGTAGTTAACTTTCCAATGACTATTACAGCATTCCGCTGGTGGAACGCCATGCATTATGGGGCTACGTACTGTAGCAGTGCAGAGTTAATTTATTAATCCCAAAGGAGATTAAGGGCAGAGAAGAGGAGACGGGTGGACCAAAGAACACTTTACTGTATAAGAAGGGTGTGTGTAGAATAACCGATCATTTATTCTCTGTATGTGGAGTTGTACCTGTAATGGGATTAATGTAACATTAATATAACTCCACCTGTGACCATTTTCCCCCCCCATCATGGAAAATTTCTCTTGATTGCACACAGATGTACAATGCCGCATTGTCCTTAACGCGTTGTCAATCGACTACTTCCACAGCATTGGCTCACCATCATGTGCAAAATGAGCTAACATTCAGTGGGAGCCAGACAGACAGTTGATGACACAGAAATGTTGCAGTAAAATATTCTTTCATTCTGTGAATGAAACCAAGAAGACACAGTGATCCGACTTACGATGACGCAGTACTCCTTCTCGTCCTCCAGACAGACAGCGGTGACATCACTCAGGTCGGCGGCGCCCAGTGAGCGGAAGAAGCTTGTCTGACAATCCTGGTGGCACGTCAGCAGCTTCCTATTGGTCAGCACCAGGCAGCACGGGATGCAGGGCGACGGCGCCACACCTTGAGGAATCACCTGATGAGACACACACAGAATGACGATAAATTAATTTAATATTTAATATGGATTTACGTGGCACTCTTATTCAGAGCAACTTGCTGTGCATAATTATGCAGAAATCTGTCTCTCATGACAAACTTGGGTTTATAATAAGTGCCTTGCTCCAAGCAGACAATAAGGTCACAGAAGAGGATGCAGAAGACTAGAGGTAATTTACTAATGCAACATATACTATTAATAACAACATATATCATTATATTATTATTAGCATATACTGTATTCCCCCTGCTTCCCAATACTACAGTGTTAAAACATATGACCATCCAATACAAACATCAACACCAACTGCTTAGACCAAAGACGATAAATAAACACATACATCCATACAGTAAACAACCCTGACAGTAAACACCCATACTCTAAGCCACAGCTCTGCATGTCCAACACTTTCAAAACAGAGTGTCTGGGTCACAAGACATGAAGGGGGCTTTTGTGTGGAATGCTAATGCCAGACTGTGTGTGGGGGTTTCTTCATGTGGCAGACACTGTACAATGGCCTGAGTAACACTGATGCTCTCTTTCCTCCAGCTGTGCTGTGTCGTGGTGGGATCAGACAGACCAACAACATACTGAAGGTCCCCAGCAGGCATCTGTCGGGGCACAACGCCTCAAGATGCGACTTTCAGTAGCATACTCGAGTATCAGTAGCGGTGCTTTGGTTAAAAAAGAAACAAAAACATGACTCCAGTAACTATCAACTCCCAGGGCTGCACTAGTAATCAGGCATACAGGGCATTTCCTTGAGGCTTGTTTTGTGTTTTTATTTATTACTTCTTATCTACATGCAGAGCTGATGAACCCTTCATCATTTCACTACATGTAAAATGTATGTCACAAATGAAAGCACTTAACTTGGTCTTTAATCCTCAGGGGCCAATGATGTTGGGCTTTTTGTATTTTCTTATAGACTGGCTTACTACATAGAGACAGAGTGGCGCTCAAAATGCCTGGGTCTTTTATTGTTCCCAGTCCAGTCCTGGCTACTCCCTGTTGCCCTTGTCCACAGTGACCTTCCATTTCAATTATACTATGGCAATCAAAGTTCGGTTCATCTCAGTTGAAATGGCACTGGCTCATCAATAATGCACACATGCAGAGCAGTCAATCATGGGACCAGAAAGTAAAACCCAGCCACAACGTCGACCCAACCAGCTTTGAAACAGCTAATCATAGCACTTAAAGGAGGTGGATGATCCACTCCTGATGCTTAATGTAATGTAAAGCACAACATATGTTAAGAAGTAATTATATGTCTGAAACCTTGAAACATATCAAATTTATGACTGCACTCCCTCACAGCGCAGATCTTTCAAGTCCTGCAGAGTGCTGACATTCAGAATGAGATGACACGAGATGAACTTCATTTGTCATTTCTTTACATGTATTAGACATACAAAGCAAAACACCACTACACCAATACACTGTATATTATTATGATTGTATACCAATAGTAGTAAATTAGGTACTAAGCCATATCTGTATTTATACAATAAATTGACAATAAAGCTGAATCTAATTCAGGTAGTCTACCATGTAGTATTTAGGCACTAGAAGTACGTTAATTGGGTGCTACCTTTGGAGACGGACTGGCATGCAAGCCGAATCTAATTCAGGTTGTCTATAATATGGTCAAAGAATCCTCCAGTAGAGCAAGATACCCCAAACCCCGCCTACTCAAAACAAAGGAGTGTCCTCAAGTTCAGTCTCCTGAGGGGGCATTGTCACCTCCTTCTTCTTCTCTTTCTGTGGTTTTTAGTGGTGGCTTGCATAAGATGTGTGCTACTGCCATCTATAGTGCTAAGGGAACTCCATTTATTCTTAACCTACAGTCTCCAAAGGTCTCCTAACTGAAGGTCTAAAGGGGCGTTCACCTGACGTCACATGGATCCAGGAAACATGCGGGTTTGATGGATCTTACTCTACTAGACGATTCTTTGATATGGTGTCTGTTCAGACCACTGACTTCTATACTATAATATAGAAATATAGTTATAGTATAGAAGTCAGTGGTTCAGACACAAGAAGCAGGTGAGAGATTTGTGCTGACCACTTTGGAGAAGGACTGGCAGAGCAGCTACATCCAATCAACCATGTCCTCACACGTGAGTATCCTTCATATTGCTCTACGGTGCTAAATAAAGTGCATTTTCTGCACTTGCTCCTCTATGGATTCCACTGCAAACCCCTTCCTGTATTCATGCAAAATAACATTACTATACAACAATGACTTTGACTCTTATCAAATACAATATGTTATAATAAAACAAAGAGTGAGTGGGTGGGTTGTACTGACCCCTTTGGAGACAGACTGGCAGAGCACCTGCATCCAGTCGGCCATGTCCTGCTCGTTATCGGCACTCAGCTCCAGCGGCGCCCGGTCCGTCAGGATCACCTGGAAAGCATTCGGACGCTCCGTGCTGTTGGACCGCCGGCACCCGCCGCAATGCTCCCCTCTATATGTCTAGCGAGAGAGAGAGAGAGAGAGAGAGAGAGAGAGAGAGAGAGAGAGAGAGAGAGAGAGAGAGAGAGAGAGAGAGAGAGAGAGAGAGAGAGAGAGAGAGAGATGTGCGAGTGGTATGTGTTTGGGTATTTGTATGTATGCATGCATGGGGTTGGAGGTGGTGGAGAAAACAACAACAGTGAAATAAATAAGATCATTAAGGCCTGAATGCGACACGACTACTCCTACTCCTACGGCATAAAGACTTGCATTGTTTACAGCCCCCTCTGAGTACTACAGCAGGAATCAATAAGCAGGGAAATGGGGGGTGAAAGCCGGCTTGCTTGATGTGTGAATAAATGCGTTGACAGATTCGGAAATTAGCCGTAAATATAAGGCGGTGTTTGCTGGCGAGCTAGATAATCTCACCCCATAGTGATGGAGAGCAGGGGGGTCACGTCAGTCCTCTCCGGGTACTGGTACAGGATGCCATTACTGCACAGAGAAAAAAACATCACATACAATATTTATCTCCAATACACAAGTGGAAATAAATACGACAAACAATATATTGTAATACACTGCCTTGGATCATATTTTTATTGAACATTGTATTATATACTATGACATACAGTATACTACTGTATACTTAATATGTTAGTTGTAGAGAGAGCAAACATCTACTGGAGTCAAAGCCCTTGTATTGTATGTGTGGGCATACTTGGACCATAAAACTGGATTACAATTCTGCTTTTGGACGCACAGTTTCCACAGGAAACACCAAACCACCTGAGGGCTTCAAAGTGTGGTAAAAAAAGAGCACTAAAACTCTGAATACATTTCTCACAACGTGCCACAGGCGAGACTTCCAATTCTTTAATCTGCAAGGCCAAG
This sequence comes from Engraulis encrasicolus, assembly GCF_034702125.1. NCBI lineage: Eukaryota > Metazoa > Chordata > Actinopteri > Clupeiformes > Engraulidae > Engraulis > Engraulis encrasicolus. Next base: position 43,305,290 of record NC_085866.1, on the reverse strand, counting down.
CGGTAAAACTATGGCCTGTGGAGTTCACCTGGTTTCTAAATCTAGTGTAATTAGTGTGCTGCCTGCACTCGCCAAGGCTGAAATCGGTTATAGACTGAATTTGCATGGCTCCAAAAGCCAAGGGCAGGAGCATTAACCTAAAATGATTCATCAGGCCAATGAGGCTTTTGTGCACTTCCAAAATACCACAGCACTGCACAACAAAATTCAGCAAGGGGTTTTGAAAGGGTGGCAAAATAAGGAACACAAACTCTTAAAAGATTGCTCACAACCTGCCAAATAAAAGGCTCACATTTGATAATCTGCATGGGCAGCGGTAAAACCTGTGCAGTTCATCTGGTAATTAGGGTGTATTGCCGCAGCATCAAAACACAAGGGCGGTAGCAAAAACCTAAAAAAGTGGTTCATCAGGCCAAAAAGGCTTTTGCTTATTGCAGAAATACTACATCACTGCACAACGAAACTCAAATTTTAATTCTGTTTAAAAAAAACAAAACACCACCAGGCCCTTTGGTGCCCGTGTGTGTACTGGAAACAGCATGGCTGAAAATGCACCCACAAAAATATCGAATCGGTTTGTTTTGGTAAATTGCTCTGACCGTAACATTTCTCTGTAATTTTGTAGGCAAACTCTGCAACCTCTGTAAAATCTCCTGCCCAGGGTATTTGGCTCAAGTCGTTTAGTTGACTTATTATTGTGGCCTTGTTGTTTTTGTGTTTCCCCCTGCCCAGTTGATCCCACAGAACGCCCACTAAGGTTCTGTCTCAAACCCTGCCTCTGCCAATCTAATACTGCAAAAGTATTCTTAGCATCAGCATATTTCCAGTCCAAAGTACATCTTAATTGCATTTTCTTGTTTCTTTTTTTCCTGGAAGGCATGGATCAATGCCAATCTCCATGCACAGCAGTATAGCACAGTATATCCACATTCATTTAAGGACCTAGATGTTGTGTGTGAGTCCTACACAAACAAGCCCCATACCCTTTACCATCCGCCTGCCCATCAAAACAAATAGCCCTGGCATCTTGACCAGAATGAAAGCAAATATGTTTCCAATTTAAAAAAAACCTTGCATGTATGACTTATCCGTGTACTCTAATCATTGTGCCACTTCAAGTTCAGCCATTTGCTAATTCTGTTCCTCTGGGTCCAATGAGGGTCCAACTCAATTCCTCCTCTGATGCACACAGCATTGCATTCTGGGTATCCTGCAGCCCTCTTTAGCATTATTTTGTATTTTGTATGCCCAGTTTTCTTGTCTTGTAATGGCTCGAAAATCCATCTTCAGCAACCCAGCACATTGCACATATCCCCACATACGTTGCTAATGTATGATGCTAATAATGTCTTTGTTTTTAAATCCCTCCCTTTACATAGAATTGTCAGCTAAACCTAAACGTAATCTAGATGTATATAAAAGTTTTTCCTCATTTCCTAATGACCGCCACTGTGCCAGGTCCTATCTTGGATCTTCACAGAAAGTCCAGAAAGCCACATTGCTCACTGACTACTGACTGGATTGCTGACACAAATCTCTTTCACCTTAAACAGGGTTCAGCTGACTGACACTGATTCACTAAGTTGAATTGACTGGGCAAGGATGTGACTGACTGTAAACAAAGGCATTCAGTGTTTACATCGTACAATCCATACAAGGCTTACATTGTAAAATCTGTACAAGGGGTAAGTCTATGATATTTCAAACCACCATAACACCGCTTACTTTTAAGTGTATATGTTTTTCTTATTGTAAAGATTTCCTCTGGGCTTACATACAACCAAGTACTGAATGGGGAACAAAATAATTCATTGTAAGGAGGGTTGAAAAACCTTCGGGGTTAAGTTGAAGTGGTACACTGACTGAATGTGACCTGAGTGAGCAGAGAAGGAACTGTATAGTTCATATCATCTTCTCAATACTACAGCAGCATTACCATTGCTGTTTGATACCAGTCCAAAAGTCCAAACATTGCCTCCATGGAGACACTTGTTTACAACTTCTTACTACAGTAAAAACACATTTACATCTTACTACAGTGAAACACACATCACCTCACCATATCAGTGACCAGCGGCAAGTATTTTTTTAAACTTATTATGTAATGCACTGCAGTTCTACCGAGAGCTGGCAGAATTGTATTGTGAGCCATTCTACCAAACATTATTTGACTAATGGTAAAGTGAGTCTGCGTCTAGTGTACAGTAAGTGCTCATTGAAAACCATTACACGTTTTAATCACCTGGGCATGGGAAGTGTCCCCCTCCCCCCCTTCCATATTGGGTGCCATTAGTATTTTAATACTAAGGGGGGCGTTGACATATTTATGATGAGGTCAAGGGGGCGTTGGCAGACTTATGATGAGGACAAGGGGGCCTTTGTTTAAAAAAAAAAAAAAGGGTTGAGAACCACTGGTGTCGTGTCTTACCTGAGTACCAGGTAGCAGCTCTTCCACAGCTCCTTGCCCAGGTATGTGGTGCCGGCACGGTACAGCAGGGGCCCTTCCTTCACACTGCTTGCCTCTGGAACGCCACAGGAGGGCTGCGAGCCCACGCCCATGTCCAAGGGGTCCTCCCAGTGCACCAGAGAGTACAGGCGGATATTCACGTCCTTCACCTGCACACCAAATAAAGGTCGATTGAAATGAACGTGCAGGATGTCATAACGCACTCAATTTTGCTACACAGGGGTACAAGAAGCATAAGTCATGTCTGAAGTGATAAGAGTCATGTATACTTTATTAACAAATCACATAAGATTAGCGTATGCTAGCCAGGTTATAACTTGTATACTGGCCTCTGTCTGGCAAACACCCCATAGACAGGAAGTTCTCAGAAGTGAAAAAAACAAGTATATTATGTCTTAAACAACTGTTTCCAATGGCACAGCATAGCATTGGGTTTTTTTCATTAATGCCAAACATTTTGGCAAGCCAAAGACACAGCCAAGAAAATGCAGGTTATCGACTTGAATGCTAAATTCTATGCAGCATAACAGACAGTGTGGGTGGTCCCAGCTTAGCATATCCACATATGTTCTTCACAATTCATACAAAATAACAAAGGTGGAGAAATATTGGCCATATTTTCAGGGCGTTGTCTGAAAAAGGTCAAACACATATTCCTTGCCAACATGCAGCACTTTTACGAGCGCACTGGGTCAAAACAAACAAAATAGACAGTCTACAGTGGGAGTGGGGAAGCAGAGCATAGCATAGCATAGGAGAGCATAGGAGAACCGGCATGGGTTTAGACAAACCTCGCAGTGGGTTTCCTGACACACGAACTTGGTGAGCGCCAGCTTCTCCATGGTGGCATCGGTCAGCACGGAGGGGTAGGGAGGCTCCCGGCACCCGGTAATCATGGCAGACCGCAGCTTGTTCAGAAACCAGCTGTGAACGTGAGGGAGAGAGGATGACTTACAACTCTGGGCAGTTGTTACTGATGCAATGATGAATTTGCACTTATTTTCTTTATTCATACGCAGTACCAGGGTGTCCACAGGTTTTACCACATCAAATTTCAGACATTTGTTTAGAACCCACAGTTACCCTGCATGTACAGGACAGGCAGACATAGTGTGTGTGTGTGTGTGTGTGTGTGTGTGTGTGTGTGTGTGTGTGTGTGTGTGTGTGTGTGTGTGTGTGTGTGTGTGTGTGTGTGTTGAGGGGGGGTTTGAATTTTCCAGTTGTCTTTAGGGACTGACAGGGAGACAATGACACAAGGAGAGATGCAAACAAAGAAAAGGAAAGAGAAAAATACGTTGAGGGGGCTAGAGGGAGAGAATGAGAGGTAGGGAGAGTAAAAGAACGCACTTCATTTAATGTGTCTGCACTTTCAAGCCAAGGGAGTGCTACAGTATGTACACACAGCTAACAGCAAACTAAAGCCAAAGTGAAACCTGCAGGGACCTCGTTATCAACACTGGTGGTGAGTCACTGTTTGGATGTATAAGATTGTGTGAAGAAAAAGCAGAGTATCTTAAGAAGGGGTGGCTCCGAATGGAACAGATAAGGCACGTTAAGAGCAAAGCTCTAAGATAACTAACAGGAAACCAGTGTGGAGCTGAAGGCAGTAAAAGACAGTAACACTTACACAGTCAAGGACGAGTCTGCTGTATCCAACAAGAACTGCCTTCGCCTGTTGGTGCACACCAGGTTCACTGTCTGCTGGTCCAAACCCACCTGAAAAAAATGTGAAAGTGAAACACAAATGGCCTTCCATCCATTAACGTGCATAGATAGGGCCATTCTCAGACTTTTATCCATTTTCATGGGCCAGCGGAGGAAACGTATTGATTTTCTGGGATGATTCACTCCATATATGCCCAACATCACCACAACAAAAAAACTCACAGAGACGTAGTCCAGCTCGTTGTAGGATACGGCCTCTTCAACCATGTAAGGCTTCTCTGCAGCCCCTGGGGACGAGAGGAGGAGCAGAACAGTGGAACGATAAGCAGGGAGTATGGGCTTTGTGTGTGTGTGAGACCAGGGTGCCTACAGATATTCCTTGGTTGAATTTACTACCTTTTACTACCTCCAATTTTTTTTGTACTACCATTACAACATCGATCTTAAACTGACTACTGAAATGAAATAGCTTTCCAAAGCCCATCAATAACACAAATTAATAATGTTTTTATAATTTAACAAGTTAATCATTGAGTGTATGTGTTAGTACAAGTTAATGCAGGTATGTTTGAAACATTTCTCAACAATTTGCCATTTATAATGGTTAAATAGTGCAGTGCACTTTTAACGGAAGAAGTCGCTCTTCTCAGTTCTCAGGAGAAAGAACCAGCAGTGCACCTTGAAGTGGATTCCTGTGGTCAATGTCCACCAGGGCTCTGCTAACTTTTTGCGCTGGTTGCACTGGTGCGTCTAAAAATTGTTTTCAGGTGCACCAGCACAAAATCTAGGTGCACCCAAATGCCCCCCAACACCTGTGTGTGTGTGTGTGTGTGTGTGTGTGTGTGTGTGTGTGTGTGTGTGTGTGTGTGTGTGTGTGTGTGTGTGTGTGTGTCTTTAGCAGAATCAAAGAAAATACTACACAGGATATCACAAAAATGGCAGTCATTATAGTTATGGCAAAGTTTGATTTTGATAGAACACAGAATCCATAACCAGCCTTGACTCCCAATAGCAGACCTTCTGTAACCCTTAAGCCTAAGGCACCTGCAAAAAACGCCTGCTGAACGCCTAAGCCAGGGATGTCAAACTGAAATTCAGAGGGAGCAAAATTAAAATAACTTAAAATTCATTATTTTTTAAAAGGGACTACAATTTCATATGGTACAATCATATGGTAGCTACATCAATAGATAGGTTGATTTTTGTTTGTTTAGGTGGATTTACCCTTCCCCATTCTGGATCGCCCCGAATAATGATTGTGGCATCTTAGTAAGCGCATCGAACAGAAGCGTGTCTCTCATCACACACTCTCTCTGTCTCGATGCATGAAGGATGCCTTGCCGACAGATAGTACGTCGCTATCAAAAACATCTGCGATCTCCCGGGAGACTTCGCGTGTCAACTCTTGACAGTGACTGAAACGGCCCATTCTTTGCGCTTGAACCTTCCGCGTGAATTCTATCAGTGGCCGCTGCTGTTTGCATTTCGTTTCCCCCCTTACCCTCTCGTCCGTTTCAAAACTCACTGATTTGGTTGAGCACCACCTCGCTAGTCGCCATCACATTATGAACTCGGGTAGTCGAACATTTTATTTTGAAAAGTCAGGCTGCCTATCAGCGCAAGGTGCAAGGGGTAGAAAGCCAGAGCAGCGGAGTTGAAGGAATGGCCGCAGTTCCAAAAACTTTTTTATTTTTTGATGGGCTAATACCTACTAGCACTACTGCAGAATGACTAATGGCCATTAAAATGGCGTTTAGCATTGTCAATTCATTTTGTTTTTGGCTGGATGCACCGGTGAAAAAAACATTCAGCCTCGCATTCTTTTACTCGACCGATTTGTTACATTTACCACCAATATTACCCACCATGTTACGCACCAATTTTTTATTTTATGAACAACAGCTAATCTCAAACAGACAGTCATCATGGAATTCATGAAATTACATTTAGCAGACCTTTCACTGTTTCACATCCAACCAGGGCCTCGTTTCCCAATAACGATGGTTCTTAGCCTTACGTGTGTCGTTAACCAGTGATCCTACGAATGTTCTTAGATTTCCTACGACTGTTTCCCAAAGACACTCGTACATGAACGCGCGTGCACAGCCTCTAAGATCATTCGTAGCGTCGCTCTTAAGGATCGCTGTCCACATATGTGGTGCTGAAGTGTCCTCGGAGTGAACTGCGCCGTCATCTGCTGCTAAACCATTTACAAAAAGTAAGACGTGTGTAAGTGTCAAAAGTAGAAATCTAGACGCCCCTAGCGACCGCAAATTGAATTTGCTCCCGGGGGCAGTCTAGCGGACCCCGGTCGTTTTGCGAGGCTGAAAGTTATCCGATGACAGGGCCAATCAAATCGCGAGGGGGGCCGGGCTACTTAGTAAACAGGAAACTTTCTAAGAAGAAGCATGGTGTCCGTCCGTGCTACGTACAGCACGAAAGTGCACTTAATTTAAAAAGCCTGGATGATAATACATTTCGTGTCTGACATGGATTGATGTAATAATACACCATGAACTTATCGGACACAAATAGATCACAACACAATACCATTTGATCATTCGATGTTTTAAACCAGCTCGGTAAGCTAAGTTGAGCATTTTACAGATAGTCACACGCTATCAGACCACTACTGTAGGTGTAGAATGAAATTGCTGCCCCAATTTCTAATAAGACTCATGCTATTAAAAACGAGACATTTGGGAGCTTTGAAAGTCTTTGAGTAGCTTACTAAATAGATGGGAATGGCATAGTCTACCAAGCTAGTGGCTAGCTAACCTGTCGTCAATAACACAGAGCTAGGTATCCAGTCTTAATATAACCATTTAACAAGCCCCAAATGGCTCAACATTTCGCTGGTTGATCAAGGAGGGCCATGTGGTTGAAAACGAGGCATTTTTGAACTGTATAAGTGAAAACACGATTTATTAGGACACTTGTTTGTGGCTGTGGTCATCACATGCATTCACTGCTACGACGGCTCGAATTTGCCGCTCCACCTACAAAGGGGCCCTCGCTGGCTAGCTAACCTGTCGCCGATAACACAGAGCTAGGTATCCAGCCTTGTATTATATGCCTGCCCCAAATTCTAATAAGATCCATGTCATTAAAAACGAGACATTTGGGAGCTTTGAAAGTCTGTGAGTCGCTTACTAAATAGATGGGAATGACACCTAGAGTCTACCGAGCTAGCGGCTAGCCAATCTGTCGTCAATTACACAGAGCTAATATCCAGCTGTGTATTAGTTATGGGTATACAGCTAGCTAGCTAACACCGAACATGCCATGTTGACAACAATCATAAATATAACCATTTAACAAGCCCCAAATTGCTCAACATTTCGCTGGATGGTCAAGAAGGGCCGTGTGGTTGAAAACGAGGCATTTTTGAACTATGTAAGTGAAAACACGATTTATTAGGAAACTTGTTTGTGCCTGTGGTGATCACACGCATTCACTGCTACGACGGCTTGGAGTTGCCGCTTCACAAGACAGCTGTGACGTTACACAGAAGTGTGTGGGGATTGGTTGTTTGCCATCCAATAGAGCTCTTCAGCGTTGACGTCAACTTGTATGCGGCGTTTGGACTACCGGTTCCATGGCGATTTTTTACATTGCAAAACGCCATAGAGATTCAGGTTTGGCAAAAATATAAGTTGCACGGCAACAACGAACATTAGCGTGTCCCCGCATCCCTTTCTCATTAGTGGAACGGATCGTATCATCATGTTGGTGTATTCACATGTTAAATCATGACGATTATAATTCAATATTGCTAACCCCTTTCTGATCATTAAAACTTCCGAACTACATACTTTCCTTTGGTTGCCATGGGTACAACCTTCCGCACGTACATGCCGTTAGATACAGGCGCCGCTTCTGTAGTCGCCAAAAGCTTCCGGGTTTAGCATATGGACGCAACATCGTATTTATGTCGAAGTTTGACACAAAATGATCAACCATGTCATACCTACAGCCTATTTTTAACACCCTCGACAGTTTGCGGGGGTTCGCTAAGCGTGTGCTTGCACTCGGAGCTTATTTGAAATTTACCCCTATTCATTCCCAATGGAGGCCGGAAGCCGATAGGAACCAGGACGTCCTTAAATGCTAACATGAAAGACTACAATCTACTACATGCTTCCGCTTCCGCTGAAGAACTCTATTGCGTGGCGTTGAGTGCTGAAGCAACCGTTTATCCCGCCCACACTGCCGCCCAGCCCTCCTAGACCCTGGTACAGCTTTTTGCTGTACGGGTCTGGCTCGCCAGGCTAACTATTGACAGGAGGTTAATGAAATAAAATGCACACAAACAATGAAATCATGCAAAACTCCCAACTGACTGTAATAACCATGAGCTACGCCGTTAAGACCCAGATAAAGCGCGTGCAGTTGGCTACTGCAGCTTAATATTTAAGAAGACAAGTAGGCCTAGTTGGAGTTCCAAATTGGGATGCGCAAAGTTACAACCTCAAGGCGTTCAAGCCTTGACAACTGTCGGGAGCACGTCAGCATGCTGTTATGAAAAACAATGTCCATCAAAATTGACACATCCCCTCGCTGCCTTCTTGTTATTGCTTAGCATACTAGAGTCGGAATAGGGAGAGCAGAGCTTGGCACATGTGGTGAGCGGTGCGCAAAGAACCGCACGCTCAAGGCTTTCACAACTGCGAGGACATTTTTGCACTGCAGTCTGCTGTTATTAAAACAAAAAATCTACACGAATCCCCGTCGCTGCCTTTTTTTGTCATAGCTTACCCTTCGCCTATATCATGTATTTTCTGCGCCGCCTTCCCTTTCTTAGACTACTTGAAAATGAAAGAGGGTGCAACAATTCGCTGACCATTTTTCTTTAAAAAAAAAATAGGCTATAAAATAAATAAAGTTTTGAAAGTGGCCTTCCGACATCAACACTCTTGTCTCTGGTTGCGGAAGCCTGTTCATGAAGCACCCACACAAATTTTGATTGATCAGTTTAATTATGCCCAGGTTTATCAAACACAGTCGAACTATTTTACTACCTGTAAAATATTTCCAAACACATTGCTTTTGTTTTATAGGCCTACACATCCACAATTAATGTTACCTTTATATTTTCGTTGCAGTGTCAACTGTGCTGCCATGATATTTACACTCCCGTCTTAAAACATCAACTTGAAGCGCAAGTTTCCTCTTTTCCTATGGGTGTCTCCACTGTGCCATGCTGCTCGCGTCTTAACCCCTTAATGCGCGCCGTACCTCCTGAGGTACGCTGTAATAGTCATTGAAATGTAACTACTATAGCACTACAATAGTATGACACAACACAGGCCCTTTAGTAATGCACCACGATTTGGTCATTACCATACTGGTAACAACAAATGTATAAAGCCGCGTCTTAAGGGGTTAAAACAGCAATCTTATGCGCAGGTTTCTTCTTTTCCCTTCATATCCTGTGGGTGTCTCCACTGTGCCATGCCGCTACGATCAATCTTAGCGCGTTAAGACTACTCTAGACCACTCGTGGATTGCTCTTAGAGTTACGTGTCAACCTGCGATGGTTCTTTGCTAAGTTGGCTTTGGGAAACGCTCCGTGAGCTCTACGATGGTGTTACGTGTGAACTTAAGTAGCACGTAGCGTTAAGTAGTACTTAAGGCCAGAGCCGGTTCTGACCTCCATGGGGCCCTAGGCAAAAATATGCCAAGAGGCCCTCATAAAGCGTGCAACCCCCCGCACCTACCCCCCCGCCCCCACCCCCACCGCAAAACGCGAACCACAGACACAAAATTTGACTCAAATCAAGCTTAATTAAAAAGCTCTTGAGACAAAAACATCAATAATGTCATAACAGATTGTGAACATGTAGACAACGGTGGCTGTACTGAACATGCGACTACCTCATCAGCTGCAGGTGTACCTGGCTCATCTGTGTAGGCCTACTACCTGAACATTGTGCTGGCCCTCCACTGGCTGACTGACTGGAGTCTGAGCTGGTCAGAAACTTAAGCATAGCGCCTGTAAAATATAACTAAGGCTTCAATTAATTTAGCTCCATCAAATTGTTTGAATTTAAAATTACCATATTTTATAGCCTGCCCCCTAGTAGCTTGCCTTTAGTAATCTGGTCTAAAACGTTTTTTTAAAAAAATGAATAGGCCTATGATAAGAAACTCATATGTAAAATAAATTATTTAGCTATATACCATGTGTTTTTATCAGTGGTGGACAGTAACGAAGTAAATGTAATTCGTTACTGTACTTAAGTAACATTTTCATACTTTCATACTTTACTCAAGTATTTTTATTTGGTAAGACTTTATACTTTTACTTCACTACATTTCAAAGCGAAATTTAGTACTTTCACTTCGTTACATTTACAGAAACACTCGTTCCTTACTCGTTCCTTTTTTTAATTTAAGGTGATACACGGCAGGTGAATTAGCCTAATTCATTTTTTATGCCCTGGTCAAGTGAAATCTGAGATTTCACGTTTGTGTGAAGAAAGTGAAACTGAACCCGATTGGCAAACTCAGAGATTCGCCATTGTGATTGGTTGTAATGTGTCACGTGACGACAAGCTCTACTGTACAGAATTAGTGTTAGAAGAAAAGCGAGCAGAGCTAGACCACTGATGTGTCCACTGTTGTGACTTGCGAGACGAATTGAAATAAGAAGAAACGGTACTTTCTAGAAACATGCGGAAAGCACAGCAAAACAATAAAGCAGACGACAATAACGTTATAGTGTATTAATCTGCACGTCGTATTCGTTTTGTGAGGGGGGAGAGGTTTAGCTCGCAGGCTGCACTCGCCTGACGACGAAATTTGTCAGATAGGCTTCGCGTTTGAACTGAATAATCATCATACTTAAAGGTAGGGTTGGAGATCTTTGAAAAACGGTTCCTGTGAGCTATATTTTTGAAAATACACAGCCCGCCTCTCCCTTCAGCCCTCCCCTCAAAGCCACGCCTTCAAAACACATGAACGCGCATGCAGTCTGTCAAGTGTTCGGATTATCCCGGGAACCCACGAGGCTGGGGGGCGGGCTAGAAGCCACGACAAAGCGACTAGCCAAGCTAACTTCCAGCCATGGCACTGTCTCCGGCTACGGTAAGAATGTTCAACATCACAATAAACGCACAGGCCGTCATGGTTGCCATTTCAAGAAATATTGATGACAGTAGATGTATACTAGATTAGTTATTGAACTTGACTTGATACGTGTTACTTAGATATCTCATTCTAACTTCCTAACACTGATGACAGATGCTATACTGTCATCCCTAGACAGTAGTTCTAGCCAGTAGCTACAGTACTGACACATGGATTTATTTTGACAGATGTGTACCGCAGTATACATTTTACTATTGTATTTATATATACCCGACACCACAATCCGTAGTGTTTTAGGCTATGACTTCAGATTTCACTTGGGTTGTCGCACGCGCAGACACAGGGACAGAGGGAGTAAAGAAAAACAACCGAACTGATCAACGCTAAATGAAATTGTTTTGGCTGACGATATTTTCATATGCTTTAGACCTTCCACGACCACGAGAGCTCCAGCTCTGACTTTCCTGGCCCATCACAATCATAACGACCTAACAGCCCAGTAGGACCGATGGCCAAAGATGGAGGAGGAGGAAGATAGACGCAGCAGAGGTCGGTTTGATTAGGGAGACTCCAACAGAATTGACGCCCTGCTAACTGTAAGGATGTACATTCATCCCTCAATAACATTGTCCTGCTGTATTCCTCCAGATGTGTAAGTATTGTAATGGATGTTATCACAACGGATGTACTCTATATCGCAACACGAGTAGGCTACACGAGTACACCTGTTGTGATAACCATTACAATATTTCTACTCCTATGAGTAGTAGTGTGATATTACATGGTTGTAGGTACACAACACCAGTGGTAGTTCAAGTACATCCATAAAAGCCCATCTACTTCATACATCTGTGTAACCCCTGGCACAACACCAGTTTGTAAGAAATTGACTGAAAACGTTGTATGCATATAATTGGCACATCTTTATTTATATACACAATAATGATTGCTTATGTCCATATTGGTCTTATTGTCAATAGAGTTATTTAGTCCCCATCATCAAATAGAAAATGCACTACATAAAATGTATTTATTGCTTTGCAGGCCTTGATTCAATCATTGAATTTGAAGCAATCCCATCGGTTACTGCAGCGTGCCCTGACCCGTGACCCCAGTTTGATGTTCGACCTGGCACATGACATCTGGTCCTCAGTCACACTCACAGCCCAGTAGCACAACCAACCTGGCGCCTCTGCGCAATCTGTAAGGAGATGCCCATGAACATTGAAAGGAAATGCTGTGGTGTTCTCAGTTTTGATAAGACTTTGGGCTGATGTAGGACCAGGTGAGAGAAACGGTCTCTTCAGGCATGCAGCCTGCAGACAGTATGGGGCACTTGAACAGGGCTGACCTTGTAATACACAGTACAATACCCAGGATTAGCCAGGGTTACCCTGCTCCACTAGAGCAATATAAAAGGTTTATACAGAGTACGGTATAAAACACACAAACCGGCAGTGTGCAGACTTATTATTTTTCATTATCTGTAGGAGCATTCATCTGTACATCTCACCTTTTTGGTTTGGAACCACGTTTGTCTTGTTACCATTGTTTTTTTCATACATAGAAAATAAATGCAACCTGTCAAATGTTCTTCTGATTGTGGTCTTGTGGAATATATAAATTATGTAACCATGCATTTTCAGTCAGAGAATGAATAAAAAAAAAAGCCACACAGTCAAATTGTGTCCACCAATATTTACTGTCATTGAAATGTATGGACAATTTAAACAATGTATTACACATGACACTAGATACATTACTTTATACTATATTTACAGTTGTCATTACCACACAAAAACTCTGGGAAGGTGGGTAAGTGCAGCAACTGTGAAGGGCCTGGTTTGAGGTTGGAGGCGTCTGTGCTGTAAAAAGATAAACAGAATTAGAAATCACATATCTGACAGTAGCTCCAGTGACATTTTTAAATGTAAGTAACCTGGGTTGTTTGGGGCATGGACACCAAAAATAACTCCTTTATCTGGGCTCACCTGGTTGTGAGTGTCTGCGGTCAGCCATCCCTCTTAGGGTAGAAAGTCTTCTGCGCAGGACGGTGCCCTGAAGGTTGACGTTCACAGTATGCAGCCTTCATGTCCTGGAACTTTTTTTGTGCAATTTTCCATATCTGTAACAAGCAATGTGTTAGACTATATTAGGGCTTCATTACATCAAATTACACAGCAGGGTTTTACAGGGCGTTTGGCTACAGTCCCAGGACCTAAGTGGACTTGTGTGCCTTGCTCAAGTGCACTTCAGCTGTGGATGGAGGTGTAAGTAGGGAGAGGTAAGGATGGGATTTCAACCTGCTTCTCTCTGATCTTAGGACCACCTCTCACCATCAGGTGATGGCTGGCTGCTACCTCAAATTTCATTCATGGCCCTAGTCATGTTCTGTAATCAGCATTGTTTTGACCTTACACAAATAAATGTAAATGCATTCTGCACCATGGGGGGCTGTGAAGACCTTTGAGAATATTTGCAGAACTACATACTGAATTGAGCCATCCGCCTTTCTCTTGGTTGGTGTGTTGAGATGGTGACTGCAGTCCAGGCTTCTTGGATTGGAGGAGAAAAGCTGTGGCTTTTACTGGCATAAGTATGTGGTTGTGGAAGGACCCTGTCGGCTGTTGACCTGAGGGAAAAAAGAGCACAAATTGCATATTAGCACAGAGCCCATGCTTAGACCATAGACAGATAAATCATCTGGCACAATCTGCATGCAACCAACAGAACCTAGAAAGAGAAAGATTAGCAGCAATACACAAAGGGGACAACATGCAAAGTGTTCTGATAAGGTGCATGGAGGTAGTCTGTGTTGATTCCAGCAACCTCAAAGACTGAAAAGTGTCCCAGTGTGTTGAATTGAAAACTTGGCGCGTGCGCGCGCACACATAGGAATATCATAATTTAGTGCAGTGTTTCTCAACAGGGGTGCCGGGGCACCCTGGGGTGCCGTAGGGCCCCCTCAGGGGTGCCGCGGAAACGTGGCTGATAAATAAATTATATAACATAAAACATATTTGTCAAAATTGATAAGTTAATGTTAGTCAGTGGAATCTTTGATCTGCCATTTACGCACAATAAAGTAAATATTGGTCACCCCAGCTGCAACTTTGAACGTAGGTCGTGCTACTAGGTTGTGTGTCTCCTAATGTGTTACATTCTAAGCTTGTGTGGTATCGGATGTGATGCTATATGGCTACTTGGTTTGGGGTGCCTTGAAATTTTCCATGAATTGAAAGGGTGCCTCGCCTAAAAAAAGATTGAGAAACACTGATTTAGTGTATCAATTACAACTACAGGATCTGTTCGCTTTTGTCAGATAGAACCATTGTTTTTCAAAGGCAGATCATTCCAAAAAGGATAGTAGGCCTAGTATCTGCAACTGGACGAAATTAACACCCACAAACATGAATAAATAAACTACCAGTGTGCGGTGATTCATTCTTCATTTACTTGGCAGCCTTGATATGTTGTGAAACAGGAGCAAGGAGCAGCTATGGAAAACACCACACCTTGGAATGGACAAAGCAGAACAATTCAATATAACCAGGGTAAAACAAATAATGTACCGGCATCTCCATTTGATCATTCAGTGTAGCCATCACAATAAAGATCTGCCGTGTAGCCGTCATGGTCATTAGGTGGTATTTATCAAATGCAAAACTACCGTCTTCTCAAAAACGACATCAGCGAGTTAACAACATTACACCCACAATCATGTAAACATTTGAAAACCCAAGGCAATCTATTTTGCAATGCTGGAGCGGCGAACAGGTTGTGCTGTGCTTGCTACTATTACCAGAGTCATACAACAGAGACGTACCAAAGCAAAACATGCAAACGATATATTTTTGTAAACCACTAGAAAGACATGGGCTTTGCTGGTCAAAGTAATGTGTGCGTAAACATGGTAGGTTACTTACTACGGGGTGGATCCGTATTTAGCAACTGAACGCGGATGGAGAAGGGGTGCTTCCGTCCTCCTCCCAGCTGGTTTGTCTGGCTCGTTCGCACAACTAGCAGCAAAACACACAAGAGTAACCGTCTGAGTTACACATAGCAATTCTGAAAACGTGTTCATGTGCACAGAATAAATGCCACAGGGGGGAAAACACAAAAAAATAAAGCGATTGAGGTAGCAGCTATGTTAAGCAAGGTAGCAGCAGCTAGATATGTTGGAGCTTGTTGAGCTAATCCTCTGACCCCTCTCAATGGATACTTGCTTAAAAAAAGACACCACTGTGTCCTAAACCAATTCACAAAATATTATACAGACAAATATATTATCTCACCTCTCGATTAGAAATATGGTCACCAAAGCGTATTTGAAGCCGCTGCCGTAGCCGACATCTGTGTCCAAGAGTGTCAGGTCCCATTTCAAATTTTCAGCCCGTGTTGGAGTCTGGTCTTGCGAGTCCGATGATAATCCAAGGGAGTATGTTATCCTGAGTGTTCCAAAAGCCAAAGTTCTTCCTGTAGCTCTGCAAAAGCCACCAAAGTTTCCAAGTAGCTCAGCCTGCTGCTAACTCTCGTTACCTTGCTACTAGCCGAGTGATGAATAATGAGCCTTGTCGCGTGTGCATGAATGTTGGGGGCGGGGTCGGTCAAGTTCACGAGTCGGTGAACGCGCAGGGAGGAGGGGTGAGTGCTGGCGGTTGATGGACGTGTCAGAAACCAATAGAAGTGATGATGAGTATTACTTCTATTGGTTGCCGTTTTCTTCTGACTACGCCCTCTACACTGGACCAAAAGATTTCGTTTTTTTCCCAAACACTCTATTTCAATGGGTGCTATGGCGTCATGAGGAGTTTTTCAGATGATATGGTAAAATATGTGCCAGAAAAACATCTCCTATCCCACCTTTAATGTAGGCCCTACTGCTTATCTGACTTACTGTGTGTTATGGCTTACAATAGAGTCACATAATTGCCGTTTTTGTAGCGTGTTGGTTTCTTGAGTCAAGTACACAGGATGCCTAAACATGCTGCTTATTCCAAACCATCCAGCCGCACAACTCCGTGATAGCATTCGTTTCCCTCAATAGCCTACATTGCAGTATTTTCTGAAGTAGTTGGGATATCAATTACTTGTCTAATAGACTCCCCTGTCACCAAAAAAATGATTTGCTTCAACTTCATGGAAAATAGGCTTGTGTAAAGGGTTTGTATCTTTACATGAGGATTGCCATGCCCACCATATGCTGCAAAGTGAGGCTACATGCAACATGTAGGCCTATCCTTGCAACATGTATCCTTTCCCTTAAGTCAGATCAGTAGGCTACAGTGGATATGAAGAGCACTGGCAATACCACCAAAAAGAGGTTGTAAAAAAACAACAGTAACAAAGTAAAAAAAGAGAAAAAAAGTGGACTTTGGCTAAATATTGGCCCAGTGATGTGCACAGGCACAAAAGGCTTTTTCATGATCAGACAGATAAGTGTTCCAATTAAGTTGTATCAAGTAGGCTATTGCAAATCATTGGCATCTAGCAAATAGAGACCATTACAAGTATATGAAGATGTTCCTATCTTTAAAGGTAGCTTAGAATCGCAAGAAGTCTGTTTGTCCATACATAGGCCTAAGCCAACCTTAACATAACCAAACACTACATAATAATAATAATAATAATAAGAAGAAGAGGTCTACCAAAACCATAATTATAACAAAAAATAAACATAAAGTACTTTATTGGCTACTACTCTAACTCCTTGCTGTCACAAATAAGTAGGCCTATACTGGACTGTAGGCCTACGGCTGGGGGATATCATAGTAGTTGTTTCTCTAAGGTGAAAATGAACTTCTGATGCTATAACATCCATGGACTTACTCCACAGTGTTTCTGAGGCCTGTTATGGCCTAGTTCTAACATGTTGGTATAGCCTATGCAAATCAGAGGATATTTAATTAGATATGACCAAACTAGGCCTACAACACTTACTGTAAATATTAATATTGCACCAGAGGCTTCATTTTTAAGTTTTTACTTTTTACTTTTAGTACTTAAGTATTTTTGACGGCAGATACTTTTGTACTTCTACTCAAGTAAAAAAGTGAGGTGAATACTTTCACTTTTACTTGAGTAGTTTTCAATGCAAGGTAACTGTACTTTTACTCAAGTACATAACTGGTGTACTTCGTCCACCACTGGTTATTATGAATGTTATCACACATTATTGTGAATAATGTTGTGTTCACTATTTATTGGGATTCACCTTCGTCACAAGTTTCAGTCATTCGCCAAAGGTCTATCCAAGCAAGCCGCGCCCCCTTGCTAGTTATCACCCCCCCACACACACACACACACACAGTCACGCACGGCACTCCTTCTCCCTCTCCCTCTCCCTCACTCCCTCCTCCTCCATTGCTTAGACTGCACGGACGTCTTATCAAAAATCTTAAGCGCCTGTCATAACCAAAATCAATGTCTGTGTATGTTGATATTTGTTTCTAAACAATCGAGAGGCAGCCACGCATACAACAGCGCGCGCTCAAACTCACACACACACCACACACACACAGAAAGGGCACCGCTTCTCTCACACTCCTTCTTTCGTTGCTTTTCGACTGCACTGACGTTTCATGGGCTAAACGAACGGCTCGTCAGATTATGATTCAACTAGTACACCTTTCGAAACAACAGTAAAACGTTGACAACACCACCCTTTCCTCTCACATTCTCTCTAGCCTAGGCTACCTGTGTTGATTCAGTTGAACTAATTGCAAAGGCTAAACGAAACGCTACTCAGCTTGTGGTTCTCAACAACCTCTACCTTTTAAAACAACTAAAACGTGAATGCCCATTTTTACAACATGTGACTGTATCGAAGACCTGGGCACTTTTTAACACGGCATTGTTGTGCAATACAAAGGCCCATTGACACTTCTGCTCCATACGAAATTAGCCACAGAAGAAGGATCACAATGAGTGGAAGCATACGTTGTCTAGGCTACTTGAGGGAGTTACGTTGCCTACATTGATGGTTGCCTACCCTACCCTACTATACCCCGAGTTATGTTGCCCACCTGACTGCTGTTCTCGTCGCTCATTGTCATGAATTTTCTTTTTCTTTTTGTCGTTTCCGCAGGGAAAATGTCGTTTCATGTTGGACGTTTCATGTTTTGTGTGACGGAATCAATAATAAACAATGAAATCAGTTTTTTGTTTTTTTGTTTTTGTTTTTTAACACGTAACGGGTCGCGCGAGGCCTTACGCTGAGAGCGTAGTGAGCGTATTGGGCGCGCCGGCTCTGCTTAAGGCCCTTTCGGAAACGAGGCCCAGGTTAGACGCGTCTTGCAGAACGTAGGCTACAAAATGCAGCTTCTGTGGCGCTGCTGATGTCTGACGCCTGTCAGGCAGCTGCTAGTTAACAACTACCATTAGTATTAGCACAAAGCTAAATCAGTTCACCCAGGGTCCGTCCTTGCCGCTGCATACAAATCAATTTGCCGAGATTTGAGATCACGGGCTACAGGTTAATTAAACAAATTAGAAAACAAATAAGACCATGTTGTAGGGAGTCAGGGAAAATTACTACCAGTTGAGATGTGGCTTACTACCTTTTACTACCTTTTACTGGTCATTATTTTGGACTTTTTCATTTACTACCTTTTACTACTTTTTACTACCCCGCGGGCACCCAGAGACAGAGAGAGAGAGAGAGAGAGAGAGAGAGAGAGAGAAAGAGAGAGAGAGAGAGAGAGAGAGAGAGAGAGAGAGAGAGAGAAAAAGAGAGAGGGGGGGGGGGAGTGAGATGGAGGTAGGGAGATTGGAAAAGAGAGGGTACACAAGACAGCCAGCAAAACAAAACAAAAGACAAAGAAGCCAAGTCATTCAAAATCTCATGCCGTTTGTGTGACTTAAAAAAAACGCATGGTCAGCCCAATGACAACAACATTCCCAAACAAAACACAATAACGTGATCTCAATCATGTGTGGGAAGGGGAAAAGCAACTTGCAGTAAGTTTGTGCATGTGTATATGCATACATGTGTGTGTATGTGCATGTGCGTTTGAGCATATCCTTCAGATCAGACCTGTTGAGGATGGAAAGTTACCTTTGCGCAGCAGATAGATGTAGCAGTCTGTGAGGAGCAGGTAGAGCGGCTGCAGGTCTCCCTCCATGTGGCCTGTGCTCATCCGCACCATCTGCACAACACACACACACACACACGAACGCACACATACGCACAGAGTAAGGTAAGGTAAGTAATGATCAGTTGACACACCACATCGCTGCCTTGTAAAGAGAGAATATACTGTATATTATTATTATATAATATATATTATGCACATATAAAACAAGAACAGCCAATTATTTTTTGTTTTTTGTTTTTAAAGGTACACTGTGCAAGATTTTTTGTTGTTTATTTCCAGAATTCATGCTACCCATTCACTAATGTTACCTTTTTCATGAATACTTACCACCACAATCAAATTCTAAGTATTCATTATGACTGGAAAAATTGCACTTTTCATACATTAAAAGGGGGATCTTCTCCATGGTCTGCCAATTTGAATTTCCAGAAATAGCCATGTTTAGCTGCAAAAATGACTGTACTTGGGACATACTAGAAAATAATAGTTTATTACTTAGTAAACATGAACACATCAAATTTGGCAATAAGCAGCCCAGTTTCAATGAGCAGCATAGTTGCAGTACCTTTTTTGACCATTTCCTGCACAGTGTACCTTTGAAGCTAATAAACTGATACATACAGTGCCCTCCATAATTATTGGCACCCCTGGTTGAGATGTGTTAAAAGCCTTAAAATAAATTCAGTGTTTATTGCAGAAGAATACTGTCACACTGAAAATTGTAGGAAAATGTAGCCTTCAACTCAAATGAATTGTAAGAAAATAAAAAAATCCCTGACTGAAAAATAATTATTTTTCATTAAATCACCTGTTCCACAATTATTGGCACCCTTAACAATTCCCAGGAAATAAATATAATTGAAGCATTTCTGTCATTTCTACAGTAGTTTACAAAGTTTACCAGAGTATGTAGGAACATTTAATTAGTAATTCATCACTTCCTGTTTCCCTGGGGTATAAATATGACGTGACACCGAGGACATTTCTCTTATCCACTCTTAAACATGGGAAAGACAAAGGAACACAGCATACAAGTGAGGCAGATGTGCGTCAACCTTCACAGGTCAGGCAGAGGCTACAAGAAGATTGCCACTCAACTGCAGCTGCCCATATCCACTGTGAGATGAATAATTATGAAGTTCAAAACACTGGAACAGTGGTAAACAAGCCTAGACGAGGACCCAAGTTTCTTTTGCCACCACGCACAGTGAGGAGGATGGTAAGAGAAATCAAAAGATCTCCAAAACTCACTGTTACAGAATTACAACAAATGGTAGCATCCTGGGGTCACAAAGTCTCCAAATCAACCATCAGGCGCTGTCTACACACCAACAAGCTGTTTGGAAGGCATGCACGGAGAAAACCTTTCCTCACTCACAATCATAAACGCAAATGTCTGGAGTTCGCCAAGCGGTATTGGGGCCTCAACTGGGACCGTGTGCTTTGGTCAGATGAGACCAAGATTGAGCTTTTTGGCAACAAACACTCTAAGTGGGTCTGGCGTGCCACGAAAGATGCGCATGCTGAAAAGCACCTCATACCCACTGTGAAGTATGGGGGTGGGTCAGTGATGCTGTGGGGCTGTTTCGCTTCCAAAGGCCCTGGGAACCTTGTTAGAGTGCATGGCATCATGAATGCTTTGAAATACCAGGACATTTTAAATCAAAATCTGTTGCCCTCTGCCCAAAAGCTGAAGATGGGTCGTCACTGGGTCTTTCAGCAAGACAATGACCCTAAACATATGGCCAAATCTACACAGAAATGGTTCACCAGACACAAAATCAAGCTCCTCCCATGGCCATCTCAGTCCCCAGACCTCAACCCCATTGAGAACCTGTGGGGTGAACGGAAGAGGAGAGTACAGAGGAGAGGACCCAGGTCTCTGGATGATTTAGAGAGATTCTGCAAAGAGGAATGGCTAAAGATCCCTCTTTCTGTCTTTTCCCATCTTGTGAAACATTATAGGAGAAGATTAGGTGCTGTTTTGTTGGCAAAAGGGGGTTGTACAAAATATTAACACCAGGGGTGCTAATAATTGTGAAACACATTATTTGATGTCAAATAATAATTTCTTTATGTGGGATTTTTTCCCCACTGAATAAATGCACTTGTATTGAAGGTTGGATTTTTCTCTTTTTTTCCATTAAGGTCCCATATTATTTATAGAAAAATAATAATAATTGGAAGCTAAAAAACACATCTCAACCAGGGGTGCCAATAATAATGGAGGGCACTGTATGTATCAGAATATATGACCAAGTAAAAAGAATATTATTGAATCCAAACAGAATGTACCTTGAGGAACTGCTCCTCATTCTCTCTGAATACGTGAATCATGAGCAGAAGTAGGTGATTGTTGTCCACACTGTAGGAAGTAAAGAGACATGACATGACGACCAGGCACCACCACCTTCGCAGAGTTGAAAATACCTACCCATGATGATCAGTCTAACTGACAGGAGGGAAACTGTTCTGCTAATGCTAAGGTATTTTAATGGTGACAAACAGATGATTGATTATTCAAAACACATCATAATCCCTCAAAAGATATTCACTTTATACAGCAATACTTGACTCCTATATTTCACTGAGCATAACTCTTACTGATTTTGTAATGAATAAGCCTACCCCCTTATCAGTTAGTGTTAGTAAAGCCGGGCATACACTGTGCAATATTTTCACTCGTGGGTATTAAGCTCCTGCTCTCACTGCACGGTGGAATTTCACTATTTAAAAGTTCACATCTCACGACTCAAGTCCTCACACTATACGAGCTGACAGTTGGATGCGAGCCAAATGCTTCCACTGTGCGACGCGACAGGCATGTTTCCCCGGTCTGAAGAGGAGGGAACATGCACACCTGAGGTGGAGATGAGGTCGCTCTCAACAGTGAAACGCACGGCCCTATTAATTTGTGCATGTGAAGTGTCAAATCGGGACGTAGCACTGCTTTAACTGTGCGATTTACGCACGAGCCACGACCACGATTTCAAACAGTTTTGATTTTCTTGCAACCCTGCGATTGCACAATCTTGAGGCGAAATTGCTCGTCTTTACCCCATGTACACTGAACGATACGAGACTCACGATTGACTGAGATTGAGCAAGAAACCGGCCCTACTCCCAAAAAGTCGTGCGAGTGCCAAATCGTGACAAAAGTCGCACAGTGTAAGCCCAGATTTAGATAGTGTTAGTTAACAAGAGGAAAACTGTTCTACTAAGATATTCTAATGGTCATACAAAGCAATAATTCCACTTCTCCTTGGTTTCACTGATGATGATGACGATTTGACAAACTCCTTACACTATCCGACAGATAGTACTATTTGCCTCCTTCCACTATACATGCTTGCTATGCTGCAAAAGCACATCTTGCTGTTTTGTCGTTATGCATTAGCCTATCCCCATTATCTTTGCTGGTAGCCCTCTCATGCAAATGGAATAGCCGCAGATCCCATTCACTATTTGCTGAAAAAGCTTAACTACACCATAACAGCATTGCTGTGACATTAACGGGAGTCATAAGTAACAGATTCAGACATGATAATGACTATTTTGGTGGCAATAACATTATAACAGTGGCTCTGCATTAGGGTTCATTGTCCCAATCTTCCTCACCTGAACTCTGCTGGGTGGGGGTTCTCCGTTGGGCTTCCCGACTCCTCCGACTGCTCCTCACCCTGCTCCTCGCCCTCCTCATCAGGGGAGACTCCGTTCTCCAGCACAGGGGCCTCCACTGCTCCTCTCTCCTCCTCTACCACCTTCACTTCCTCACTCACTTCCTCTACTTCCTCCTCCTTCTCCTCCTCCTCCTCTCCATCCTCCTCCTCTCCATCCTCTACAGCATTGGAGTGTGCGTGTCTAGGCTGCGGTGGTGGTGGTGGTGCTGTTGCTGTTGTTGCTGCTGCTGTTGCCTCTGTTTCTGCCTCTGTCTCATCCTCATAGCCACCTGGAAGACATGTGTTTGTTTAGAGTAGTGCCACGTAAGAAAGTATGGCAACAGGTAACAATGCAAAAATGCACATTTATTTAAAAAAAGGACAAAACCTTTAAAATAATTCCTGCTGCATTACACATTTCCTGCTAGATTTGAATTATCTGGGACCAAGGTAGTTATATATAATAATTATATCCCCGAAACGCGGAGCGTCGGGGATGAAATGGTTTTGCGTGCGCGTCCGCCACCGCGTCCGCCACCGCGTCCGCCGCCGCGTAAGGTCTTTCGTGTTAACGCGATAACTTTTGAACGGATGTTTGTATTTTTCCCAGATTTTTTGGGTGAATGCTCTAGGGCAGGTTCATGAACTGATTCGAGTTTGGAGGTCAACACTTTCAAGATGGCTGAATTCAAGATGGCCGAATATTTGTTTGGTCCATAACTTCTGACCGGGTGGATGGATTTGTCCCAGATTTGGTGTGTGAATGCTCTAGGGTAGGTTCATGAACTGCTTCGAGTTGGGAGGTCAACACTTTCAAGATGGCTGAATTCAAGATGGCCGAATTTTTGTTTGGTCCATAACTTCTGACCGGGTGGATTGATTTGTCCCAGATTTTGTGTGTGAATGCTCTAGGGTAGGTTCATGAACTGATTCGAGTTTGGAAGACAACACTTTCAAAATGGCGGAATTTTCATTTGGCCCATAACTTCTGACTGGGTGGATTGATTTGCCTGGTAACACCTTATTTTAATGGTTCACCATTTCAGTGAATGTACCATATTAGGTACAGTGTAATAACCAATGTAACAATATTTAATACCATGTAATACTAGTGTAATACCAGTGTAACAATATGCAATATCAGGTACAGTGTAATAACGAGTGTAACAGTATGCAATACCATGTAATATAGTGTAATACCAGTGTAACAATATGCAATACCATGTAATACCACTTACGCACAAACACATGATGTAAGTAAAAACAATGGCGGTGTTACTCTGGTATTACATTGTATTAAATATTGTTACACTGGTTATTACACTGTACCTAATGTGGTATATCCACTGAACCATTAAAACAGTATTACCATTTGTCCCATTTTTTGCTTCATTTTCACAATAGTCGTTTGGTTTTAAGCCTATGCACGTCATGTCACGTCTGTATGCATCATATACGTTTACGAAATGGTGGACGGGAGTGGTAGGAATGATGGGGGACTGGAAGAGTCGCGTTTCGGGGATATACCTTAAGCAGTCGAAGGCAACTGCACAGGCAGTCTAGTTTGAATTACAGTATTAAATACAATATGAGTATTCTTAAGATAATAAAATGACCAGTTTTATAGTGTTTCTGCTCGATAAACATCGTTGCTCACAAAAAAAAGATAATAAAACATCACCTGGAACAGTCTCCGGCTGGCCATTCCCTGTAAGGTCATGGTGGCCACCACTCTTGGCAGCAGAGTCCGGACTGTGAGGGGTAAAGCAGTAGAAGTCGGCGGGGGCGGGCGGGGCGCGGAGGAAGCCGGGGCTGGGCCCAGGGCTGAGGCCTGGGCTGGGGGCAAGAGGGCTAGGCTGGCCCACAGGGTCAGGTGGCTCACCGGCCGATCTGTTCCGAAAGGACTGCAGCTGGGGAGGCATGGAGCCTGCCGATCTGGTGCTGGACGAGCGCCTCCGTCCTGCTACACCACCCCCATTGCTGCTGTTGATGACGCTAACCACCATGTCCTTGTCCATGCCCTCCCCTCTCTTCCCGTCGTCGCCAGTCTTATCCTCCTCCTCCTCCACACTTTCCCAGCTCTCCCTGTCCAGTGTGCCATTCAGCCGGTCCATGACGTCGCACAGAGGCTGCCCCACGCTGTCCATAGACGTGTCGGTCATCTCCGGCAGCCTCAGCAGTGCTTCAGGATCCTCTACCTCACCATCCTCCTTGGTCTTCCTCCGCGTCATGTCCGGCCCAGACACTGCCGCGGGGCCATTGGGGCCCTCCTGGCCCTCGGAGGGGTTCCAGCTCTCCCCGCTGTGGGACTCCGTTTCCTGGGCCCTCTTTCCTGGACCTCCCTCTGGCTCGACTTCCCCGTCCTCATCTGGCTCTGCAGGGGCCACGTTGTGAGCACTGCTCACCGAGCCCGTCGAGTCCTTGCCTCGCCGCTTCTTGGCCGGCTTCCTCCGACGGGCCATTCTAGAAAGGAGCAGGGAGGGGGGCGCACCCGCCAAAAAAAAACCAATAACACGGGTCATTCAAACGGGACCCGCTGAACAAAAGGCAGATTCATTTGAATGCAGATTTTTTTTGGAAAATGTTTTGGACATCCCCAACAAATCACTTTGAATGCAGCACACACAGGAGGAAACCACACTTGTCTGTCTTCGTTATATGGCAATTTACTGAGTTCATTCTCTGCATAAACATTCGGTGGGCATTTCACTAAATTTGACAAAATAATAGCCATACGACCAAATAACTAAATCTAAAAGACGTGGGCGAGTGACATACAGGATGCTTGCATTGCATATAGGCGCCCCTTTATGAATTACAGACTGACAACCAGATGAAAAGAGTAAGAGTCATAGAGGAGGATGGTGAGTGCTTGCATGCATGCAGATTAGTAGCCATGGGTTGCCACACACATTCCTGCGGGATTTCCCACTGGGTGGGAGTCAATGACACTATTTATTCAAATGACTAGGATGGGATGGGGAAAGATGGCAACAAGACTGTGTGTGTGTGTGTGTGTGTGTGTGTGTGTGTGTGTGTGGGGGGGGGGGGGGTGTCTGTGGGAGCATAATAACAATAGGTCAGTTTTCATGAATAAATAGGCTTCTCTTTAGATGACACAAAGTACTGCTCATGTGATGAAATGTGGTCGCAGATTCTTTGACTGCTGAATTGACATTGAGGAATAGGAATAGGATACCCTTGAACAAGGCCAATCAGTAATTCCAATCAGTAATTCTCTACATATGAGGGGCTTAAACCACTGGATTCAGAAACATCTAAATGTTAGTCAATTAAACCCATGAAAGCCAAATGACGGCCATCTCGGCATGTCATATTCCAAAAACAATTTTAATGCAATGTAACTCAACAAATGAAGTCTAAGGGCCATAGAAAATAACTTCTACAAACAGCCTGTAGTGTGCAACAAATAGGTTGCATATGGTCAAGACTGGAACTGGGCAGGATTTCTTTGTTTTCCGTTTTTCAGTTTGTCAATGCAGAGTATTTTGGGAGACGTGGGATTGGATGGGACAGGTCCAAAAGTCTCCTCCTGTGTCCCCTTCCCACACAAACAGGCCACCCGCCTATACAAGTAGACAAACTCTGGCTTGAGCTTCTGTCTCCATCGCCCACATATAACAAACTGTCCTTCCAGAAAATAAGAGTCTGGCTTAACGAAGCTCCCTCGCCTGTCATCCTCCATGAGCTACTGTGCCCCCGTTCCACAGATGTAGGTGTAGACAGTATGGCTTGAACTTCAATGTCTCCCAACCACACACAGTACAAAGCCATTCTCTGGGAGAAGACAGTGGGCTCATACGACTAGACAAAAAAAAGTTAGCAACTGCTTTCAGTCAAGTACGCATGATAAAGTGAAAATGTTGCATGACAATTAGAAATTGTGTCAGACCTCCTAAAAATGGTTTAAGAAAAAAGATGTGTCAACATGCAGCTGCTAAACTCCCATGACTCAAAAAATTGATGGACTTGCTCAATCTAATGCACACAACTCTTCCCTGGTGTCCCTGTAGTTCTCACTGATGTATGCAGATATACACAGGCATGCAAAGTCACACATCCAATGCAGCTCCCACTTGGCTTGAGCTACCATCCCTTCTCTCACATAAACAAGCCATCCAGCGTACAGATCCATGGGGTAAGTCTCTGCCCCTTCTGGCCAGCTCATGGAACTTAGAATGTCAAAAAATGACCTCAGAATTAATTATATGATTGTCAACTTCACTTGTCAAGCGATTTCTGGGTTGTGTGCATGCAAAAATATGTAATTATTTGGACTACACGACAGACATCGCAAGTCTGACATACAGCCACTTCAGCTGTGGTGCAGCGGTAGGGCTGATTGTGCACTTTCCGCCTCAGTTCATGTCAAATACGGGAAGCGTACGTGAGGAAGTCTCTTACCTCGTTTCACACAAAAACTAATGGGTGGTCTTTCAACACCAATCCAAATCTTTAAAATTCACTGCCATCATTAGTGAAATGCAGAGCACATGCCAAACTGAAACAGGATTTTCCCTGACTGGCTCCATTCACTCCCATTCAAATTTTTTGTGAGTTAAAGCCCCATGGACCAGCAGTAGAAGGGCGTGACTTGGATTCCCCCATGTCAAACATCACTACATAACTTGTGCCACCATGCTCCCTCCCACACAAACGAGTCCCATGTGGAGCTCACCTAATGACCTCCAGCTCCGTGCTGATGGTCTCTGCCTCGTCCCCCGTGGTGGCATCGTGCCGGCTGTGCACCGGCGTCACGTCGGCCGAGGTGTTAGTGTCTGAGTCCTCGTTGAAGGGGTTGTGGCGGAAGGTGGGGCTGCGTGAGAGCGAGGTGGTTCTAGACGGTGGTCCCGTCGTTGCCAACGCAGTAGTGGTGGTCCGAACCGGGACCGGCCCGCCATCGCTCACCACAGTCTGGGGGTCGGACACACTGGAGCGGGGAGCGCTAACTGGGTCGGTCAGGTCCCCCTCTAAATAGTTGGAGGAGAGGCACACACACATACGGTTAATATACAGTATGGTACACACACACAAAGACGGACAACAGCGATGCTTATCAGCCACAGGTCAGCAGAGCCATGCTGATGTGGAGAGACCATCGGGACTGAACAACGGGCCGGTTTTGGAGCCACCCTGCCAAAGCTTCAGACCAGTGCCACTTCTCTCATCTGGCTGCCATCTTTATTTTTGAACCACAGCCGACACACTTGAACACATGTGAATTCAACGGCCATCAAACTGAAAATTTCAGTCCGTTTCATTAGTCAGTTATTAATAAAAATGGAAAATATGTATTAATCACTAATAATCATCAATTATCAATCATAATTATTAAGCTTAATTTAATGTATTTCTGTACATGGTGTATTATGTACATGACTCAATTTAAACAAACTGGCACTGATGCGGAAACATTTTGGTGAGCTGCTTGAAACCCAGGCCTTTACACATGCAGAACCAATGCCATGTCATTGCGGAGGGCTACCATGAAAGCAGGGCAATACTGTGCACTGGGTTAGGTTTAGCGGCGTGGCTGGACCAGGCATTGCAGGATGCTGGAGTTAGATGCTGATGCGGCCTTCAGACACAGGGGGGGCGGAGGTTACCAGCAGCACTCACCTGCACACCTCCGAGTCTCACCTTTGACTGGGCACTGCTGCCGAGCTGCTTTCAAAAATAACCACTAAGATAACATCACTCCGTCACAGGACTTACTGCAGGTATCTATGATCCATAGGCCTCTGGTCATGTGCATTTACGTCAGTGTAACAGTGGGTAAATGCAATGACGACATAGGCGCAAACATAGGTACTATACACATACATTGGACAACACATGATGCTATGTAGGAAACGGACAGAACGCTTCCTTCTAAAGAAAAACTTGGTGGTAGCGAGGCATCAAGGCAGGTTTGAATACATTCATAAAATTCCACCTTTTTCGTTTTGCCAGGTTGGTTGAGCAGCGTAGCTGTTTACATCATGCTGCCTTCAATATCAATTTCATAATTGAATCTAACAAGATCTTGATGCATCTCATAAGATCTGTATCTATCTAACAATATTAAGTCAGCCATGGCCCACCGTTGTGTTGCCAAAAAAGCAAATACAAATTTAAACATTCAAAGAGAGAATAGGAAAAGACGGTTCAATTTAGGTCTCAGTACGAGATAATCTGAAACAGAGTTTTCTGCCTCCTTGATGCCTGCTACCAGTGACTTGTTAGACAGTGATGACAACAAGACAAGTCTAAAACTCCCCATTCACAATACTCTCACATGCTAATTCAGAAGACCATTCTCTTCTACCAACCCCAAAGACTACTACAGAAGAGTGTACAGAAACTATACACCCTCTGTGGGATCTAAATTATCTACACCGAAACACCCAAATTCAGTCTAGCCCACAGGACCCACACCTGAATAGCTTTTCCGAGCAAAGGCTAAATTAGTATACCAAATAAAGCAACACGGAGCAAGGCAAGCATGCACTCCTCCACCACCCTGAGGTGTGGTCATAGACAGGAGTGGTTGTGTGTGTTGGGTGTGTGGATGAAGGGTGAGGTTTGTAGTGAGTAGGTGAGATGTAAGGTGTGAGGTGGAGGATGGTAGTGGGATTTGGCTTGGCAGGACGAGGGGGGGGAGCATGGAAGGGAGGGGAAGGGACGGGAGGGGAGTGGACAAGAGAAGGGGGAGTAACCATGTCCCACCTTCCCAGTCTGCATTTGGCATTGACTGCAACACGGGGAAGATGTCACCGAAATCATAATCTAAAAAAAGGAGGGATATAAGACTCAACATTAGGTGGGGGAAAAATGAAAATGAGAAAACACAAAAAGTATGACAAGGTGAAGACAAGACATGAATGAAAAAGAAAACAAAAAACGAGACTGCAATGAACAGAAACTGTTGACCAAGGAAGCAAAGTGAAAGTGAAGTAGCACTATGAAACTAGCCTATGTCAGTCACCAGACAATGTGGTAGTGAGACAACAACGAACTAACACTTTACCCTTTGCATGTGACACAGCGCCACCGAATAACGCTTGCCACATTCACTCGCAGACCGAATGACTGACACGAGCAGACAGAAACGACTTTGACAGACAAATCATTTTTCACTCTTGACTTTCGATTATCCAAATTTTTGCAGAGCGAATTTGTATGACTCTTACGTCAGTCATATTACGTGTATGTATAGTACTACAGTGCGAGTGAGTGTGTGAATGACTGCTAAAAAAACGCTAATGAATGATGAGCATGAGCAAATGTTTAGAGGAGGTGGGGGGGAGTTAACATGGAGGACGCGGTGGGTCCTACCTTCACTGGACGGGGCGATGGCGCTGTCATCCCACTCCAGGTTTGTGGAGGTGAGGGACGTGAAGGAGTGGATTGACAGGCTGTCTGAGCTGGGCAACCTCTCCTCAAAGTCTAGAAGGTTCTGCGGCTTGTAGTACTCGGGCATGTAGGGCGCAACGTCTAGATAGGGAACATCCTAAGGCAGGAAGAAATGACACAAAAAAAACATTTCCACAGTCCATACAGTATAGATCTGTGTTTCTCAACTGGTTGGTCGGAACCCAAAAGTGGTTCGCGGAGAGGTCCTGGGTGGGTCACAGAGCGGTGGTGTAACAATATATACTGTAAATTGATGCTTTTATTGGGCCACGAAACAGACTGTGATGTTGAAGAGTAAACATGGTTAATAACACTCCTCTCCTCGTCTCCTCCTAGTTGACTGACATGTTATGTAAGCATAAAATGCAAATACTGATGGACATTATCACATGATGAAAGGATATATTTTTTATAATAATTATTTGAAGATTATACCGGCGCAACAAAATATCGGGTCACAACGTAATGACTATGGCAAAATTGTGGGTCCCAAGACTACTCAAGTTAAGTACCACTGTTATAGACAGTGGGCAAGGTGTGAATGCATTATTCAGGAAGGTAGAATACAGCCTTCTACGTACATCTATTTGGCCTTCTAGGATTGGACTAATGGCTGTCAGCCAATTCATCTGGTTGAAAGCATGTCTTAGTCTAGTAATTCTTTTCCTGTGAGCAGAAAGGCACATACCAGCTCTAGGTCAAACCGGATAAACTCCAGTCCCGAGACCAACGTGACAAAGAGGGTGAGGTGATCGTGGCTGCAGACCAACGCATTTCTACAGGAGAGTGAAGACGAGGCAATTAGCAACAAATCATCAATTGACACGCCTCTCCTCGTCACTTAGTGCAAAGATACTGTATACAGTAGTTACACCTGAAGCAAAGCCAAGCTAAACTCAACTCAACTGAGAGAGGGGGGCAAAGACCAAACAATACTGCCAAATAAGATTCGGGAATTACAGGTTCTTAAGCTTGTGATTATCATGCCTCAAGGAAAGCTCATGTGTGTAACCTTCAAGTGTCAACATGCAAGAGAACACTCATATCGTGACGGGCGGCACTCACTTGAAGTAATACTTCTGTAGCAGGGCCTGGTTCTCCTGGAAGAGCCGGAGGTAGCTTTCTAGTGAGCTCTCGCTGAGGGCCAAGTACAGCCAGGCACGACCTGCGTGGGAAATCCAGACAAAAACAAAGTCCATTAACTATACAGTTCGGCTGTCTAAAGACACTGGAAATGTTCTATTAGGTCAGACCAATTCGGTCACACATAATGTACATTATTCTATAAGGAGGGAAGGAATTTAATCCAACATGACACAGCACCTTAGTGACTCTGACATGAATGCGGGTCAGTAGTATATCCCCCCCCCCAGCTGTACCATTAGGGGAAGAACCCCCTAAAATGAGGCTGCTTAAAGAATGGGAATGGTCAAGAGTGTCACAACCAACTCAAAGTGTGTGTGTGTGTGTGTGTGTGTGTGTGTGTGTGTGTGTGTGTGTGTGTGTGTGTGTGTGTGTGTGTGTGTGTGTGTGTGTGTGTGTGTGTGACAAAGCAAGGGGTGGTACTCACTTCGACCAAGGTTGGTAGCTATGTGCTTCAGTTCATCTATCTGTCGCACAGCTTCTCTGCGCGTGAAGTGCAGGACAAGGACCCAGTATCCTGACGAAATGTCTTGTAACCTTCAGCACGTACAAACATAAACATGGACAAAAGAAAAACAGGAAGATGAGTGGAACAAAGTGCAAACTGAAATAAAAGGAAACAGAATACAGTCACACATTGACGGCACAGAACGGCGCTGCATTAAAAATAGTGCCGTTCATTTCATCTGTGGCTATTCCCCAGGGAACTGAAACCATAAACCCTGGGGCTTCTCCGCAGCCAAACAGCCCGGTCATTGTCCGATGTACTCGCCCACAGCCTGCAGAACTATCCCATGCCATGTTTACAGCTGCTACTCAGGCAGAGGTCAACAGATAGCAAATGCTCGAATGCTTGAAGAACCAGTAGCGAGCCTTACCCGTACAGCAAGGCATGGTCCAGGTGCTCACAGAGACGCTGTAGTACTCGGTCGTGGTTACGAATGGCTGGGGTCTCATCTTCGCAAGCAGCAAAGTAACTTTGCAGCTGGAAATGGTATAAAAGTGTGGAAGAATCAATTCATGATTTTTATTGCGTCATGGCAGTTTATTTCAATGCTTTACTCATTAAATGAATAGAGTAGTAAAAGTAAATTCATGGTGTAAGTACAACTCTAGCACATGATATTACATAGCTGTTACAATAGTTAATCCATTGCACCTAATGACGTAGTAGGCTGTGTTGTGTTTGCCTACTGAAAAAACACTAAAAAAAACTCAACACAAACAACTCAACACAAATGTGATCCAACCAGCACAGAGATAGCTGATTGTAAGACAAATGCACAGGTTTACTGGTTACTCGGATAAGTTACCTCTGATGGAAAGAAAGTTTTTCTTTCCTTTTGCTTTTTTTTTTTTTAAACATCCCTGAAAATGAATAGCTGAATACACAAGTAATCAGTTTGAATAAATAAAACATTATCAGTCCCATAATTATGAATCATAGAGCATCAATACCCTACGATCCCACTGGCTGAATTATTACAAGGACTAGACTGGCCAGAGATGATATAAAGTGTGAGAATTACCACTAATGATGAGGGTTTACCCGCTTTTAGTCAACCAAAAGAAATTCCAAGCACCTGATAGTCATGTGACCTCAAAACTTGGAACAGGAAACGTCAGAAATACATTAAGCAGAAGTAGGCACTGACGATAGGGTCGGGGTGCTCGTTATGTCAAAAAAAGGGAGGGAAAAACGCAATGGCAGCGCATCACAGGAACCATGCAATATCGACATCCATTGACAAAAATATGTCCAATATCGTTTGGGGTTATCAGTATCGTAATGTAGGAAGAGTAAATAAATGGCTCAAGAACAAAATGTTCGATGTTGATTCCTATGGATCACTGGATCTTACAGGCTACTACAGAATGTGAATGTCCTGGAACTGCAGACAGTCATACATCGAAATGGCAAACAATGTTAATTGATGACCATCACAATAATGCCCCGATTGTTTCTTGCCATATGCTACTTCACTGGACAAAGGGATCACTTTAGCAGTAAACAGAAAATGCAGCAAGCATTCAGGTCTCCTGCTGGTAGCATATTGTGAGGGGGCTAATGTTTACAACAAGTACAGTATCAGTACAGCATCATAACAAGAATGCTTAGGGGGTAGGGCAATGGTGTGACAGTGTGATGTGTTTTAGAGAGAGATGGCGAGCGCGCAAGATGTTTTCTGCATCGCAGTCGCTTGCTGTAATGATGTAATTGCGTCTTCTCCGAAACATAGCCAACAAAACCGGGGGAAGCTAGCTCCTCTTTGGGTTGGGGTGTTGTTTCCCCCACACCGTAGCAGGCCTATTTTAAACCACTATCTTCCCAAAAAAAACCACGGCTGGAGGTTAGAAGCCTCCATTGATTGCTTTATGAAATGAAGGTTACCTTTTTCACGGACATGGAGATGTTTTCCAGTATTCGGTCTTTGACTTTGAGCTGATCCATGACTTGGTCTCCTTGGCCGCCAGCGGATGTCAGCTGATACCCAGTGGATAGTGCGTCTGTGAGTTGGCCACTATTCCGTGCTCCCACTGCCGAATGGTCCCTGTCCAGCAAGTCTGACCCGACTGTCACTCATTTGGACTTTAATTAACCCCTTTCTCCCATTTTTGTTACACGCTTGCACACAAAATGATTGCGCTTTCTTCCTAGTCCGTTACCACAAAAGTAAATGTCATTGAGCAGTCCAAAACTAACTTAGTCCTGCAGTAGGACAGCTGTTAGGACAAAGTAGTAACTTTTCTTCAACTCAAGCTTGCACTGACTGAAGCTCATTCAGTTTAGGTGCTTCTAGAATATTGGATTCACTTTGGAATTTATCCTCCATTCCGCTGGACTAAGGGAGTCAGTCAGCTGTCCACTTATGCTGCTGTCACAGGCAACTTCCCCAGTTAAAATTAGCAACAGGAGTAGAACTACTGATGGAATGTCAACCAAAACTAATCACTCGTGAAAAAAAAAAACTAATTTCCTTACCAGTTGCTGACCCTAAACTTAGCCGTCCAGGCTGTTAGGATTCAAGCCATTCACTAAATAAGTCGACAATGTGTCAGCAGCCTTTCCAGGACAGTCCTACTTGACAGCACAATGGCCGCACAAGTTAGCCAAGGTCTCAATTGACCAAGTTTTCAAGCTTTATAATACGTTGGGGTCATCTCGCTGGCTGGCAAGCAGTCCAGGTTGACAGGACCCATATAGCAAGTAACAGCTAATGCTATTCTAGCATTGTCGGCTAGCACTGTTTTTAAGCCCGCGTCGGCAACATGTTGAATGTAATCCGAATTATTGTCTGCACTTCAACCTCAGTTTACTCGTGTCCCGAGATTAAGACAGCTCATGTTCCCATTGCATCCAGTGTCTTGTTTGTCTTCCTTCAGGAGCCCATCTCGCTGGGACTACCCTGTCCAGCCCCTGCTACTACGGCTTTGCCAGTTTGCCAGTCATTTGTCAACAAACTCGTGACTGCTAACCGGACATGACATCATTTAGAATCAATGCGACTTGAAAAACAGAAGACTTGCAGAAGCAGATAGGGTGGAATGTCAACATTTTACTTCAGTTGTTGGACACAAATATCTTTTTGTACAAACATTGAAAATTTTCCATTTTGTCAGCCATCTTAACACAGGAACCAAGTTATCAGTGCATTTTTTTTTACTGAATTGCTGACTCTTTTGAAAGAGGTCCTTATTTTTTTTATTAAAACAAAAACATGTACTTTGCTGCCAGTTATAAAATCATTTAATTTCTTTCAATTTGACGTGGCAACCCTCAATCCTGCAAAAAAGAAACATTATTTACACAGTGTGGAAGGGCTGTTTTAGGTCCTTTCAACCTAAGCCAGGTGCATACACACAACTTCTTGTGCAGTACAAGTTATCTTTGTGCACAACAGTGTGAAAGTGGTCCTGACATTCTTCACCCCCACCCACCCTTTCCCCTCAGTCACACGCATTACTTTAACCCCCTTAGTCTCCCATAACTTAATCTGCCTTCACTTTCTCTGGCTCTTTCATATGCAGGAACACCACACTGAAGAGGAAGAGTCCTCCCATCATTGAGAAGACGCTAGCGTAATAAGGGAACGCAGAGGGGATGAAACGCTCGTATTGGGTGTGCTGCAGTGGACGAACAGACACCTGAAAAGCAGAAAAATAGACACATTATTGCATGATCTCAAGTAAGAGGAAATCAGGTCTGCCTCATTGAATACACAAAATTCAATTCAAATACATGCAGTGTCGTGCTCACCTGTGTGGAAGAGTAAAGGTGTGTGTATCCAAGTCTGTTGTAGTCCACCTTGAACTGAAACACGCCATACACGTCTGGCAGCTTGAACTGGACACTGTATTTGCCACCTACAAAATATCAGTTATACAAAAAAAACTGTTATAAAGCCATGTTGGAACATTAGGGGCTGAAGGAAAAGGATGATACAATGCCAGATGCAAATTAAAATAATGCAAAACATGGCAATTATTTCTGTGGTTATGCACCACTAAATTCCATTGGAGCCATACCATTTTTCTTGAGGTAGGTCCTGACGAAGGGGTCAATCCTGACAAACTCCAGCTGAATGTCATCACCATCGAAAGGCACCCACTGTCCCTCAGACAGCATCTCAATCACAACGCTGTACTCCTGTAAACACATGACATTTTAGTGCCAAATATATCACAGTACTGCACCAAATTAATGCCTTTTTGAGTCACCTATTTGTGCAGATGGGCCTGCAGACCACTCTTTGCTGATAAGACTCGAATACATCATAACATGGCTACGCCATTACTGAGGGCCTTAAGTAACAGATTAAGACCTCATCATTACAATTGTGGTGGCAATTAGGTTATAACAGAGACCCTGTTCAAAGGGGTTAAAAAAATACAATGCAACTTTTGGATGGTTCTCATATGAGGCTCACCCTAAGGTACTTCACTGTTTAAATAGCAGAGACTTGTCAGCACAGGAGTGCCAACACGACTCAAGCCAACTTGTAGTTCTAGTTTTTACTCTACAGGCTGTTAGTGCTCTCGAGTGAAAGTTAACTGCACAGCGACCAAACTTGTTTGCCCCACCTTGAGCGTCTCTCAGCTACCATCCTTCCTTATTTTAAAGTATTTCTTTTCAGCACATGTTACGGAATTAACCAGATTCATTTCAATGCAGGCTGTAGCCCACAGTGCTGTATGTGACAAATTAATTACTCTACTCTTCTCTATTCTGATCTAATAACGTCAATCGAGAAAGAAGATTGTGCACATCGCAGCTAAATGTGCGTGGCAAAGTTTGAATGAATGAAGGGTCAACATACTTGAATGGAATAAAACAAACACAAAAAAGGATTTCAAGCGTGCCGACTAAACTTTGTAATAAGTCAAATCAGTAAGTAACAAACAAATGCATAATAACCATCTTGGTTATTACTGACAACATCTTGCATAGTTTCTCTTTAATGGTCTCTGCAGGCTGAGATGTAAACAAATTGAACTCATCCTCATAATAATCAGCAGTTAGGTTGTGATTACAGGTACTGACCACCAGGTCTGTGATGGTGTAGGCAGCGGGTGGGGTGCTCTCTCCAACAGGGTGGTGGGTGACTGCTCCCACTCTCAGCACGCCGGCCTCCTTGAACACCCAGCGCGACAGGGCCTCGGCCAGCTCCAGGTTGCCAGTCTGATCATGTCTGTGGATACATTTGCGAGTGTTTTTTTAAGGGAGTTTGCAGTGACAAATAGTAGTGAGTCACACAGGTTTTTTTTCACCACAAGAAATAAAACCACCACTTCCCTTACTTGCAATCTAACTCAGTGGTTAAAACCTGACCAAAGGATGACCAAAGGATGACAAAAACAGTTAAAAAATATAACAAGCCTGCACACCAGCTACAGTAAACACTTTTTTTTTGTTTTACAAAGGAGATTTTATTTGCTCTTTAAAGTAATGCAGTTTCTTATCGGTGATGTCTATTTTCAGTACCTGAATTTCTACAATACTTGAAAACTTGAAGCCATCCTTTTTACACAAAGTTAATTATCATAGTACTCTCCTACAAGGAAAAGTGTATGCTGCAAACACATCCTGATTTGTCTCTGATGGTTGGAAAGGATGTTGCTAAGATCCGACAACAAGCAAGCATTTGGCATGCAATGATAAATAAGAAAGCTAAAAGCTAAAATAGAGGGAAGGAATACCTCTCGGATCCAGGGGCGGCCTTCTGCACAGCAGAGCTGAAGAAGGCATCACTGAAGAAGTCCAGAGAGCCACTGAAGACCACACGAGCGTTGTTCCTAGCCTGGAGACCAGCGATTAGGAGTGTGTTCTTCCCAACAGCATGTGGGTACTGGACAAAGAAAAGACACAATGTTAGGACTGGCACTTAGAACGTACTCTGTAAACTTATTAGAATGAGGATTTTTGAATGAGAATGAAGATTTCTTAGAATGAGGATTTCTACTTCGGAGAACGTTTTTGAAATGTAGCGCCTGTACAATTTGTCGAAAACAACTACTCCTTATTTCACATTTAAAAAAAAAAAAAAATATCAATGTAAATATGTACTGTACGATATACCAAAGACCTACAAATCAGAAGTGTGTGAGATATACAATGTGCCATACCACAACAGTTAACCTCTTAAAGTTCGGGGTGGTCGGTACCGGGTTTAATGACTTTGAACTTGAACTTGATCTTCATTCCGCAATTGTTTAAAATCCAGGTGGTGTAATAAACCCAGGAACATTATATATCATTGGAAAGCTTAGAACCTCAGGAACACACCTAGCACTACTATACAGGGATTTGAACATATTGTATGTGCATTATTATCAATTTATTACACAATGCCACCTTTCAAATTTGACCCTCCCAAGCACCCCTCGCCTGATGTCTCCCTACCTTCCTAGGATGAGTGGACATCCAAACATGAACATATCCTTATCAGCATGGTCTCAAAATGTCTGTTACAATCCAAGGTTTATGAGAGTGTAGTCTTTTTTTACTTTATTTCAACCAAAAGTTGTACAACTCCAGTCAAACAAAACCACTTTATTGTGAAAAAAATGATCATGTTTTTTTTCCCTCAGGAATTGTGCTGTTTTTGTCCACACTTCCATATTTTTCACATGATCAATGATATTCAACATGATCCCCAGACTCTGCTGATTACATGGGCAGCACTGGGGTGGCTCTGTGACATTCCTACCCTGAAAGACAAGCCTTAGAAGAGAAGTAGGCAGGTCCTGTTTTACACAGCTTTGTGTTGGCTCATTTGCTTTGAATGACTGCAGCTCCCTCAAAGCAAGAGCTAGAAACTCCATTCAAAGACTGAGTGATAGCCCAGAGTCCAGGTTTTCAAATGAGTCATATAGCTCTTCTGTATTACACCC
Organism: Engraulis encrasicolus; assembly: GCF_034702125.1. Classification (NCBI taxonomy): domain Eukaryota; kingdom Metazoa; phylum Chordata; class Actinopteri; order Clupeiformes; family Engraulidae; genus Engraulis; species Engraulis encrasicolus. Next base: position 43,266,360 of record NC_085866.1, on the reverse strand, counting down.
AGGGACAAAGGAATCTCAAATCTGCTCAACAATACCCCTTTCTTACCATGTTTTTACTGTACATAGTGTACAGTACCGTACAGTACTGTACAGCAACATCTCTGTAATACTACCCAAAAGGCATATCCAACCATGGCTGATTACTGTATAACACCTCCAGGAGTATGCTTTCATATGTGACTATGATGAGGCTTCTAGCTCAAAAGGTTCTTGTACAGTAAGACCTTATATGGGGGGTGCATTTTGACTAACTAAAAAAAATACAAAAAGACACTTGGTAAAACGCATGTGTATATCCACACATTATTGTCTTGGTAAAGGTCATATATAGATGTAGCAAGTTCTCCTTTGACAAACAGCTTCAGTAGACCTGTGATGAAGTCTTAAATATGTTTCCAATGCCAAATGCATCAGCTATACTGCTGAAATGTAGTAATTTCTAGGGGGTCTTCATGAACGCATTTCAGAAAAAAGATGTTCTAACCCCTGTAAGTCCTTGGCAGTACATCACAAAATCTTCCTGTCACTTCCTGAAGATTCTACAGAGTCTCTACTTTCAAATGGTACCAGCCACTTCATGATGGGTCAAAGTATGCAGACACAGGAAGCATCTAAGTAGACGTTGTGCAAAACTTTAAAAACACTCAAAAATAGCCCCGAAGCTTAAGAGGTTAATGAACATAGTTAATGAAGACATAGTTAATGAAGTTAATGGTCAAAAATAAATTGTGTCACCTGCTTGATGGCTTGGTCAGGGAAGAAGGAGTAGGAGGTGGAGGATCCAGTCAGGATGTCCAGCACCAGAGGGTTGTCTGGGTCAGCCACCATGCTGTGCAAAAGAAAACCATGTACAAACACTTAAGCCCATCATTGGGAAACTCCTCCAACTCCCATTGTCATTGTGACACAGCACTCCACAGCACACAAGTGAACACTGCACACAACAAAATTGCATTTATGCCTCACCCGTGCAAGGGGGCAGCCCTCAGTGGCGCCCCATGGGGAGCAGTGCGGTGGGACGGTACCATGCTCAGGGTACCTCAGTCATGGAGGAGGATGGGGGAGAGCACTGGTTGATTACTCCCCCCACCAACCTGGAGGGTCGGGAGTCGAACCGGCAACCTCTGGGATGCAAGTCTGACGCCTAACCGCTCACCCATGACTGCTGACTTAAAAGTGGCATTGAACAACTGGCCAAACTGTATTTCTTTCTAAAACTTTGAACACTTTTTGCTAAGCAACAGACAATACTCTTCTTGAGAGTGTACGCATTTCAGAAAAATAAAGACGTGTAAAGCTATTCATTGGACACATTTGCCATTTCCATCAGAATCAAAATGGACAAGAGACGTTTGTTTTGACAGTTGCCTACATTATGACTAGACTTACCCAACACCCTTGAACAAGATAGGCTTCTCCGTGGGTTTGCCAACAATGGTTGGTGCTTTCAGAAGATTCTCTGGATCAGCAACAATTAAAGAGTGCTATGATGGGGAGTAAAATAAATGTCTGATCAGATTGTTGGCTCTAGTACACACACTGAGCGTGCAATGCATGCATTTAGTGAACCTAAATAAACAGCTGTTCTGCATGGGTTTCCAACAATAGAAAATATGCATGCTGGGAAAATGTACTTACATCACCAGGGTCTGACACATCATAGTTGTGATGGTCAATGACAGCAGTCTTCTCTTCATCAAACTCAATGCCACACTCACTGCCAAGTTCTCTCAAGGGATCACCTGGACAACACAAAGCCAATTGATGTGTTATAGAGCTCTCACAGAAAGGACCACAGTGCAATCGTTTAAGTGAACTTAATATTACCATAAAGCCAACAATAAACAGCCCACTTACCAATGTCAGAGCTTGCAGCAACGAGAACATTTCCGCCTCCATCAATGAAGGCTGTAATGGTCTCAACGTTTATATTTCCACCGAAGTCTGCAACGAACAAAAGCAAACTTTTTAGAACCTACCTAGCGTATTAATCCTTCTGACAAAATAATTACCGTAGTCGTGCTATGCATCGGCCCTACATGCACACACACACTCCGTAGACACACCAAATTGTTGCATACTCACCTTCCACCGACGGGGAGAAAATGACGAGATGGTCGTAGAGAAATTGTCCATATTTAATTAGGGACAGACTAGCGTCGTCTGCAGTTTTGAAGGTAAGGTCAAATCCTCGGTCTGCAAACAGAGACAAAAAAAGCTTGGTTGTTACAAAATATATTTTAGCCACACGCGATGCGGCTTGCTGCTAGCAAGTCCATGGACATTGATATTGAACATGAATGGCTAAGGAGTGGAGATAGCAATAAGCTATTATGTGATTTCGTTGAATTATTTCTGAAATACCAGCGGTTAGATGCCTTGTCCATTGAAAAACTGTTTAAACCCAGCTGTCAGATGAACTCCCAAACCGATAGTTCTACTACTCACCGGCTAGGCTGCGGAAGAAGATTGAATGGGTGTCTTTGATATTTGGGTTGTCCAACAGAACTAGCGTCTTGCTATCTCCACGGGCTCCTTGTAACAAGCAAACGATTGTGGCCACAAACAGGACATTTCTCATTCCCGATAGTGAAGTCTGCGCCATGCTATTACTCCGTTTCTTGCATTTAGCAGCCAAATATCGGCCACATTCGCCTGCAGACTGATGTCCCACCGCCATTTTCCCGTTTAGACAACGTCAGCGCAAGGAACTAGCTAACCTTTGGCCCATGCGAATTCAACCAATCACAAACGTTCACGCACTCCATGCGCAAAACCCGGAATCAGGGCGCAGTGCTTGCTTCTTTCAAACTCTCCGAGTGGAGTCCAATATGCGGACTTCCCTCCTCCCTTGCTCACTTGCCTGCTTGTGATCTCATGATGATGTCACTGACAACGGAAAATAAATTCAATATCTTGCAAAAGCGCAATTGTAAAGTCATTTTCTCATGTGCAAACTGGATGATGAATGAAGAATAGTCCCCCAAAAATTATTTTGGCTAGGCTGACAGCTGGGAAACTTTATTGTTTTCTCCACGGAGGAGGGGCCAGGAGGCGGGGCGAGGCCACAAGCACAAGTGGAGGAATCAAGGTCGCATATTGGGATGCACTCTCCGAGTGCTCATTCTCTTCTGTCATTTTTGCTAAGCGCAAATAAAGCCGTTGATTAAGTCTTTCTTCCAATTAATCAAGATTAATTAGCAGTATCACCATCAGCAACACCATCATCATTATCATCACAGTCATAAAGACCTATGGTTTGTCCATGTAGGCAATGCATGTTACATTGACAACAACAACAACAATAATGATAATAATAACAAATAAATAAATAAAGAAAGAAAAAGTAAAAGAAAGAAAACATTTAAGCTTACTTTTCATTTATTTACAGATAAAGGAAGCATCATGTCAAAGAAAATCCAATGACTTTGAACTCATTTGTGTATGTCTATTTGGTGCAGTAGATTTCTGTTTCTGACAACCATGGCAAACCTTTTTCAGCCAATAAGGTCATGTAGCATATTTTACACTACATTATTCTATTGATTAATGAAAAAAGAACAGCAGTATTTACACAAAATAGGCAAAGTGCATTCTGCCACAACGCAGCAACAACAACAAGTAGCAATAGGATGATGGAGAAAGCTAGTTAGTTTGAGATACTGTCATTCAGTTCCGTAAAATAAATTAGTGATACACTACATATTGTTAAAAAAGTATTTTGAAAGACATTTAGGTCTACAGTATATTGGGAAAGACATTTATTAGTTTGAATCTATTCTTTGATTACACCCCGTTGATGCTGAAAAATAGACATCACAAACTTAACCAATAATACCAAGACATGATATACATTTTTCCCCCTCAGACATAATAGTCCTAATCCGTTTTTTCATTAAACAAAAGAACTCATTTGGTGACAAATCTATCAGAAGGGTTCCAAGACTAAAAAGAAAACAGCATCTAGTAGTATACACAAGAGCTTCTATAGTGCAATTCATCAAGCATCTAACAATGTGATTACCAGTACATTCAGATCTGAAGTCTGGCAATCACTAGTCCATCTCTTCTCCTCAACCTAACTTTCGCCTCCCTCCACCTCAGCCACGGTCTCCTCCTTCACCTCTGTCGGAGGGAGCTCTGCCTCCAGCACTGCTTGCCCCTCAGTCTCTGCCACTGCCACTGCCTCAGCCTCAGTCACAGCCACAGCCACCGTCTCCACCTCTTCCTCTCCCTCTTCTCCGTCGCGGGTGCGGAAGAGGAGCTCTCCGCCCTGGATGACCTGCTCCGTGGTCTGCCAGGTGCCGTCCCCCGCCGCGTACTGCTGGTAGAAGTCGGAGTCCGCCTGGAACATGACAAGGGCCTGGGCTGTGTGGATGCGCACGTGCTGTGCCAGAGAGCTGGCATCCAGGAACTTCTCCCCGCACGAGTCGCACGCGTACAGGATCTGGGTGTTGGGGTCTGCACCGGATAAGATGAACACAAGACACACACAATTGTGTTATTTCTAGCAATGAGAAGCCACAAAGTCAGTCCAAAAATGTTGCATTTTCTACTGTGTGTGTTGCCTTTCTGAAATTACAGCAATACTCAGTATTTTCCAGCAGAATTATCTTGCAACAACAGTACAGACAGACAGTTCAGTTCCTCTACACTTGCTTAGCTTAGTTATAGCCTATGGGGGGCGCCAAAGACAATCAACAAAATCGGTGAACCATTGAAAACTATTTTGGAAAAGACTGTCTTATGTTGCGATACGATAAAGTTAATATAATGTTAATAGAGAGAATATAAGCCGTTTGCAAACGTCCACTCACCTGCCTCCTGCACCTTCTCCACAGCCTTGGTGATCTCTGCTTTTAAAGCTTCGGTTTCATCAGCCGACACGGCTGATTGAACTGGAACCACTGGGCACAGGTGAGGAAGGGGTTAAATGACACTGCATGGCCAATGACCAACCTTCTGATAAACATGCACCCAAATCCTCAGACAAAATTGTCTATTATATTAGGCTGCCTCAAAATAAAAAAACAAAACAATTTTCACTTCGTTTTTTTTTCCTTTCAAAAGAAAAGAACACATGAATTAAACATGTTTGAGTGTCATGAAAAGCACTAATATAACCGTTTTATTCATGAATGAATGTTATTTCTCTAACCTGTTAACTGGGCCACTGCACTGGCTGCCAGCGCCTCTGTGGCGAGAGTCACAATGTCATCTGTGGTGACGGTCACTATGTTGATCTCGCTGTCGTCCAGCTCCGAGGCGGAGGTGGAGGCCTGCTGGAGCTTATCATCTCCCTCCTCCTCCTCACCCTGGGCCACCACCAGCCGCTTGATGCCCGCCCTGCCTTGGTGAACCGTCTTGACGTGCGAACGCAGATTGTCCACGCGGTTAAAGCCCCGGCCGCATTTGTCACAGAGGAAGGGCTTTTCACCTTGAAAAGATCACCAAAAAAGTTTGAAAAAAAAGCATTCATCAATCACAGATGACTGTATACATTGGGAGCTTAATGATGGCTTTTTCACTTTAAAAGATCACAAAAAAGTTTAAAGAAAAAAAAGAAAGAAATCAATCACAAATGATTGGAAAAAGTTGTGACAACTGTTTCCAACAGCTAAAAACACATTGCTGTACCTGTATGAATGATGATGTGCTTGGACAGATCGCCGACATTGACAAAGGCCTTGTGGCAGACGTGACACTTGTGTGGCCTGATGTTGTCGTGGTGACGGATGTGGTTGGCCAGCTGACTTGACTGCACAAACCTGGTTGGGGAGAGAGAGCGAGGGCAGATGCAGTGAAAAGTTAGGAGGGCAGACGCATGAAGAGTTAGAATATCATTATATTACATTAAATGCAGATGATTTTATACAAAGCGACTTAAAAAAATACAATGAACAGGGAGAATACAAAATAAATGGGCATAATAAGGTCAATGCATGCAGGGGGCGCTGTGGCGCAGCGCGCTAACCCCCTAACATTTGGGCTTACATTGCCTACGGGGACCCTGGTTCGAGTCCGGTCGGGGTCGTTTCCCTGCCCTACCCCATCTCTCTCTCCCAATCATTTGCTGTCTACTCTCACACTGTCCTATAATAATAAAGGCCAAAAAGCCCTCCCAAAAAATACAATGGTAAAAAAAGGTCAGTGCATGCAAGTAGAGTTATTTTGCTGTGAAGGGGAACTTCCTTGGAAGAGAAGAAAGTGATGGATCATTCTGTTCCTTTCATAAAGTGTGTGTACACACATATCCACTCAATCACCCCACAGAGTAAACATTGAAGCAAGCAGCAGGATACCTCTTTCCGCAGCGGTCACAGACGTAGGGCTTTTCTCCCGTGTGCTGCCGGACGTGAGCGATGAGGGAGCTGGCCTGAGCAAAGCCTTTCCCACATATCAGGCAGAGGCAGGGCTTCTCACCTGTGTACACACAGCGCAATCAGTCATTTAGTCCAAATAATATCCATGTTGTTATTGGAAGACTCCTTGCACACCTCCTTTGGCCAGGTGCCTCAACGGAGATCCACAAGGTCATCCGACGTTACTTAGAAATCTCTCACACACTGATTGTCTGTTGTTCTCATTTGCTGTTTTTAACTCACTGGATGCCAGCCATTTTGCAAATCATACAATGCAACAGTATCAGACCATGTTCAGCAGTTTTTTTCAACATCCACAGAGAACTGAATTCTATGCCTGTGTCAACACCAACACCATAAAATACTGGACTGACGCGCTTAAGCATCATTGGTACTGACCGTTAGGATCCAAAATGGCATGCTTAAGCACCATTGGCATCAAGTGAGTTCATTGCAAAGTTTCAATATATTGACCATCATAGAAAAACTTTGTTCTATTGTCTGATGATGGTCAATATAGACAGAAAACATTGTATCTAAGCTACTCTAATATTCTGAATGGAAAAAAAACGTAGTTTGCACATGTATGCAGGGTGTCAGGCAGTTAACAATTCCACAAACTATTTACAGCTCACAGTAAACAATTCCTCAACTCCCATCTACTACATAACACTAGTGTCCATGCCTGACTTCAGCCACCATGCTTTGGGATCTGTGTACATGAGAAAATCATACACATCACACTGTACAGCAGCAGCACACTAATCATCTTGTCATTTTACGGATGTACAACCCAATGTATGAATATGCAACTAAAAATTCCTACGACCCATAAGTCTTAAAGCTGTCTGTTTCTTTCGGGTGTGTCTTCCGGTACTTCCCACAATTAATGGAGGCCCATGACTGAGTTGTGTGTGTGTTGTTCAAGTGAGAGTCTTCACATGCTGCACTTGTGTGGATGTGTGAGTGAGTTGTGTGTGTTGGTCCAAGTGAGAGATGAAATGCACCGGACTTGGGTGGATGTGTGCATGAGTTGTTGTGTGTGTGTGCTCAGGTGTTCTCAGGTGAGCGTGCTGTACCTGTGTGGATGCGGACGTGTCTCTGCAGGGCGCCAGGGTCAGCGAAGGCCCTCTTGCAATGCATACACACGTAGGGCTTCTCCCCGCTATGGACTCGCAGATGTCTCTTCAGGTTCCCTACACACACACACACACACACACACACACACACACACACACACACACACACACACACACACACACACACACAAGGTAATGACAAGTACTACTGACAATGCTATGCCTGTCAACACCACACCATTCAAAAACTGAATTGACGCGCTAAAACATCATTGGTACTGAACGTTAGGATACAAAATTATGCCATTAGCATCATGTGGGGGAAAAAATCAAGCTGGGATTGACACCTGTGCAAATGGCAGCATCCTTGTACTGCTGCCTCTTTAGCTGAGTGTTCCTCACCTGAGGTGGTGAACTGCTTGCCACACTCCTTACACTTCAGTGGCCCGTCTGTGATGTGAATCTTCATATGCGCCTTCAGATTCCCGGTCTGCGTAACAAGGCAGAGAAAAAAAATGACGTTCAGAAGTCTTAATCTTTCAAGTCTTAATCATTTAAAAAACCATAGAGTTGACTTTATAGCCTTCATTTGACTTCGTGTAACCGGGTTTTTCCAGCACACTGACAAGACAGTGGCAGTCAGCCATGGTCTAATTTAGCTTGCCATTGGCAATCTCAACATGCACAGCTGTAATAACATAGAAACAGGCCTGATTCATGGCCTAATAAACCAATCCAATCCTTTGGCTTGCTTAATACATTCATATTGTGACCAATTTGAAACATTCAAGAAGAGGGGAATGAGGACAAACCATCCATCAATGGATGAGAGCAAAGCTACTTAGGAAGTCCGATATGAATTGCTTACAGATGGCTTGACAATATGATTTAGCCATTGTCTTAAATTCTGTGGTGAAAAACTGTGCAGATATTATGGCACTAAATTGCATTGGGTTGTTCATCTCTATCCGGCCCAAAGGACATTTCAAAGCTCTCTGTTGGGCTCTGTTTCTGCATATTCACTGACCTGTGTCAGTGTGCATATTATTTCCCTGGAATGCTGGAATGTTCTCAGCACCATTCTGACACACAATCTCTAGTGTGTGTGTGTGTGTGTGTGTGTGTGTGTGTGTGTGTGTGTGTGTGTGTGCGCGCGCACGCGTGTGCACATGTTTCAAGTATCAATACAACTACACAACTTTGGCATTTCATCAACCATAACAAAAAAGAGTATTTCCCTTGGAGTAGATAACTGAGTCATAAATGTTTCTGCTGAAAATATAAGGTGTACTAGGAGCACATCCTCTGATGATGTACATGATACCAACTGATGTGTACTATAGATAGTACGGTATGAGACTGTTCACCCTAACCACTGAGCTTTAACTGGTTGAACCTTTTGTAAAAACACTATGCTGTGCCAGCTCGTTGAATTTCTTGTTGTGAGTGCCATGTTGTGCCACCTCTTACCAAGTGGAACCTCTTGTCACACTGTATTTCTGTGGAACCCTCTTACCTGGTTGAGCCTGTGTGTGTGTGTGTGTGTGTGTGTGTGTGTGTGTGTGTGTGTGTGTGTGTGTGTGTGTGTGTGTGTGTGTGTGTGTGTGTGTGTGTGTGTGTGTGTGTGTGTGTGTGTGTGTGTGTGAGAGTGTGAGAGAGAGAGATGCCTTGGCAAAATGTATGCAACAGTGAGCTATATATGATTATTTTATGTGTAAATATGTGTGTTATGTCTTAGGGGCAATGTCTTTATTTATGTGTGTATGCTACTTGACACCTTAATTTCCCCCTGGGATCAATAAACGATACTCTACTCTACTCTACCTAACTTATGCTGAACAACCCCCTTTTCCTTGTTGAACCTCCTCACAGTGCTATCTTCTGCCATCTCTCTTACCAAGTGGATCCCCTTGTTACAGAGCTATGCTGTGCCATCCCTCATACCAGGTGGAACCTCTTGTTGTCAGTGCCATTGCTGTGCCATCCTTCTTACCAGGTGGAATCTCTTGTTGTTAGTGCCATCGCTGTGCCATCTCTCTTACATACCAGGTGGAATCTCTTGTTGTTAGTGCCATCGCTGTCTTACATACCTGGTTGAACCTCTTGTCGCAGTGCGGGCACTTGTGTCCCTTGTCGGTGTCGTGTGTCTCCAGGTGCCGCATCTTGGCGGTGGGGTCAGAGAAGGCGCGGTCGCAGTAGTCGCACTGGTAGGGTTTCTCGCCGCTGTGCACCAGCTGGTGCCGCTTGAGGTTGCCAGACGTGGTGAAGAGCTTGCCGCAGTCCTCGCAGCTGTAGCGCGCCTCGCCCGTGTGCCGCTTGCGGTGCAGGTTGAGCAGGCTGATCTGCCGGTAGCTCTTGCCACACGTGGAGCAGCAGTACGGCTTCAGTGGGCTGCGTGGAGACGTCATAAACAGAACATCAATAACAGTAACATTTTACACTGGGTTCCCACTCCAATTCAGATGTAAAATTCCCTGATCTTCCATGACTTTCCAGACCCAAAAAACAGAATTTCCATGACTACTTCCGGAAAAAAAAAGAAAAAAGGTTTTTTTTAGATATTCTTATGGGCTTTTTGGGCCTTTATTTCGAAGGTGCGACAGGAAGTGAGTGTGGAGAGAGATGGGGTAGGGTTGGGAAATGACCCCGGCCGGACTTGAACCGAAGTCCCCATGGGCATGCAAGCCCAAGTGTGGGGGGCTTAGCGCCCTTGGGAACCCTGTTTACATTACTGTCAACTACACTAGCCTCTTTGTGGAGATGGGTCCGGGAGCAGGCCCGTCCACTCTTGGCTGAAAAGACTGAACTACAGCAGGACCACATTGCTATGACATGGCCCTGGGCCTTAAGTAAGAGGTTAAGACTTAGTCATTACAATCTTTGATGACAATAAGGTCACAACATAAGGTCAGATTAGACTTCTGCAACTGCGCTCGTCAAAACTCGCGTGGGAGTGGCCACGAACCAACATTGTATTCATGCATCTGCGAGGTCCGAGGTCTCGTCGCGAGCCACATTTGAAATTGCGCGATTAGGCTACTTTCAAGGAAGTAGCGAGAGGACCAATCATAGCGCCTTTTTGTCTGCGTACTCCGCGTCCGTCCAACAGATAGTTAGAATTTTTTCGAGGCACTCGACGACGGGCGCAGAGCCTCTGAGAGGGGGGCGTGAACTCGCATAGACAGAAAACGGACGGACGCAGAGGCTATGCGTCCGAAGCATAAATCTAGCTATAGGCTCTGCGCAAAGGGGTTAAGCATGCACTATTATCCAAAGTTACAATGAGGACATGCATAACAATCTATGAAATCAGTGTAATGCACATTTTGGATAACACAGTAGTACAATTAAGTTAAATATGTGGCCTTTTTAAAATAAAAACATAATTTCACTTCATCAGATTGTAAGTCAAAACACATTTGAGGTATACAGTGTTTCTTTTGGCTTGCTTCTTGCTCGAAAGAGATGGCTCGTTTGAGATGCTCTTTGGCTAGGATAATCCAAACAGAACAATCTCCAAAGAGTCCTCAGCTTGCAAAAGGTTAGAGCCTTGTTATAGCATTAGAGCATTGTTGAAGCATTGTTGAAAGCGACGTGAAAATGTTTTTAAAGGTTAAATTGACCAAACTACTTTGTACAACACATGACCATAATGCCACATCCATACAATAAAGGCTCTTTAAAATTCCACATTTCGGTACAAAGTGCCCTATGTGGCATGTGTAGAACCTTCCTGCTATAACATTTACAACTCTTTCAAACAGAGTGCCTTGAAGTTCTTTCTGGTCTTTTCTGGCATCTCTTTCCCATAGCACCATTTGTCACGACGCATGCTGCGCAAATCTGCTGCACAAGTTCAACGCACAGCACAATCACAAAGCATAACCCAGTATGCTCCATCACAAATGTGCCCATTGAGATGAAACAGCAATCATGCTTTTACTGACCTGTGCGTTTTCTCGTGTGCTTTGCAGGCGGCGGGGTCGGAGAAGGCTTTGTGGCAGTCCCTGCAGCTGAAGGGTTTCTCCCCAGTGTGAATGCGGATGTGCCTCTTGAAGTTGCCCGTGTGAGTAAACTTCTTCCCACAGTCCTACAAAGACATTGGCAAAAAGCATGGATCAAAATATCATGGGAGAATGTATGTGTGAAGTAACAGAGTGAATACTTTGCTTATGGTTAGCAAAAAAACTTTAGGGGCAGCATACAGGTTGCCTGAATTTCATAGACTTCAGATCACGTACCGCGATTCTGGTCTGACCAGGACTATAACGATTAGTGTTTCCAAATGGCCTGGTTAACCCGCCTCCCGCGGCTTGATACTGGTTGAGGGCTGTGCCGAAATTTAAACCAAACATTTCTTAGTCCCAATAGAACGTCTCAGCTTAAACTACGTCACTGCCTTGAACATGCCTCTACCCAGGATGGTTGGAAATGCTCAGTTGATTGGTTCCAGACAAAGTGGGTGGAGATCCCACTGTAGCGGGATCAGATTCTACTTGAACAAGCTCCTGGCCCTACTGTGTGTAGCTGAACTGAAGGCGTTGCATCACCAGTAGGGCGGAGCCCGACTAGCATACAGTTACATCATCACAAATTTACACACGCACCACAGGCGATTGCCCTATAGGCCTTAAGGGTTGGCCTCGGCTGACCAGGAGGCTGAGTTGTCCCTATGGTGATTGGAGGAATATGAATATGATTGACAGGAGAGTCAAACGTCACAAATGCCAGTCAGAAAACGCCACTGACACGCACATACATACTTGGACCTGTAGATTTTATAATATGAGTACTATAAGTAGTAAACAGTATTATAGTAATGGCACACTTCCTTGCATTCCATACTGAAGCCCAGTGGGCAGGATTACTATGATCTTGGCATTTCCTTATACAACATATGGGTCATTTCACGTGAAATCAGACACTTTGGGACCCGACCGACACGGATTTCAATCATACTTGCTGTGCCTGTTTAGTAGCAAGGTAGCACCCCAGAACTGCATTTGTGTGAATCTGACACCAATATTAAGGGAGAAACAGACTAGCGAAGGTTTACATATGAGGGTAGGACACTATGCATTCAGCCTTGATTATATCAGTCAGTGTACGTCACAAAAATATGTCTGTGATGTTATTTGAAAGCTCTTTTCTGGCTCTACAAATTACACAAACAGCATGGAACACAACAACCCTCAGAGTATGAATTATCATAAATTGAAAAATGAAAAATTGAATATAAAAAAAACGAATATTTTAAAATGGCCAGTTCCATGTCTAAACATAGCCTGCAATGTCATGAACAACACCTGAAATGCTGGTGTTTGGTTCTTAATTCATTTCAGAGACAACGGGACTCAAAAATATGGCATCATACAAATCACCTAGTAATAATATGGTGATGCCATAGTAATATCAAATGACAGTATGTCTATCGGAATATGTGAAGGATGGAGGTGGTCCATGAGAATGCAGGAAGTTCAGTTTCACCTCTCCAGTGCTTGGCATACATTCCTCAACACATGCTAGCCACTAGTTGCCATCATATACAGCTACAACATACCCTTTGATGCTTGAGCATTTAAAAAATCCTTTACTGAGCTTATTCTTTCAACCCTGCCTTCTCTGAATGCTTAAAATGGGCTAGCTTCCACAGTGTCCATTGACAATGGGCAGAAGTCGTGTAGTTTTTGAGTACCTGGAATAGGGACCGACGAGGGTGCAGGGCCCACCAGGAAAATGTCCGTTATGTCAGATGGCCAGTCCAGCCCTGTCCCTGACACTACTCTATTAATACTTCATTACAACTCATTTCAACCTTTATGTCCCATTATCTCTGAAATGAATAAAGAACCAAACACCCCATTTTCAGGTGTTGTTTAAGAAATTACATGCTATGTTTAGACAAGAAACCAGCTATTTTAAAATATAAGCTTTTTTGATATTCCATTTTTTATTTTTCAATGATCATAATTCATATTCTGAAGGTTGTTGTATTCCATGCTGTTTGTGTAATTTGTGTATTTTTACAATTTGTGTAATTAGAGCCAGAACAGAGCTTTCAAACAATTCCTCAGACATCCTTTTGTGACTTACACTGACTGATATAATCAAGGCTGAATGCATAGTGTCATGCCCTCAAATGTAAACCTGTTTCTCCCTTAATATTGGTGTCATATTCACAAAAATGCAGTTGTGGGGTGCTACCTAGCTACTAAACAGGCACAGCAAGTATGATTGAAATCCGTGTCGGTCGGGTCCCAAAGTGTCTGATTTCACGTGAAATGACCCATATGCAACTAGCAGAGTTCGGCAGAAGAATGATAGGAAATCTCCCTCCCCGAAGCCTTATACGGAATTGGTAGTGCTGAGCTATCGTCCGGACCTTTAGCTCAGTACTGTGACTCATGCTGAACTAGAGCGTTGACTGGAAGGTTACGGGTTCGAGCCCCGAGTGGTGGACTTTGAAGGTCACACTTACAGTGCATTTGTGGGTGATAGAGCTGTATGCTCGCGACTCGGTTCTGTCCGAGATGGCCCCAGCCCGAGACGCCCTCCCCTCTCCTCCGCTGTCGTCTTCTCCTTCATCCTCATCTTCGTCCCCCTCCTCCCCATCCTCTGCCTCCGTGCCATCCTCCTCTCCTTCCTCCTCTCCTTCAGTTGCTGGAGCATCGCTGCTCTTAGTGGCGGTGTCTGCCTCTTCTTGCTCTTCACCCTCGTCACCTGTAAGAGATGTAACGGTACATTATCAAGTTATTAGACTGTGCTTGTCACAACAGCAGTGGAGTAGACAAGGATTGTGTATGTGTGTGTGTATGTGTGTGTGTGTGCGTGTGCATACCTGATCCAAGCAAGCGCTTCAATGCAATCCTCTTCCTACGAGTACTCATGTAGGATTTAGCTGCTAAAGACTTGTACTGGAATTCTGAAAGATAATAATAGTAGTAGTGTTATAAACATCAGAATTTATCAGGAAGCCCTCACAAAAATACAGCAATTTCTGCAGGAAAAAAAACACAGGTGGTACTGTGAAAATGATTGGAGACACATGGCAAACTCACTAGGTGTGTAGTCAGCATCTGAAGGATCGTCTTGGAACGGGACCTCTTTTGATGGCCCCTCCTCTTCCTCCTCGGCGTCAGCCTTCTTCTCTGGGGTGGCTGCGGCCTTCCTGCCTCGGGTGTATGAAGGGGCTTTGGGCATCCGAGAGGCCCGCACCACAGCGGCCTTCGCTGGTGCTGATGTGTTGCCTTCTGAAATGGCATTCGCCGCTTGCTCGTCCTCTGTAGCAGCGTCCGAGGATGGAGGTTGTGCTTCACAGGCCTCAGTCACTGAGGTAGCTCTGGTGTCCTGCTGCTGCTCCTCCTCTTGTGTCGTTGCGTCTGGTTTGTGTGGCGCCGATGGCTCCTCGTCGGCTGTCTCTGTTTTCACTGTGGGTGTAAGAAGTTTGTAATAAGCAAAGGCAGAAACACTGGTGCAAATATTCACCCACAGCCCTTCAAAACATAATTTAAACGGTCTGATATCATGTCGTGGTAATTGAATTTTACAGTGATGGTTGTACTTTGGGCTATACTTACGAATAGTGGAGTCCTGTGCAGAAGTGTCAGTCGTCGTGGTGGGGACTGCCAGAGTCTGATAGGCTGAGCAGGCATTGACAATCTCCTGCATCTGAAGGAATGTCGCCACAGCCAATACATCTTCCACATTCTGAGAACTCAAGCTCAGTTTGGCCGTGTACATGAATTCAAGGACTTGGCCCAAACCTGGAAACATAGCAGGGATATGTTAAGCCTTTCAGATCTTACACATAGAGTAACAAACTCAGTTGTTGTTGTTGTTTTTTTTAAATAGAAACGAAAAAAAGGAAAGGGGAAAAAAAGAAAGATGTGCATGTCTGATCCAGGAAAGTTGGTAGAAAAAGTAGTAGGTCTAGCCCTACTGTCTATGTACCTGCGGCATTACTGATGTCTAGATGCACGACATCTTTCTGGTCCAAGAAAAGGGTGCGGAAGTAAGCACTGCAAGCTGCTAGCACAGATTTGTGGGCTTTGAAGTCAATCCCATCCACCACAAAGGTGCAGTCACACAACAGTCCCAGCTGACGCTGATGATTCAACTGCTCCAAGACCTTCCCACTGTGCCAAGGGAAATCCATTTTTGATAGGCAAAGTTTGAGAGGGGCCTGCAAGAATAATAATGAAATGGGAAAATATCATCAATGCTTTTAAGTAAATGCCTAGAAGTAACAATTAAGCTTACTAAGCCTAATGTTATGGGGGGGGGGGGGGGAATCACACCCCACCCCACACAAGATAAAAAAGAGTACACATTTATTATAATGTATTAGTAAGACAGGACATTGGAAGACCACAAGGGTAAGCTACTGAGATTGCATAGGGAGGCCAGCTGTAACTTTGGATTTGGATTCTGCCCATGTTATCATTACGTCATAGTAAACCAACAGTAGTACTTGTCTACCCAGAATGTACTGTGCATATCCCTTGAATAAACTGCATACATATTATTCTGAAACTGGTTAGAGTAAACATTGGCTAAATACAATGTAAACTCGATATTGCATAGACCTTTAATTTATGTTGGCTGGAGTTACTTAGCAAGACAAGCAATATCTACGAGGGGCTTCAAGAATGTTTACGCATACGCAGCTAGCGTGTGCTAGCTGTGGTGCACAACTTCGTCACCCAAATTTGCCAAATCGACAATAATTTCGATTGCGATAATCAGCAGTAGCATAGAGCTATGGGGCGCGAATCTTTCTGGCATCACATTTTGGTCAACTTCTGAGAAGGGTCCGGCTGCGTCCTGGAGCACAGGGGGCGTGTATTTAGAGGGGCGTGTATTTAGAGGGGCGTGTATTTAAGGCAGCCCTGATTGGTCCGATTCACGACGACGTCTGTCATTGACTGTCACGTGAAGAATGAAATAATACCTACCGGCGGTAGACGTTAACTTGGTGGCTAATGTTAGCTTAGCCTACTTAGTCAAACCGGGCTTTATGTTCCTCTCATTGCAACTTATAATGTTAGGGCTTACAATAGAGTTTTGGTACCGTTTTCTCTGCTCTTATCGGTATCCAGATACATTCAATACATTTAACTGCTCCTTTGGGAATTTCGCGGCATTTTTGAAAATTATGCTCTGAGGGCAGCTTTACCGCATCGGTAACGATATGACACATTAACTCGCTGCTCTGAGGGCGTCTTTATTGTCTACATGGTAATGCTTAGCAGCGCATGTAACCCTGCTCTTAGGGCACCTTTTCTGCAGGTTCAGGGCATATTTGATGCACACATGTACCGGTAATTCTGCTCTTAGAGCACATTACAGAGCGACCATGTAACAAGCACTCTGTTCTGAGAGCAGCTTCGCAGCACATAGATAGCGTTTTGTTTCCTTGGAAACGGACGAGGATAATGTGTTACGCATACGCCATTTGACTCGGTTTTGCACTATCATGGGTGTATTTCTAATCTTGACATGTTAATGGACAATCTATGCGAATTTCATAATGTGTTTTTATGTGATATGGGAGTAAATGTGTTTACATCCCGTCTGGGATTTGTTAAACTAGCTGGCCCGCTAGTTAGCTAGCAAGTGCTAGGTCTCTACACTACATCATGTGTCAAAAGTGGAAAGATTTGCCGACACTCAAGGCTGTGGATATAATGAACTGGTCTGTGAATGTTTTCAAAATGTTTTGCTTTGACAAATTGCTGATATTAAACATCCAAATCCTGGTGTTTCTTTGTTTATGCTTGGGCCATTGAGACAGATCGATTCTAATATCTATTACTTACTTGCTAGCTAACTAGCGGACTAGCTAACAAATCCCAGACGGGCGTACTGTTAACACATTTTACTCCCATGTTACATAAAAACGCATTTTGAAACTCGCACAGATTGTCCATTAGAATGTCAAGATTAGAAATGCATCCATAATAATGCAAAACCGAGTCAAATGACATACATTTATCGCTTCGTCAGTCTGTCTGGCTCATTGAGAGTATGGTCTGGCTTCATCTCCGTTCCGTTTCCAAGGAAACAAAACGCTATCTTTAGAAAAGTAACCCCGCACTTAAAGTAGGCTACCTTCGGATTGGTAGATGCTAGGGAAATACCGTTTTCAGTTTTGGAGAGCTGAGGTTCTCAGCTTTTAAACAAGACCCATGGTGTGTCTTTAGGTCTAATTAAAAAATATTATGTGTCAGATCGAAAAAATGAAGTTTTGAATGGGTTTCAATGGCTCCAACAGGGGTAGTCCACCAGCAGCGGTCGTCGTGAATCGGACCAATCAGGGCTGCCCTAAATACACGCCCCTCTAAATACACGCCCCTCTAAATACACGCCCCCTGTGCTCCAGGACGCAGTCGGACTCTATTGCAACTTCTCTTTGGTTGACGATGCTGCGGATTGATTATGTATCCTCTTTTTGCTCCCTATCCGGGATTAATTCAGCGTGCCTAGACCCACGGCTCTTTTGTGTGCAAGATGGCGGATAGGAGAAGGCGGCCTTCTTGTTTGTCCTTCGAGAGACGTCCTTCTCCACTCCACAGCGTCCATCATAGCTTCAGAAATAGTGTGTGCTTACCTCTAAGGACCCGCTTTACTTTCCGAGATTAATATTCGCGGGGATACAGCTTTACGTGATATTCTTCAGCCAGTGTACGATGTGCCCGATCGAGTTATTCGGTGATCGATCTAGACGTTCAGGCTCGATGCGCCGCCATCTTCGGCTCGCTGATCGATTGATAGTGGCCGGGTGGAAAGGTTTGCGCATGCACAATCCTGTTCTGACATGTTTATGCATAACCACACGGTGGCGCTTTTGAGTTACCATTTTCAAGGCCAACATGAGTATTCCTAACCCTCACTTACTATAACTTTGAAATGAAATCCAAACCCTCAGACCGTCCAAGCCCATAATCATATGCATTATTACATGAAAAGCGATGAATTGCCAAGCTGTGAAAGTGCAATTTTTCCACGACTTACCGGTGCCTAGGAAAATTGCACTGGTGCCTCACTCAGCCAATTGATGATTGCCTGATTGGTTTTCCTAGGCTATTTGCTTGCACCAAAACGTGTTAATTTTGTGATATCCGAGTCTCTCTGAACAAGAGAATACATGCAGACGATTTCCATGATGATATGTTAAGCACAGAGAAAACTGAGCCGACTGACTGCTGTTTGCTGGCCATTATTTCTGGTTGAAAAATATTGGAAATGGGAAAGACATATAGGCCAGGCCTACTGTGTAGCCTACTTATGTGTTGCGGCTGTGCCCTAACGGTTAGGGAGATGGACTTAAGATGTTCAAATCATGCTGCTCCCTACTATGGCTGAAGTGCCCTCGAGCAAGGCACCTAACCCCACACAGCTCCATGGACTGTAACCAATACCCTGTAAATAACTGTAAGTCGCTTTGGATAAAAGCGCAGCTAAGTTTTATGTAATATAATGTAATAGGCCTACTTAATCCACACAAGCAGTATCCAGCAGGAAGATTCTGTAGTCATTGATTCTGATTTAAACATCCTTGTCTTTTGTCTCTGCTGTGTGCATCGGCCTATAGGCCTACTGTGTATAACAGCTTAATTGAAAGAGGGCTTGGAAAATTGACCTAAGAGTAAATTGCAGAGTAAATGAGCAGACATTTAAAGCCATTTGATCATCAGGGCTCATCTGTGAGTGGAAACCGCTAAAACGCAAGCATGTGTAGCGGAGCACCCCCGGTTTCCATCTCTTTGAGTGGGCCCTTAAATGTCTCTTTCCAAGTTCATCCTGTGATATTAGCGTGCATCATTATCAGTCATTTAGTATCTCCTATGAAGCCTAAGCCCAAAAGGGATTCCTATAGAATAACACATTTTAGTATTGTTATCAAAATGCACTGTTGAAAATGAAGGGAAGTCACAATGTTATGTATTAAGGAAGCACATGTTTGCATATCGACAGAAATGATTACGGATGGTGTAATTTCATTGTCTTTTTAGATGCTGTGGAAATGGCCTACTTGTAATTCAAATACACATTAAGTTTTTCAGTCTATTAAACACATAGAACGTCAAATTTGACACCCAAGTGATTGGTAAAACCATCCATCAGTATTGTATTAACACTGCAAAATGTTTGGTAGTACAATGTAGTAGTAGTAGAAGTAGTAGTAGTAGTAGTATTTGTAGGCCTAGTAATCAGGGATGGGCAAAGATACATCTAAAAGTATTTCCAAATACAATGCGAAGTACCCAGCATTAAAACAGCCTATAAGTACATAGCATTAACTGTGTATTTATGAAACAAGTAATTATGAAACGGTTAGAAATAAGATACAAGATGCACGGCAGTAACTGTATCTTGTAGATTATTTCTAACAGTTACAGTGCTGGGTATTTTGCATTAGTTTTTTGAAATACTTTTATCTGTATTTTTGCCCATCCCTGGTAACAATAATATCAACAAATGATAGGACGACTAATAATGATCACAACCCTTTCCTATAATATTTATACTAGTATGTTACCGATCACCTAATCTTTCTAGCATTATATTTGTCTGCATATTTTTTTTTTACGTTATATGCA
Organism: Engraulis encrasicolus; assembly: GCF_034702125.1. Classification (NCBI taxonomy): domain Eukaryota; kingdom Metazoa; phylum Chordata; class Actinopteri; order Clupeiformes; family Engraulidae; genus Engraulis; species Engraulis encrasicolus. Next base: position 43,246,317 of record NC_085866.1, on the reverse strand, counting down.
TTGTATTTATCTTAATCAGAAAAGGCGGCCTGCAAATAGGCCGTCTATCCTATTCCTACCTATCAGTCAGTATCTTGACTAAGGTAGCAATAGGCGACTGGCTGCAATATCATATCTGGACACATAGTTTTGGTGCAGAACATTGTTAAACCGTATGTAGAGTACAGTGCAGTAATTGTATTGATCTCCATAGGGGAATCAAAGTTAAGATTACATTTAATATATAATAATGTTTAATATTACTATATTAAAATACACTATATCAACACACAGCAGTTAAATTAATTACAGTAGAAAAGCATCTACCTAATGAGTCTTTAGACTTGACTGTTCAGCGATTAATGTCACATCTATCATAGACAGATTTTAGAGTGTTATAAACTAGGATGTTTGGGACACCAAATGAGGAGAGCGGGCAACACAGAGATGATTTATATGCACTTTTATTTGTCGTAGACTTATTTACAATGCTGAATATCTTACAGAAAAAAAAACAGACAAATAAGCAGCCCCTTCCTCTGACACAGGCAGCAGTCAGGAGGGAGAGGGGAGGATGGAGGGATGGGGAAGGAGGGAGGATGACGGTGTATGTATTAAAATGTCAGCCTAATGGAGCGTATGTATGTATGTATGTATGTATGTATGTATGTATGTATGTATGTATGCATGTATGTATGTATGTGAACATCACTGAGTGGTTGGTTCGGAGTGGTCGCTCAACCCAGCACACTTCCGTAGGTATTTTGAGGTGCTCATGTGTCCATAAGACGCCCACAGTTTCTCCAGCTTTGCCTGTTTAGAGCTGCCCTGCTTGCTTGTTAGCTGCCCGATGGCCTGCTGGTGGAGAAGGCGGACCTGCAGAGGCAGGAGACTGCTCTCTCTGTGTAGGACTCCAACCAGAAGATAAAGGTTTGGTTTATCTTTCACCTGGAAGTTAATGCGCCTGTGCCAACCCTCCACATCTTTTTTTGTACGGACGGTCCTCTGGAAGGTTGACCAGGCCGAGGGAGGATGGGCAGCATTCTTCACCCAGTTGTCCTCCAGGTAATCCAGGAGTTCTTCCAATGCCTTGGATCTGATGTTCACTGGGTAGCGCCGCCTGAGCTGCTCAAAGGTTGCCACTATGTGCTCGGCTGGGAGGTTGGGGAGGGCCATCAGCTCCTTCAGGTACTGCTTGACAGCTGGTTGTTTGACATAGGCTTCTCTCAGACCAACCCGCGTGATCTGAAAAACATAAAGCAGCACATATTTAGTTAGTATGTTTAGGTAGGTGTTTGGCAGCTAACATAAACACGCAAATGTAGTAAAAACAATGCTGTGGGGGGGCGCTGTGGCACAGCGCGCTAAGCCCCCCACATTTGGGCTTGCATGCCCACCCTCGGGGGCCCCAGTTCGAGTCCGGCGGGGGTCATTTCCTGATCCTCCCCTGTCTCTCTGCCCCATTCGCTTCCTGTCACCATCTTCAACTGTCCTGTCAAATAAAGGCATAAAAGCCCATAAAAATATATATTTTTTAAAAAACAATGCTGTGACCACATCTTACCTTTCGGTACACGGTTTGCGCCCAGTGAAACCAGCAACCGAAGATCTCGATGCCTGGGAACACCTCTGGCAATGCACTCCACACTGCTTTCTCAAAGTCCAAAACTGCTGCTTCCACCCGCGGGCTTCTGGGCAGCATGTCCCAGACGGCGTTGAATACGGCCGTGTAGTCCTCGGTTTTTCTTTTTGACATCATGACGTAGCAGAGTGGCACCTGCTTCATGGTGTCCCCCGAGTGGATAAAGCTGTGTATCGTAAACAGCTGATCGAAGGGGTCGCAAGCCGTCTTGAACGTCCCATCCATATACCATGTGAGGGCGTCCGAGAGTAGCATCAGCTGATGGTCGGTGGCAAAGATGAGGTGTCTACGCCCTTCAAGCTGGATGTCTCGCCTGAGGAAACCATTGGGGATGTGCTCCATATCCAACTGCAAGTACAGGGAAAGAATGTTGGTGTGAATGCAGTCAATTAGCTAAAGGGCAATTACATGGAAAGTATGGAAAAACATGAAAGTACAAGGCAGGACAGCATGACGACAACAGCAACATCAAAACATTGTAAAACTTTCTTACCTGAAATGCAAGATCATCTGGATGCTTTGGCCTTACTGTAGCTCTTGCCCGGCTCGCTGCACGAGACAGTGACTTAAAGGAAATGTCGGGCAGTGGCCCATCTTTATCAAGGAGCTGCAGGGCCTCCTCCGCCAACTGCCTGGCACCCTTAACGAAATCAGTCATTACAGCCCCCTTTACCTGTGAAGAAGAAATAAATTTACTATGTGGACAACCAATATCTGAATCCAATTTTTGGAAGTTGTACACAAGCTATCAGTAAAATATTATGCAAACATGAAGGCTCACCAAAGCTCTGGCTTTTGAAGTGGCCACCCTTTCTGGGTTGCTGGGGTGATTGTGGTCTGGGGTCCCACGTGTGTAGTATTCCCCGACCTGCTTCACTGTGGCACGACACTTCAACCGCTTTTTGCTGCACACCCAGGTAATGCAAACAGTGGTTTGTCTCTTCTTGGAGTAGGTGAAGCCTTGGCTGTCTGCAAGTAGGGTATCACCGCCTGATGTGGCTCCACCTGGAATCCGTTCGAACGTGATTGTGGAGTCTTCTGTGGGTAACTGTTCCAGTGACCCGGGCTCTGTAAAAGACATGTCAGCTTCAAAAATGTCCTCATGGTCTTCCATCTCTTCCTCAACTATGCTCGCTGCCTCGTCTTGTTCCTGACATATAATTTGAGGTTTGCACTTACTAAAATGGCATATTACATTGGTGTAAATTTGCAAATCCAGTATTGCAGGGGCTGGTGGCTCACTTAGGTGGCTGCTGTCTCACTACCCATCTCCTTCGTCTCACTTTACCCCATACCCACCTTTTTACAAAAATAGGTCTAACATGTCCCCTTGTCAGGCCAATCTTAAACCAGAATCAATATTGTCCCATGTGTTGGAGGTTCAAGAACATGCATGAAATGATTATTTTATGTGTTGGAGGTTCAAGAACATGCATAATATGATTATTCCTTGTCAGGTCAATCTTAAACCAGAATCAATATTGTCCCATGTGTTGGAGGTTCAAGAACATGCATGCAATGATTATTTTATGTGTTGGAGGTTCAAGAACATGCATGATATGATTATTTCCACCCGAATCTATTTTCTGTCATAAAGCAGTTGATTATGTTCACCAGGCGAAAAAGTTACATTTTTGTGCAAAAACCACATGTTTAGAACAGCATTAGGACCATCATGTTCTCCTGGCAAGGGTGGAATTGGAGGGGGTTAAATACTTTATGGTTAAATTATCATATATTGGTTCCAATCCTATGGGGAACGGTCATGTTGTCAAAGCAGTAGGCCTACTACACGTGAGGTTGTAAAATGGCATATAATTTGAGGTTTGCACTTACTAAAATGGCATATTACATTGGTGTAAATTTGTAAATTGGTGTAAAAATCGTTTCCATATGGAAGCTTTTGTTTTGGCCGCTTTCCGTTTCCGATAATTGTACCTGCTTTCCGTTTCCATTAACAATATATATATTTTTTACTATTATTTTTTTTATTGTACATTTTCGAGAAATACAAAACATACGAATTATTTTATTTTTTTTGTACATTTTCGAGAAATACAAAACATATAAATTTGAGACAGAAGACAATAATAGACAAAATAAGGTCAAATAAATTAAATAAATAATAATAGCACAAGACAAAAACAAAGAAAGAAAATGTTTTTTAAAAAAGAAAAAAGAAGAGGGGGCTATCTTACATTATATCGAAGCTGTCTTCAAGTGTATTAATGAGTTGGATACTCTTTTTAGTCTTTACATATTTAAGGGATCTAATGTACAAAGACAATTCATTCTTAAATGCCACCAGTACAGGAGTTGTTTTGACACATTTACATCTGTGGATGAAAAAATTCCATAAACAGATTATAACATTGAGTAAGAGCTCTATGTTCTTATCTTTGTGTAAATAAATACCCATATTTAATTATGTTCAAGTCAAAGAGAGGAATGTCTGGAAAGTATTCACACAGCCAGTCGTACGTATCACTCCAATAAGTATTACTATACAAGCATGTCAAAAATAAGTGATCCGTGGTTTCTACCGTTGCATCACAAAATATACAATTATTCAGTTCAATGTTAAATCTGTGTTTTAGGAGCTCCCAAGAGCAGTGTTTCCCAACCAGGGGTACGTGTACCACTAGGGGTACGTGAGCACACTGCAGGGGGTACTTAGAAAAATGAAAAAATGCATGGAGCATAGTCACATTGGGATATAGAGCATGAGTGAGGGGGTACTCATGGTATGACAAAAAGGCTTAGGGGGTACGCAAGACAAAAAAGGTTGGGAAACACTGCCCTAGAGGGGTAAATGTTATTATTTATTTTTTTAATGTAATTCTTTTGTCTTTGGAGGGATAGGTAGTTTTAGGGATAGAGTACGTAGCTTTTTAAGAGTAAGTGAGTCTGTATACTGGGGATTGTCTTTGCGTTAATGGTAAGGAAATAAGAGAGATGTGAATAGCCCAAGTATGACATTGTTAGGGATGTCTTTACTGTTAAAATCATCTTCATCAATTCTTAAAGTACTGGGAAGAACTGGGGTGGAAATTGCAGGTGCTGAGTTTTGGATCATTAAAAGGAAAGCAAGAGGGAAACATTTTAAGACCTTGTTGTATTGTTGCCGGTTGCATTGGAAATTGTATTTTACACAGAATTGTTCAAAAGAAAGGACATCCCCATGCTCATCCAGCAATTGCATTGTTGTCCATATGTCCCTCTCCAACCATTCATCAAAGCACAAAGATTTATTTCTGTGGAGGATATACCTACAGTTCCAAATGGGTGTGTTATGTGGTGTAAAGTTGTGTTTGTACAGAAGATTCCAATAAGACTTGAGAGTGAAAAGAGGATATTTTAACAGGCAACTTATTGGGAGTAAAATCACAGTGCAGGAGAAATTTGATACCGCCAAGCTTTTTAAATATTTCCCTAGGGATACAAAACCAGAAAAAACTATTGTAATTAGGAATGTTTTTAGCCATTAAGGAATGTTTTTAGCCATTTATTTTTTAGAGTACCATTAATGCATTCAAAATCTATCGCTTGTAAGCCACCATCTTCATAATTTCTTACCATTGATGCCTTTCTTAGGTAATGTTTTTTTCTTCTCCAGATATAGTCGAAATTTAATTTGTTGATGGATTTAATAATTTTATCAGGGAAGGGTAATGAACTGGCAGGGTAAACACAACGGGAAATACTCTCGAATTTAGTTACATATATGCGACCATAAAGTGATAGATCTCTATTTAGCCATCAATCTAATCTGGATTTGCATTCATTTAATTTGGTATGTATGTTTAAAGATTCACTTAGGTTCATGACTTTTGTTATATGTATTCCAAGATATTTAACTAAGGATTTTATGGGAATGCCATACACAGAAGAGTGGTGGGAGTTGTGTAAAGCTAAAAGTTCAAATTTTTTTAAGGTTAAGTTGTAACCCTGAGGCATTTGAGAACCCTTTAATGTACTCAATGGCCTTTGGGACTTGTTCGTGATCTTTTAGAAATAAAGTAGTGTCATCAGCTAGTTGACTTATTTGAAGTTTGGTATTGAAAATTGTCACATGCTCAATTTCTGAGTTTTTAATTAGGATAGAAAGCAATCTGCAGCAATTAAGAATAGATAAGGAGAGATGGGGCACCCTTGTTTTATACCTCTACTTGTGGTGAAACGGGGTGATGTACCTTTTGAGAGAGAGACAGAGCTGTTGGTGTCATGGTAGATGCATTTGATTATATCCCTGAAAATTGTTCCAAACCCACAGCACTCTAGAGCCTGAAAAATAAAATCATGTTCTAGAGTATCAAATGCTTTATAAAAGTCAAGGAAAAGAATAAAACCATCATCCTGTATATAATTGTTATATTCTAATAAATCTAATACCAGGCGTACATTGTTATGTATAGATCTGCCTCTCATAAACCCTGATTGTGTTTCACTTATTATTTGGGGGAGACCGTTTTTCAGTCTATTTGAGAAGATATGTGTTAGTAGTTTATAGTCATTGTTAAGGAGAGATATTGGTCACCAATTTTCGAGATTTGTTTCATCTTTACCAGGTTTGGGAATAAGAACTATTACACCTTGTTTCATTGTGTTAGGGAGTGACAAGTTGGTCATTATTTCATTTAAAGTCAGGAATAGAATGTCTTTGATGTCTTCCCAGAAATGTTTGTAAAAGTTTGCTGTGAGGCCGTCTTGTCCAGGTGAGCGATCTGGTGTTTAACATTGCATAACCTTATCTAATTCGTCATGAGATAGAGGTGCATCACAATTGAAATCCTCTGAAATAAGTGGGATGTGCTCTTTAATTGTGTCAAAAAAAGGTGTTAGCTGCCTCTGGTGAGAAGTGGCTTGAGTATGATGAGTTGTAAAAGGTGAACACCTCATTTGCAATAGTTTTGTGGTCAGAACATTCTGTGCCATTTATAATTAATGTTTCTAAGTTATTCTTCTCCTGTCTCACCTTTTCTATTCTACAGAAGTAGGCAGAATTTCTTTCACCTACCTCTATCCATTTGGCTCTTGATCTGATATAAACCCCTTTTGCTTTTTTGGTGTAGATGTTGCCTAATTTAGTTTGTAAGTTAAGTAGTTTTCTTTTGTCAGTGTCACACATAGTGGGCTTGTTACAGCATACATACATTTCCCTTAACAAATCATTTTCCCAAGGATCTATCAAATTGTGAAGATTACAAAAATTACACAGATGAGGATTATAGTGATGGTTAACAAACTTGGTTTACTTGGCAAAAAAGAAAGACAGCTTTTCTTTTGATAATGTCTCTGAGGCCCCTTGCATTAAAATAAATTAAATTAAAATCTTCTTTGATAGAAAACATAATGGAAAAACAACAAAAAGACACAATACAAATAAGGATGGGAAAATAGAACTCTGAACTTGAAGTAACTTCTGGGAGTAACAGGAATAAACCTTTCCTGTAGTAGGTAACTAGGCAAAATTAATCCCCTTTAGGTAATCAATTCAAGCATGTCCCTCTATACTTAACCACTTTAGATGGTTTCAATTGCAACCCCGTCGATGTAGCCTATCGCCCCCTTAAAGTAACCACGTTGACCAGCATCTCTTGCCACCTTGATCTGTGGCATAGGCGCCAAAGCTCGTCTCGGAAATGTTGCATGGTGAACTGTATGATGATGTTTCGATGTTTGTCATTCTTCTTTTGGCCCAGACGGTGCACGGAATCGATGACAAAGCTGATCTTCTCCGACCAGTGTGGGACAATCTGTGTGATGACAGACACAGAGTACTCGTTCCCGTGTGTCTTCGTCACCATTTTCCTTTAGCCCACGCAGTTTCAGGTTCCATCGACGCTTGTAGCGCGCCAACTCCAAAACCTTATCTCGGAGCTCGGCATTCTCTTTCTCCAGATTAGCCACTTTGTTTTGAACAGCAACATTTTCGGATTTGCATACTTCGATTTCTTTGGCATTAAATTCAACAGCTTTGGTCACCTCAGCTAAGTTTGAGGTGTTTTCTTTCAATTGCACGTTCATTTCTCGTAGCATAGCTGAGAGGTTGTTTATAGCAGCTAGTATTGTGGCATTGGTTACCTCGGAGTCTTTCAGGGTGGACTCGTGCAGTTTAATTTTCTTTGGATCATTTGATGGTTTAGTTGGAGTTTCGGGCAAAGGACGGCAGTTTTTCGCAGCCGAAGTCTCCATGTCCTCTTCCACAGGTGCCATGCTGTTGCAGTAATCGTGTGGGGCCAGAGCATCAGCAGTTGACTTGGTCTTCTCAGTGACGCTGTCCATGGTCAAGATTTGCGGTGAAATACAACTCAATACGTTCGAAAATCACTATTTTAGAGCTTAGTGACGAGAGGGACTTCATTTATAAAAAGTTTGGGGAATGAACCGCGAAGAGCACTGGATGAAGTGTGCACTCAGCTCGCCATCTTGCCGGAAGTCCTTCCGTTAACAATATTGCTAACTTGTACCGCAGAGCTAGCGATAACTCCGGACCATTTCTATAATTCCGGACCATTTCTGCGTGTAGAAAAGAGCGAACAACAACTACGGACTAGCAAAACAGTCCTATTACTGGCCAAGAACGTCCTGTTACTGGCATTACTGCCGCTTCGACTGGCATACTCCGCCGTCATCCGCTTCGTCTTATCCAGTCGTGTTATTCTTACCATTGGAGTGGTGTTAAGAAAAAAAAATATGTGTCAATACATAATATATGATATAAATGACACGAATACGTGAAATATAATCAGGGGGCAGTGTATATATATATATATGATAATATGTGAAATATAATCGGGTGGGATAGAACGTCTGAACTACCTGAGGCTACACGTCCGGGAATCAGTTGGGAGTGTCCATCTATTACCCGCCTGCACACACGGTTCGCTATCCCTCCGGGTTTTTATGTCAGTTTCGTCCACTTCTGATGCTATAAGCCATTCCCGTAATATGGCTGGTTTAGACAGTGGCAGTCGGTGAAAACTGTCGGGGTCCAGCTTTTCATTTTACTGCCGCAGCCGGTAAAAGAACCGCGGACCATGTTTAGCCTACCTAGCCACCAGTGTGTAGCGTTTTTGAGGTTGTTTATAGCGGGGAAACATCAGAAAATAATATTTACAAATTGTCTGTACCTTTGTGGAGGATGCGGACGTGTTTCCGCAGGGCGCCGGACTCAGCGAAGGCCCTCTGGCAATGCATACACACGTAGGGCTTCTCCCCGCTATGGACTCGCAGATGTCTCTTTAGGTTCCCTACACACACACACAGACAGACACACACACACACACACACAAGGTAATGACAAGTACTACTGACAATGCTATGCCTGTCAACACCACACCATTCAAAAACTGAATTGACGCGCTAAAACATCATTGGTACTGAACGTTAGGATACGAAATTATGCCATTAGCATCATGTGGGGAAAAAATCAAGCTGGGATTGACACCTGTGCGAATGGCAGCATCCTTGTACTGCTGTCTCTTTAGCTGAGTGTTCCTCACCTGAGGTGGCGAACTGCTTGCCACACTCCTTACACTGCAGTGGCCCGTCTGTGATGTGAATCTTCATATGCGCCTTCAGATTCGCGGTCTGTGTAACGTAAAGGCAGAGAAAAAAAATGACGTTCAGAAGTCTTAATCCTTCAACTCTTAATCATTAAAAAAAAAAAACACAGAGTTGACTTTATAGCCTTCATTTGACTTCGTGTAACCGGGTTTTTCCAGCACACTGACAAGACTGTGGCAGTCAGCCATGGTCTAATTTAGCTTGCCATTGGCAATCTCAACATGCACAGCTGTAATAACATAGAAACAGGCCTGATTCATGGCCTAATAAACCAATCCAATCCTTTGGCTTGCTTAATACATTCATATTGTGATCATTTTGAAACAGTCAAGAAGAGGGGGATGAGGACAAACCATCCATCAATGGATGAGAGCAAAGCTACTTAGGAAGTCCGATATGAATTGCTTACAGATGGCTTGACAATATGATTTAGCCATTGTCTTAAATTCTGTGGTGAAAAACTGTGCAAATATTATGCCACTAAATTGCATTGGGTTGTCCATCTCTATCCGGCCCACATTCCAAAGCTCTCTGTTGGGCTCTGTTTCTGCAAATTCACTGACTTGTGTCAGTGTGCATATTATTTCCCTGGAATGCTGGAATGTTCTCAGCACCATTCTGACATACAATCTCTAGTGTGTGTGTGTGTGTGTGTGTGTGTGTGTGTGTGTGTGTGTGTGTGTGTGTGTGTGTGTGTGTGTGTGTGCGTGTGCCATATCAATACAACTACACAACTTTAGCATTTCATCAACTATACCAAAAAAGAGTATTTCCCTTGGAGTAGATAACTGAGTCATAAATGTTTCTGCTGAAAATATAAGGTGTACTAGGAGCACATCCTCTGATGATGTACATGATATGAACTGATGTATACTATAGATAGTACGGTATGAGACTGTTCACCCTAACCACTGAGCTTTAACTGGTTGAACCTTTTGTAAAAGCACTATGCTGTGCCATCTCTCTTACATACCTGGTTGAATTTCTTGTTGTGAGTGCCATGTTGTCCCACCTCTTACCAGGTGGAACGTCTTGTCACACTGTATTTCTGTGGAACACTCTTACCTGGTTGAACCTGTGTGTGTTGTGTGTGTGTGTGTGTGTGTGTGTGTGTGTGTGTGTGTGTGTGTGTGTGTGTGTGTGTGTGTGTGTGTGTGTGTGTGTGTGTGTGTGTGTGTGTGAGAGAGGGAGAGAGATGCCTTGGCAAAATGTATGCAACAGTGAGCTATATATGATTATTTTATGTGTAAATATGTGTGCTATGTCTTAGGGGCAATGTCTTTATTTATGCGTGTATGCTACTTGACACTTTAATTTCCCCCTGGGATCAATAAACGATACTCTACTCTACTCTACTCTACCTAACTTATGCTGAACAACCCCCTTTTCCTTGTTGAACCTCCTCACAGTGCTATCTTCTGCCATCTCTCTTACCAAGTGGAACCCCTTGTTACAGAGCTATGCTGTGCCATCCCTCATACCAGGTGGAACCTCTTGTTGTCAGTGCCATTGCTGTGCCATCCTTCTTACCAGGTGGAACCTCATCACAGAGCTATGCTGTGCCATCCCTCATACCAGGGGGAATCTCTTGTTGTCAGTGCCATCGCTGTGCCACCTCTCTTACATACCTGGTTGAACCTCTTGTCGCAGTGCGGGCACTTGTGTCCCTTGTCGATGTCGTGTGTCTCCAGGTGCCGCATCTTGCTGGTGTGGTCAGAGAAGGCTCGGTCGCAGTAGTCGCACTGGTAGGGTTTCTTGCCGCTGTGCGCCAGCTGGTGCTTCTTGAGGCCGCCAGAACTGGTGAAGAGCTTGCCGCAGTCCTCGCAGCAGTAGCGCGCCTCGCCCGTGTGCCGCTTGCGGTGCAGGTTGAGCAGGCTGATCTGCCGGTAGCTCTTGCCACACGTGGAGCAGCAGTACGGCTTCAGTGGGCTGCGTGGAGACGTCATAAACAGAACATCAATAACAGTAACATTTTACACAGGGTTCCCGCTCCAATTCAGATGTAAAATTCCCTGATCTTCTAAGACTTTCCAGACCCAAAAAAACAGATTTTCCATGACTACTTCCGTAAAAAGAAATAAGTGTGAAAACTGAACATTATCTTCACCCCTAGAGCCGACGGAGAGCCACTGCCAGACTTAAGTGGACTCATTGGTCATTGCATTCTAGAATGTCGCAAATTACATCGCAAAACCAAACTTTTAGGAAATTCCATGACCCTTGGGAACCCTGTTTACATTACTGTCAACTGCACTAGCCTCTTTGTGGAGATGGGTCCGGGAGCAGGCCCGTCCACTCTTGGCTGAAAAGACTCAACTACATCATGACCACATTGCTATGACATGGCCCTGGGCCCTAAGTAAGAGGTTAAGACTTACTCATTACAACCTCTGATGACAATAAGGTTACAACATAGGCTCTGCACAAAGGGGTTAAGCACGCACTATTATCCAAAGTTACAATGAGGACATGCATAACAATCTATGAAAACAGTGTAGTGCACATTTTGGATAACACAGTAGTACAATTTAGTTAAATATGTGGCCTTTTTAAAATAAAAACATAATTTCACTTCATCAGGTTGTAAGTCAAAACACATTTGAGGTATACAGTGTTTCTTTTGGCTTGCTTTTTGCTCGAAAGAGATGGCTCGTTTGAGATGCTCTTTGGCTAGGATAATCCAAACAATAAACCAGAACCATAGAGGTAGAAAATAACACTAGAGAGGACACAGCAATTTGCGACAGCACTGGGAAATGGCAGCTGGAGCTTCCCAACTTCCGTAGGTAGTGTAGGTACTTTCAGGCAATGCCAGTCAATGGAGAACACGCCCACCCCTGTCAAGAAATTAACTAAAACTGTGTAAATATAAAGTAACACTTTAATCAAAGACCAGATTTGAAATGTCAGGCTAAATATCTACTGAAATCATACGAGTCGATAAAATACATTTAAAAATCAAATAATATGTTTTATGAACACAGTTAGCAACACACTTCAACTATTGTCCTTGTATAGTGTGTTGATGGACATTTTCACATGATTAAGCCATTTTTGACAGAGGTGAGCCTCGTTCTCCGTTAATTTCCATTTCTCTGATCTATCTACAGATAATGGCCGCTACAGATTGCCGTAAAAGGGGGGCGGGTCCTCTCTAGTGTTATTTTCTACCTCTATGACCAGAACAATCTCCAAAGAGTCCTCAGTTTGGAAAAGGTTAGAGCCTTGTTATAGCATTAGAGAATTGTTGAAGCATTGTTATGGCTTAGTCACCTTAACCAAAAGCGACGTGAAAACGTTTTTAAAGGTTAAATTGACCAAACTACTTTGTACAACACGCGACCATAATGCCACATCCATACAATAAAGGCTCTTTAAAATTCCACATTTCAGTACAAAGTGCCCTATGTGGCATGTGTACAACCTTCCTGCTATAACATTTATAACTCTTTCAAACAGAGTGCCTTGAAGTTCTTTCTGGTCTTTTCTGGCATCTCTTTACCATAGCACCATTTGTCACGACGCATGCTGCGCAAATCTGCTGCACAACGCACAGCACAATCACAAAGCATAATCCAGTATGCGCCATCACAAATGTGCCCATTGAGACGAAACAGCAATCATGCTTTTCCTGACCTGTGTGTTTTCTCGTGTGCTTTGCAGGCGGCACGGTCGGAGAAGGCTTTGTGGCAGTCCTTGCAGCTGAAGGGTTTCTCCCCAGTGTGAATGCGGATGTGCCTCTTGAAGCTGCCCGTGTGAGTAAAGTTCTTCCCACAGTCCTACAAAGACATTGGCAAAAAGCATGGATCAAAATATCATGGGAGAATGTATGTGGGTGGGAGACGTGACACCTTTTTTCGTAACATTGGTTAAAAACCTACAAAACTGTTATTTTTCCTTTAAAAAACAGATGTCAATGAAAGAAGATATGGTACATTATGTTTCATATTAGTCTTAGATGAGAAGAAACATTTTTGTGAAGATTTATATAAAGGTTTATATGTCAAATATCCTGCGGTGTGACTGTAACATTAATGAAACCTGGAATGTAATATATATATATATAAATTAACCAACAACATTTTGAATAATGTATGAAGCATTTGGCATGGTGGCATAAATATTAACTTTATATTAAGATATGAGATATGTGAGTGTGGAAAAAACTCAAGACAGTAATATTAACTACAAGTTCAATTTCGTAACACAAATTGCGTCCTGTGGGGTGACATGTATGTCAATGTTTGTGAATGGGCAGCTGCAAGGCCAACTACAAGGGTCTTAGTGCTGTGGAAGTTTAAGGGGACTCTTAACCGCTTAATATGTCTTCATATTGCAATCTTTCTGTCACACAATGCTTAGGTTTATTTTATGGTGTCCTGTGGTGTGACTGCTCTTATGGAAGGAAAAAAAGTTTTTTATAAATGAAAACACATATTAAGATGAAACACAAAATCATTATCAAGTTAGCATGAGCTCAGATGTCAGTCATGTATACAAAAGGATTAAAATTGCCATAATGCTCTGAATTCCCTATGGTGTGACTCCATTTTCCTGCGGTGTGACATGCCTATGCAATGTGTTGATGCAGGACACATTTTCCCAAAAATGGCAAAAATAAGGTGAAATTCCACAGACCACTAATTGCTTCATTTTTTTCTATTTTATTCCAATTTTTATCCATCATTTATTTCAGGAATTTGAAAAACTTTTTTTTTTTTTGCGTTACGCCTTTAAACGTCAACCACCCATGAATGAAGTAACAGAGTGAATACTTTACTTATGGTTAGCAAAGAAAAACTTTAGGGGCAGCATACAGGTTGCCTGATTTTCATAGACTTCAGATCACGTACCGCGATTCTGGTCTGACTAGGACTATAACGGTTAGTGTTTCCAAATGGCCTGGTTAACCCGCATCCCTCAGCTTGCTGCTGGTTGAGGGCTGTGCCAAAGTTTAAACCAAACATTTCTTAGTCCCAATAGAACGTCTCTGCTTAAACTACGTCACTGCCTTGAACACGCCTCTACCCAGGATGGTTGGAAATGCTCAGTTGATTGGTTCCAGACAAAGTGGGTGGAGATCCCGCTGTAGCGGGATCAGATTCTACTTGAACAAGCTCCTGGCCCTACTGTGTGTAGCTGAACTGAAGGCGTTGCGTGAAGGCGTTGCGTCACCAGTAGGGCGGAACCCGGCTAGCATACAGTTACATCATCACAAATTTACACACGCACCACAGGCGATTGCCCTATAGGCCTTAAAGGGGTCCTATTATGCTTTTTCATGTCCACTACCCATTTATTGGGTTACACAGCATCTGTTGTATGTAAAAGCTTGGTGAAAGCTGCATTTCACAAATTGGCCTCTTGGGGGAGAATTTCTCTGCCGCAGGAACGCTATTTCTCAACTGTCAGAGAACGCGTGGTTGGGTTTTCAACATTCTATAGCTTTTGTTTCCGGTACGGGTCTACGTCATGCTGTACCTAACATTGCTGCTTATGGGATGGAGTGTTGACGATGTCACAGACCATTTATTAATTGCAGAGACCTAATGCGCATTTGTTCATCGCAGCCACATAGCCTAGGCCTATCTGAATTTGACAGTATTGTGATGAGATGTATCCTATTTGTGAATACACCACTCAGTGTACAAAATAGTGTACAAGAATAGTGTAGCCTACAATGATAGTGTAGGATTTCGCCATCCACAAGTTTATTCCATTACGCATGTTTTTTTTTTTCACTTCATAAATCGGCTCCGTCAATAGGCTACAGCATCGGTCTAGACTGGAGGCTACACTCACCTGTGGCCCAAGTTATATATTTTTGTTTCATTGTGATATTAAAGCTGCATTTTACATTGATAAAATACCGGTTGGTAGGCCTATGGCTAACGGGTCAGAAACAGTTGAATGAGGAAGGTCGAAAACAGGCAGAACGCGTTAACGCAGTTGCGCACTGAGAATCCAAAACACTTCCAAGTGGGTGAAAGACTCGAGTCTCTCCTTTCTCTCTCTATTCGCTTCAGGGCCGTTTTGCATATGCTGTTGGCAAGACTAACTTTTGTTTGGTAAGATGTGAAAACCCTACACTTGTATTGCCGCTTGAAGCATAACATTAATTAGAAGACGTGCGCTGATGTTATCCAAATAGGTATCACGACATGACCAGCAGCCGTTTGCATCAGCAATGTTGGCAAGGATTAGCCAGTTAGTATAGGCTATGCGTAGGCTACAATTCAGTAATTAAAATGCAACGCAGTTTTGTTCATCATATCTGCAAGAGCAACGTGGATATTGGCTTGACGTCGTTTAAAACTGGTCGAGTCGTCGGGCGGCATGCCAAAAATAATGAAACTGAAACGGATAGGGCCTATTGTTATATAAAAAAAATCATGTCCTGTCGATAAATGCGAACAAAAAAACAACGAAACCGAGACTAGGCCTAGGCGTTATTATAAGACCCAGTATGAAACCAATCCATCGAGGACTGCCCATTGCGCTTCCAATCCAGTGGGCACATCATTTCTGCCGGGGACTAAATAGAAATGCAGTTACTAAAATCAAACCATGCACCTGAAAATACCTTGAAATGTATTTTTATGAAGCATAGCCTATCACCATTGTGCATTATGCCTACAGACAACGAGCAAACAGGAACTCATTTTTAAAAGCCAACAACGCGTGCGCTCAGTAGCCTATTCAGTCTGGCTTGCAAATAGACCACAGGACGAATTTGAACACGGAGTTCATATCACAAATAGGGTGTCACGATATCACTGACAGACGTTGAATTGATAGGTTTGAGTCCGACAAGTCGTGCCCTTGTCTTACTGGGCGCACTCTTTCAATTTCGGACTGCGTCTTTGACAGCCAGATGGGGGCTGCCGCGGGAGCGAAGAAAATGTCCACAACTTCGCTGAATAAATAGGCCTATCCTTTGAACTGTGTACAGCAATTGCAGATGATTAGCTTATTGGATAGCCTATTTTGCGAAGGTTAACTTGTCATTAACAAGGGAATGTGATCTGATTTCAATCAATTCTTTGTGTCTTCAAATTTCCACCTGTCAACAGCAGATCTAGACTTCTCCCACCTAGACCAGCGCGACACTTGTCTGTTTGCGAGCAGTAAACTTGGCTGATAACTTCAACTTTAGGGCTACAGTATGCAAGCTAGACAGCGGGTTAACCAATCAGGCCCCTACTGTTGCGTTAATAATGTTTGAGATAAAGATTCTTCAGCGCAGGATATCAGAAATAAACAAGACAGCGCAGATGGCTATTAGTTTTTTTTTTGTTTTTTTTTGTTTTTTTTAATATGGTCACAATCGCGTTATTACGCATCATATGCAATATGCGTATTATTTCATGAAACCTCAAATCGGAAGCAATAGCCTGTACCCAGCACTTTCAACCCTTTCTCAGATTAATGGCAGCCTAATTGTCCCAAGCGATTTTGAAATCAAACTGAAGCCCATGCACGGAAGACTCGCATTGGATAGGGACTGGGTTTCAGCAAATGACACAGCAAGGTGCAGAAATAACAACGTGGGACTTATGATGCGTCCTTTTTAGATTAATTGTGGACATTGGGTGAACTATTTGGCTGTCAACTTTAGACATAGGCTACAGGGTTGGATTCCAGGTCAAAAACAGCTGTGCTGCTGACGTAATATTAGAAATAGAATGCTTGATGAAACGCTCCATGCTGCGTCGAGATTTCAGAATGTTGAAGGGTCTAACATTCTGCACTTCCACGCGTTTCAAACAGGCGGCGTAGGGTGCATGTACACAATGATAAAAAATAATGGACATGAAAACAAGTGATCATTCAAAATTAACTCCACTAACCACAGTAAAGCAAAATATTAACAATGAAAGTTATTCTAAATAGCATAATAGGGCACCTTTAAGGGTTGGCCTCGGCTGACCAGGAGGCTGAGTTATCCCTATGGTGATTGGAGGAATATGAATATGATTGACAGGAGAGTCAAACGTCACAAATGCCAGTCAGAAATCGCCACTGACACGCACATACATACTTGGAATCTACATACTATATACTGTAGATTTTATAATATGAGTACACTTAGTAGTAAACAGTATTATAGTAATGGCACACTTCTTTGCATTCCATATTGAAGTCCAGTGGGCAGGATTACTGTAGTGATCTTGGCATTTCTTTATGCAACATATGCCAATTAGCAGAGTTCGGCAGAGGAATGATAGGAAACCTCCCTCCCGAAGCCTTATACGGTATTGGTAGTGCTGAGCTATCGTTCGGACCTTTAGCTCAGTACTGTGACTCATGCCGAACTAGAGTGTTGACTAGAAGGTTACGGGTTCGAGCCCCGAGTGGTGGACTTTGAAGGTCACACTTACAGTGCATTTGTGGGTGACTCGCGACGCCCTCCTCTTTCCTCCGCTGTCGTCTTCTCCTTCATCCTCATCTTCATCTTCCTTCCCCTTCCTCCCCCTCCTCCGCTTCCGTGCCATCTTCCTCTCCTTCCTCCTCTTCTTTGCTGGAGCATCGCTGCTCTTAGTGGCGGTGTCTGCCTCTTCTTGCTCTTCACCCTCGTCACCTGTAAGAGATGTAACGGTACATTATCAAGTTAGTAGACTGTGCTTGTCACAACAGCAGTGGAGTAGACAAGGGTTGTGTATGTGTGTGTCTATGCGTGTGTGCGTGTGCATACCTGATCCAAGCAAGCGCTTCGATGCAATCCTCTTCCTACGAGTACTCATGTAGGATTTAGCTGCTGAAGACTTGTACTGGAATTCTGAAATATAATAATAGTAGTAGTGTTATAAACATCAGATATTCTCAGGAAGCCCTCACAAAAAATACAGTCATTTCTGCAGGGAAAAAAACACAGGCGCTACAGTGAAAATGATTGGAGACACATGGCAAACTCACTAGGTTTTTTTGATGGCCCCTCCTCTTCCTCCTCTGCGTCAGCCTTCTTCTTGGGGGTGGCTGCGGCCTTCCGGCCTCGGGTGTATGATGGGGCTTTGGGCATCCGAGAGGCCCGCACCACAGCGGCCTTCGCTGGTGCTGATGTGTTGCCTTCTGAAATGGCATTCGCCGCTTGCTCGTCCTCTGTAGCAGCGTCTGAGGATGGAGGTTGTGCTTCACAGGCCTCAGTCACTGAGGTAGCGCTGGTGTCCTGCTGCTCCTTCTCTTTTGTCGTTGCGTCTGGTGGTGATGTGTTGCCTTCTGAAATGGCATTCGCCGCTTGCTCGTCCTCTGTAGCAGCGTCAGAGGATGGAGGTTGTTTTTTTGATGGCCCCTCCTCTTCCTCCTCGGCGTCAGCCTTCTTCTTGGGGGTGGCTGCGGCCTTCCGGCCTCGGGTGTATGACGGGGCTTTGGGCATCCGAGAGGCCCGCACCACAGCGGCCTTCGCTGGTGCTGATGTGTTGCCTTCTGAAATGGCATTCGCCGCTTGCTCGTCCTCTGTAGCAGCGTCCGAGGATGGAGGTTGTGCTTCACAGGCCTCAGTCACTGAGGTAGCGCTGGTGTCCTGCTGCTCCTCCTCTTGTGTCGTTGCGTCTGGTTTGTGTGGCGCCGATGGCTCCTCGTCGGCTGTCTCTGTTTTCACTGTGGATGTAAGAGGTTTGTAGTAAGCAAAGGCAGAAACACCCGTGCAAATATTCACCCACAGCCCTTCAAAACACAATTTAAACGGTCTGATATCATATCGTGGTAATTGAATTTTACAGTGATGGTTGTACTTTGGGCTATACTTACGAATAGTGGAGTCCTGTGCAGAAGTGTCAGTCGTCGTGGTGGGGACTGCCAGAGTCTGATAGGCTGAGCAGGCATTGACAATCTCCTGCATCTGAAGGACTGTCGCCACAGCCAATACATCTTCCACATTCTGAGAACTCAAGCTCAGTTTGGCCGTGTACATGAATTCAAGGACTTGGCCCAAACCTTGAAACATAGAAGGGATATGTTAAGCCTTTCAGATCTTGCACATAGAGTAACAAACTCAGTTGTTGTTGTTGTTGTTGTTTTTAATAGAAACGAAAAAAAAGGAAAGGGAAAAAAAGAAAGGTGTGCATGTCTGATCCAGGAAAGTTGGTAGAAATAGTAGTAGGTCTAGCCCTACTGTGTATGTACCTGCGGCATAACTGATGTCAAGATGCACGACATCTTTCTCGTCCAAGAAAATGTTGCGGAAGTAAGCACTGCAAGCTGCTAGCACAGATTTGTGGGCTTTGAAGTCAATCCCATCCACCACAAAGGAGCAGTCACACAACAGTCCCAGCTGACGCTGATGATTCAACTGTTCCAAGACCTTCCCACTGTGCCAAGGGAAATCCATTTTTGATAGGCAACGTTTGAGAGGGGCCTACAAGAATAATAATGAAATGGGGAAAATATCATCAATGCTTTTAAGTAAACGCTTAGAAGTAACAATAAAGCTTACTAGGACTAATGTATGGGGGGGAGGGGTTTGGGGGGGGGGGGGGGGGTCCCACCCCACACAAGATAAAAAAAAGAGTACACATTTATTATCATGTATTAGGTAGGTGATAGTAAGACAGGACATTGGAAGACCACAAGGGTAAGCTACTGAGATTGCATAGGGAGGCCAGTTGTAACTTTGGATTTTGATTCTGCCCATGTTATCATTACGTCATAGTAAACCAACAGTAGGCCTAGTACTTGTCTACCCAGAATGTGTATGTGCCAATGGTAGGTGGTCGGACACTCCCAACTGAGATCATTCCCGGACGTGTAGCCCCAGGTGGTTCAGACGTTCTATCCCACCCGATTATATTTCACGTATTATCATTTATATAAAATGCCCCCTGATTATATTTCAAGGTATTCGTGTCATTTACATCATATATTATGTATTGACACACGTATTTTTTCTTAACACCACTCCAGTGGTAAGAATAACACGACTGGAAAAGGCGAAGCGGATGACGGCGGAGTATGCCAGTCGAAGCGGCAGTAATGCCAGTAACAGGACGTTCTTGGCCAGTAATAGGACTGTTTTGCTAGTCCGTAGTTGTTGTTGTTGTTGGGGTTAGGGTTAGGCACTAATTATATGTGAAATACACTTGTACGTAACAAAAAACTAACATCAAAAAGATAACTAGCTCCGTTATATGGCGGTGGGCTCGATAGTCTGGCTACTGGGAGAGTGTGCCGACACCGGGGATCGTCCCGCGTTGGGAGTGTCCAAGAGACGTCCTTCTCCACTCCACAGCGTCCACCACAGCTTCAGAAATACTGTGTGCTTACCTCTAGGACCCGCTTTACTTTCCAAGATTAATATTCGCGGGGGTACAGCTTTAGGTGATATTCTTCAGCCATGTATCAACCCAATGTAAGTAGGCTGCTGGATGTGAGTGCCCGGATATCCGCCCGAGTATTTACGTCAATTTTACCTCAGCTACTCGATTTCGGTCGTGTATTTACGACAGTGTTACATCCCAATATGTGACCTTGCTTCCTCCACTTGTGCTTGTCTCCCGCCTCTTGGCCACTCCTCCGTGGAGAAAACGATAAAGTTTCCCAGCTGTCAGACTCGCCACGACAAATTTTGATGGACTGTTTTTCATTCACCGTCCCAATTGCAAATGAGAAAAAGACTTTACAATTGAGCTTTTGCAAGATATTGAAATATAATGCTGTTGTCAGTGATGTCATCATGACGAGAAACAAGTGGAGGAGGCAAGTGGAGGAGGCAAGGTCGCATATTAATGTCGCCTTCACGGGCTCGGGACCTCTCGAGACAGCTGACGACACTGCTCACGTGACAGCCAAGTTCTGGACTTTGGCACATGAACGCCACCACAGACATCATATATGAAGACTAGATGCGTCGTCCGCGTTCCCGTCATGCAAGCCGAACGTCCGCGCATGGCGGCCATGTTAAAGCAGCCTTCTGGCTCAACCAGTTGCAGTGAGTTTTGGGTGTTGTATACTCTTCAGATGGCCATAATTCCCTCAAATTTATATCGATTTTCGAAAGGGTTGTTTTTTTATACAGTATAAAAAATTCCAAACGAAAGTATATGTTGATACTGCATAGTGATGAATATTCACAATATTATTATATTATATTACATTATATTATTATGTGCATAGGTCTAAAATCATGTATAATATAGTTCAGTAGGCTTATTCATGTAATTAAATAGATCCCATAAACAAATGCACAACGTAATATTTTATATTTTCAGTAAAATAACAAATAAACGTTCACTTGTAGTATATGCTTTGGTTTCGACAGCTCCACCTTGTGTTCAAAATGAGTCGTGACGCTAAAGCCATCCAGATAGAATGAACCTGTTGCGCTGTACATCTCTCTTCCAGTACGTCATCTCTGTCGTCTTTAATTTGGTGCAATGAATATATCCATGCCGTCAACGTAATGCACAGCAATGGTTAAAATGTGTATTTGCTGTAGGTCTATCTAAATGTTTGGACAAATAGGTTAAGTGGGAAGCATAGGTCTATTACTCTCCTGGGCGTTTTACCCCAGTCTACACTGAAGTTTTAAGGAGCCCTACCATTTATAAACACGTGTCAATATTTCAGCGAAGCAACAGAATACATTTTTAAGTATCCCAACGTTTCAACTCTTCAGTTTACTTCAGGTGTAACGGAGGGTCTGTGGAGAGTTTAGGCTGCTCTAATATGGCCGACCTGTGCGGACGTGCTTGAAATACGCGATGACGTATCTAGTCTTCATATATGATGTCTGTGAACGCCACTGATCCCGGAACAATCGGAAATCATGCGTGTTTTGTTTTGGTTCTCTTTTCTTTTTTTTCACCTCCACTTGAGCCTCCACACCCACGACATATCATTTTAGCTGAAGTAAGCCAAATTAAACAGTCAGAGACCAGCATTGCTGTCATATATGCATCTGCAATTGAATGACATCAACTGGTGTTGTTGATAGTGATTACAAGACGATATTTTAGCTTTTATGATACTGTTTACATGTCAGTTGCATGCATGGGCGCCATGTTGATGATGCGTGTGTCGTCACACAAAACACAAGCTCGGGAACTCGTTGTTCTATACTTCCGCCAGAGATCAACCTCGATAATTATCGATCTGACATTGCGTCACCAAATGTTCACTCCCACTTTCCCGAGGTTTTAGGTCGGCTTTCTGGGGATTCTCGACTTTTTGAACGAGGTATAAAACGCAGACTGAAGATGGAAGGGAGATAGGTGCCCTCAGTAAAGAGCCCACGCACATCGCCGATTCAGCGACACCAGATAGGTCCTTGATCTCCCAATCAAAAGTGGCCCGTGACCAATAATAATGTAAAAATGAAATCATAACTAAATACAAATAACTTAATACTTATACAAGCCAGTGTACGATGTACCCGATCGAGTTATTCGGTGATCGATCTAGACGTTCAGGCTCGATGCGCCGCCATCTTCGGCTCTCTGATCGATTGATAGTGGCCGGGCGGAAAGGTTTCAAATGCGCATGCACAATCCTGTTCTGACATGTTTAGGCATAACCACACGGTGGCGCTTTTGAGTTACCCTTTTCAAGGCCAACATGAGTATTCCTAACCCTCACTTATAATAGGCTATACCTTTGAAATGAAATCCAAACCCTCATGAAATTTCATGTCAGATTAGAGGTGCTTTGCCCACAATCATATAAGATGCATTATTACATGAAAAGCTATGAATTGCCAAGCTGTGAAAGTACAATTTTTGCACGACTTACCGGTGCCTAGGAAAATTGCACTGGTGCCTCAGTCAGCCAATTGATGATTGCTTGATTGGTTTTCTTAGGCTATTTGCTTGCACCAAAACGTGCTAATTTTGTGATATCCAAGTCTCTCTGAACAAGAGAATACATGCAGACGATTTCCATAGGTTAGGCACAGAGATAATTGGGCCGACTGACTGCTGTTTGCTGGCCATTATTTCTGGTTGAAAAATATTGGAAATGGGAAAGACATATAGGCCAGGCCTACTGTGTAGCCTATGTGGTGCGGCTGTGGCCTATGGTTAGGGAGATGGACTTGAGGTGCAAATCATACCCTTGCTGCTCCCTACTATGGCTGAAGTGCCCTCGAGCAAGGCACCTAACCCCACACTGCTCCATGGACTGTAACCAATACCCTGTAAATAACTGTAAGTTGCTTTGGATAAAAGCACAGCTAAGTTTTATGTAATCTGTAATAGGCCTACTTAAACCACACAAGCATCCAGCAGGAAGATTCTGCAGTCATTGATTCTGATTTAAACATCCTTGTCTTTTGTCTCTGCTGTGTGCATCGGCCTATAGGCCTACTGTGTATAACAGCTTAATTGAAAGAGGGCTTGGAAAATTGACCCAAGAGTAAATTGCAGACTAAATGAGCAGATATTTAAAGCCATTTGATCATCAGGGCTCATCTGTGAGTGGAAACCGCTAAAACGCAAGCATGTGTAGCGGAGCACCCCCGGTTTCCATCTCTTTGAGTGGGCCCTTAAATGTCTCGTTCCAAGTTCATCCTGTGATATTAGCGTGCATCATTATCAGTCATTTAGTATCTCCTATGAAGCCTAAGCCCAAAAGGGATTCCTATAGAATAACACATTGTAGTATTGTTATTAAAATGCACTGTTGGAAATGAAGGGAAGCCACAATGGTATGCATTAAGGAAGCACATGTTTGCATATCGACAGAAATGATTACGGATGGTCTAATTTCATTGTCTTTTTAGATGCTGTGGAAATGGCCTACTTGTAATTCAAATGCACATTAAGGTTTGCAGTTGATAAGTCAAATTTGACACCCAAGTGATTGGTCAAACCATCCATCAGTGTTGTATTAACACTGCAAAATGTTCAGTAGGCCTACATTTGTTAGAATGGACTTGGCTGTGTCATCTACCTGGTGCTAAGTCCATGCAGTGTACTGAGTTACACTGTGAAACAGGACACTACAGTGCACTAATTACTGCACTTGGTGTGTTTGCTGGCTGTTTAAGTGGATATTAAATGGATATAAAGCCACCACTGCTCATTTAAACACGGCCAGCCTCATCAGTGAACCAGTGTCATTTCATCAAGAGGTTTGTAAGAGCGTGGATGTTTTCATGGTGTTAAGTTGGAACAATGAGAGAGAGGTCTATTAATAGAGGCCAGTGTGTTGGGGAGTACGGGGAGAGTGCATGCTTTTGTTTGCTCATGGTCTCTTCTTACCGACAGCATGACACAGAACAGACCCACTGACTCACCCGCCTGAAATACTCTACCACTCAAACTATCTTTCCTCTTTCTCCGTCTCTGTTTTGGTTCTGTCTGTCTGTCTGTCTGTCTCTCTCTCTCTCTCTCTCTCTCTCTCTCTCTCTCTCTCTCTCTCTCTCTCTCTCTCTCTCTCTCTCTCTCTCCACGGGTCTACAAGGTATAGATATCAATATCAGGTGCATTTGAAAATCTGTTTTTCTCGCTCATTCGCATTCCGAGTCACCTTTCCACATGCTCTTCTCTCATTAACTCAGAGTTACTCGTGCAGAAACAGCTACTGAACAAGAAGCACTTTTTCAATTCTCTTGCTCTTTTTTAATTTCACACCTTTGTAAAATATACAACACATGAATTTCATGGTATTAATAAACAACATCCCACCACGGTGAGTGACGATACTGTATATCCTTCTGTCTGGATTTTTTTTTTCCGCCATCAGCCACCGGTTCAGTTCATTGCGGAGTCTTTGTGGCAGCCTTCAGCTGCCTCCACTTTAAAAGAACCAATTATGGTCTCTGCGTCACAAGTGTGCAGCACAAGTGTGTAGCACAAAGTGTGAGTGTGAAATGTGTGTGCAATAATGTGTTTGTGTGTGAATGCTCGCAATAAGTGTTTGTGTGTGAATGCGTGCGTGAGTGTGTGTGTGAAAAAGGAAAGAGCAAGGGGGAAAAAATAAGCAGCCTGGGTCCTTTTGTGAGAAATTGGCAACAAACATTTTCGAATGGGCTGTGAACTGTGGTGGTGTTGGGAAAAGAGAGAAAATAGGGAAGAGAGAAGAGAGAAAATAGGGTTTTTATATCCCGTGTGGCACTGTGCATTCATGTGAAGAGGGAGCCTTGTAAGATATTGGAAAGAAAAAGCCATCAGGGATAGAACAAGGGACAGCAGTGTCAGGGAGGACGTTTAACTGTGTGTGTGCGTGTGTGTGTGTGTGTGTGGGTGCGTGTGTGGGTGCGTGTGCGTGTGTGTGTGTGTGTGTGTGATGGTCTGATGTCACACACACACAGGGAAATTTAAATCTTGATTTCGGTGCGGAAGGTCTGTGCGTGCTCCAGTTTGTTGGGGTGTCTGCGTGCCCGGATGGTTAGTGCCCCGTCCGCCTCCAGGGACGTCATCACAGACGTGGGATCCACATCCTCCGGCAGTTGGCACTTGTGGGTGAATGTGTTCATCACAGAGCCGTCCGACGCCAGCTGTTTGGAGAAACACAAAGACGGCGAAGTTACTCCCATTGTGCAGGAGATCATGTGATCTCAGATTAAGCCATTATCATTTGTGTCACTTGAAGGGCTGCTGACAGCTTTTGCTGGGCCCAGGACAAAGTCATCTGAAAGGGCCCCCTAGCCTAATAGATACAATGTAATGAGGCCCGTTCTCTCACTGGGACTGGGACAACTGTCCCCTTTGTCCCCCACTGTCAGTTCCCCTGCCATTATTACTTTTATTTTGAAAGCCACGTTTGACCTAATGCGTGGACTTGTGTGCCCAATCACTGTCCAATTTTATTCTCATTGTGTCTTTCTGTACACAGCATATTGATTGGTCAATCATGGAGCCCCTTGGTGTGCTTCTAAACTGGAGCCATATCTATGTTGAGTATCCTGTCCATTCATCCTCATCTGGGGTGGGTATCTTCTCTCCCTGACCACTATGTGAATCACTTCATTATTTTTAGTCCCAGAGGGGAAAGGGCCAAACAGCAGAGGGCAACCTCTTACCTTCTCGGCACGGACTTCAATCTGATTGTTGGAGGTGGTGACAATCACGTCTTCGGGCGAGAAGTCGCGGACATCGACTGAGAACTCGTACGTGTCTCCCAGTGTTTTGATGTTTCCAGACGACCCCGAAAGACCTGTGGACACAGACCATTGAGAGAAAATGTCAGTGATTTTCCAAGCATTAGTGGATTCCAGGAACACAAAAGCCACAAATCTAGTATAAGACAATGCATTCATCAGCTGAACAAACAGAACCTTTGCACACATAATCCAATTACCCATTTGTGGTTCTGTTTTAGCTTCAGGTGTATAATTTGCCCTTCAAACAAGATGTATGTGACATGTGCTGTATGCGTGGCGTACGGTATGTGTCTGTTAGTTTCCATATGTCCTGACCATTGGAAATGAGCATTCCTGAGCATAAATATGGCTCTCGCATGGCATATGGGCATTTGTGTGTTGTTGGGTTCCCAGTCTGGCAGTTGGAATGATGGTCACCAGGCAACAGGCTTACTGAATACACCCCTACACTCTCCCTCCTCCCCTCCCCAACAGAAGTCCCTTCAGTCATACTCCATCTGTGAAGTCAGAGAGTTGGCTTGGTCCCAAATATCCTCCAGTCTAGTGCACGTTTGGCCCCCTCCCCATGCTCCCTCTCTCTCTCCCTCACTGGCTCCCTCTCTCCTTCACTGGCTCCCTCCCTCCTTGACTAGCTCCCTGTCCCCCATGTGTTCTTTTACAGGAACGCATGGGCACTGCAGTCACGACACCCAAAATAACCCTGTACTTACACACATGCACATGCACACGCGCTCACACACACACACACGTGCAGATACACACACACACACACACACACACACACACACACACACACACACACACACACACACACACACACGTGCAGATACACACCCACACACACACACACGCACGCACGCACGCACGCACGCACGCACGCACACACACACACACACACACACACACACACACACACACACACACACACACACACCCACATACACACACGCACACACATGTGCAGATACGCACGCACGCACGCACGCACACACACACACACACACACGCACGCACACACACACACACACACACACACACACACACACACACACATTCACCCAATCACCAATCAGAGGCATACTCTAGAAATGGGAAACAGCCATGAGAGCACATGTACGAACACACACACACACATACATGCACACACATACACACACGCACGCACACACACACACACACACACACACACACACACACACACTGCACACTATTCATCCTTGCTTCCTGCTTTGCACTGCATGCACAGAAGTGTATTGAATTCATTTAAAAACACACAGCCCTCAAGCATCAAGCAAATCTTTCACGTATGGTCGAGCACACTGGAAATGTTCTCACTTCAGTACACCTCTTTCTACAAGCACCATGAGTCTCAGTCGATATCGATCCCACAAACAGAAAAAGAAAAACAACACAGTAGCACAGGTGTTTAACTGGTCGACACACGCTGGAGGTATTGATTGATCCCAGAAGAAAGCAGACAAGACAATGAAAAGAAGAGCTGAAGGTGAAACTCACTGGGGAAACCCAGCGCATCCTGACCCGGCCTCATGAAAGACCCAAAGTCATCGGTGAAGATGCCTCGGCCCTTCTCCATGTAGGGGTTGGTGGTGGAAGAGGAAGAGGAGGTGGTGGAGGTCTGGTGGACGCTACGCTCGGACCGGTAGGCAGAGGAGTTGGTCCCACTCATTGATGACTGGAGGTGCTCAGATTCGATTCGGTTCTGTAGATGTTATCCGACTTGAGAGATGAGAAATGAGAAGTTCCAGAGTGGTGGAGGTGGTGGTGGTGGTGATGGTGGAGGTGGAGGTGGTGGTGGTGGTGGTGGAGGTGGCCGTGGTGCTGCTCCTGGATCAGATGCTAAAAAGTTCTCACTTGTGTAGACTCGGGAAGAAAGGGCAGAGCAGTGAGAGGATGTCAGGCGTCCTGTCCTGTCCGGTCCGGTTCAGCAGCCTCTTATGGTTGTGAAAGGCTGTTAGCTCCCTTATGAACCCCCCTGAGTGAGATTTGTCCCTGTGGCAGGCTGTGGAGGATCAACTGTAGGTATGCACCCACTATCTCTGGGCTTTTATGTAGTGTGTAAGGGGGGTGGGAGTGTGAGAGAGATTATGTGTGTGTGTGTGTGTGTGTGTGTGAGAGAGAGAGAGAGAGAGAGAGAGAGAGAGAGAGAGAGAGAGAGAGAGAGAGAGAGAGAGAGAGAGAGAGAGAGAGGGAGAGGGAGAGGGAGAGAGTCTGAGTGTCTGTACTGTGACTGAGCATCCGCGTAATGAGGACGTTACTGAGGGATAACGGCATGCTATATTTATCAAGTGAGACAGGGAGCAGAGACGAGGAGAACAGAACAGGGGCGAGGGGCTCTGTGGTTGGAAAAGTTTGCCATGATGAGGGCTCAGAATGGAGCAGAGGGTCCCTGACAAAGATGAAGAGAGAGAGAGAGACAGAGAGAGAGAGAGAGAGAGAGAGAGAGAGACAGACAGAGGAAAAACAGGAGAGAGAAGGGGGGGGGCACTATTGGAATTCCAGACACTTTCAGTATCAGAAATAGTCTTTGCTCGCCCTCTCTATCTCTCTCCCTTGCCCTCTTATCCGGCCTTTTCTCTGCTTGTTTTTATTGCTGTAAAGCTCTTTCCTAACAGTGATATAAGATAGCCTATAACATTGTGCTATGAATCAATGAATTTGGAAAGAATATCCTTCTTCACACTACACATGGCTGTACACTTTCCCAGGAAAACTGCAGTTTGGCAAAACATTTTTCAATACAAAAGTTTAAGACTTAAGAGGGCGAGAGAAAAGGAGTGAGGGCAAGTGAGAAAGACAGCCGTGCAGTAGATAGAGACAGACGGCGACAAAAAGACTGGCACGGTACCGGAACAAAAGAGAGAAATAGACAGAGCGTGTGTACCCGAGGTGTAACCAGCGTCCACTTCAAATGATGGAAGGAATGTTCAAGAGCACATGGCTCTTACGGCAGCATTTGTTACGCAGCACACAACATAACTCGCCTATTACACACCAACCCTTCTCTGCACTGATCAGCTGTCCATTACATCAGCCCTAAACACAGTCAGGGTGGCCATGCTCTTTAAGTATAATTTTGTGACTCAACAGCAGAAACATTTTAGCAAATGTATTTTTTGTATGTATTTTTTATTGTTCCTCACTTAAAAAAAAAGAAATCAGAACATCCTTTTTAAGTCCAAGTTCGAGAAGTGTATTGCCATGTCAACATAGTTGATTGGAATTACACAGTCGCTTCGCAATGTAAAAAAAGACATGCTCTATAAAAGTATTATAAAATAAAGATAAGTATGGTTACTGGAAAGCCAACAAGGACAGTCTGTAACAGAGTAGGTAGACGGATGAGAGCAGTGTGGTGGTGTGTCCATAAATACCGTTACAAACACAGCCCAGTGGAGCAAGAGGCAGTGGGACAGCGAGGAGGTTAAGAGGGTCTTTCAGAAATGAGATCCCCCAGCCAGGGACCTGCTCTGCCCTGCCACTGACCTCCGCCTCACCAGGGAGAGAGGAGAGTGTAAGGATGAAGGACTGCACATACTTAGGATTAATATCCCTGGGGAACATATACACTCTCAGCACATCACAACACGACTCATAATGCTGCAACGCTCTCAATACTAAAGAATCCAAAAACAACAATAATATATTGTAGTATGATCTATAGTAAAATAGAATATTGTATTTAAAAAGTAAGGTAATCAAGTACTAATATGAGAATATATAATTATAACAACATAATTCAAGAAGTCATATTATCATCACCGTCATCGCCATCATTGTTGTCGTAGACATAATCATAATACTAATGCCAAAGTGTTCTCACAGTTAAGTACAATACACAGTAGTACTAAATGTTCCTTCAGTAGAATGAGGTTGTCAGGAAGGCTTAAATCTCACTCTCTTCCTCGCTACACAAGTATCTTGACTTTTGTTTACACTGAAGGAACAGTATGAGAAGAGCCACTGCTCGAGTCCGGCTATGTTCTGTTGTCGTAAAAAGGGAACTGCCAATTGCTCTGTCAGTGCCCTTGGTCTTATTAGGAAGGGCGTTGGGTGAAAAAAAAAACGTATCCCCGTCATGGAATTTACGGCATGTACTGTAGTGAGCGCACGAGCAAGCCACTCTTTCTTTCAGGCCCCATCTATCGCTCCAAACATGCAGGTCCTCTACTAATCGTCTAAATCCAGCCCAGCAACTCACCACTTCCCCCCCTCTGACTGTGCGTCACTGAACAAGGGGCTGAACTTCTGAGAGCTTCTATTCTGGAGCAATGAAAGAGGAAAAGAAGAAAAGAGAGAGAGGGGTGGAATATGAAAGAGAGAGAGAGAGAGAGAGAGAGAGAGAGAGAGAGAGAGAGAGAGAGAGAGAGAGAGAGAAGGAGAAGGAGAAGGAGAGAGAGAAAGGGGAAAAAACAGACAGCAACTGTTTGGGACTTGTAATCGTTCACAGCTTGGACAGTTAGGGAAGGTCTGCATTCAGGAATGAAATCTATATTCAAGACTTTAATCCCTGTGGGTCCTAAATGACATTGGATGACCTTTTGCAGAGGCCACAGGGCCAGTTAATTTACGATCAGCCGGACGAGCTTTGCTTTTATTATTGTTACTAACTCTCAACAGCGGCCTTACACACACAAACACACTTAAATCATGTCCATGATTTATTTATACAGAGAACAGTTATTAATACTTTCCCAAACGAATACAACTGACATACATTTACCACACGCATATACAATATACATTGATATACAGTACATATACACCACACAAACACTGTTAGAAAAAAACATGCATAGCTTCCTCAAGTTACATTGCATGTGCTTGTGTTTTGCCAGTTGCTAGTGTTACATAACAGAAGGTCCCTGTGTGTATGTGTGTGTGTGTGTGTGTGCGTGTGTGTGTGTGTGTGTGTGTGTGTGTGTGTGTGTGTGTGTGTGTGTGTGTGTGTGTGTGTGTGTGTGTGTGTGTGTGTGTGTGTGTGTGCGTGCGCGTGTGTTTGTGCGTGTGCGTGTGTGTGTGTGTGTGTGTGTGTGTGTGTGTGTGTGTGTGTGTGTGTGTGTGTGTGTGTGTGTGCGGCGCGCGCGCGATGTGCGTGTGTATGTGCGTGTTTGTGTACAGTATGTGTGCGCACACATGTGCGTGTATGCCTGTAGATACCCACATTTGTGTGTGTGTGTGCGTGCGTGCGTGCGTGCGTGCGTGCGTGCGTGCGTGTGTGTGTGTGTGTGTGTGTGTGTGTGTGTGTGTGTGTGTGTGTGTGTGTGTGTGTGTGTGTGTGTGTGTGTGTGTGTGTGTGCTTGCCATGGTGACAGGGAATCATTTCGGTCAGACAGCAGAACACCACCACCAATGCTATAATCAAACCCAAATAAAGACAGTTATTGCCACAGCCACAGGCTGCAGCAGCAGCAGTAGCCTACTGACAAGATGTCACTATTCTGAATGCAACCTTTCGTTTTCCTCCGCCTTTTCAGTCGCTGATTTGTTTTGTTTTGAAAACGTTCCTAATTTACTAAACCGAAATTAATTTTGAATGGATGACGACCTGACTGCAAACCTCCTGGAGACTTTACCACACGACATACACACAGAAGAGAAGAGAAGAGAAGAGAAGAGAAGAGAAGAGAAGAGAAGAGAAGAGAGGGGAAGATAAGAGAAGAGAGAGCAGGGAGAAGGAAAGAGAGGAGAGGAGAGGAGAGGAGAGGAGAGGAGAGGAGAGGAGAGGAGAGGAGAGGAGAGGAGAGGAAAAACTAAAAAGGGAGAGGAAAGGAGGGAAGAGAGGAGAAGAGAGGATTTCAAATGAAGGATGACAGAGGGCAGCAACTCATCAGTTGAGGGGCGTGATGAGAATATGGCTCCCCTCCGTCTGTCACGCACTCCCCCTGACTCCACCACTCATCCAGCCTTCTGCCTCGGGGCACACACACACGTGCATGCGTGCGCGCGCGCACACACACACGCAGGCGCGCACACACACACACACACACACACACACACACACACACACACACACACACACACACACACACACACACACACACACACACACACACACACACACACACCAGCAGCACACACACACACCAGCAGCACACACACATACTGTATCATCACACATGCAAACACAGACACAAACATACACTACACACACACACATGCATATGCAAACAAGCACATCTGCGCACCCACACATGCCTCATGCACAAACAAACATAGGCAGGCAGGCAGGCAGGCACGCACACACACACACACACACACACACACACACACACACACACACACACACACACACACACACACACACACACACACACACACACACACACACACACACACACACACACACACACAACCTTGTGCACATACAAATATATACACAGTCAATACACATATATGCAGGTCTGCTGACAGCTTCTGATGGGCTCAGGACAAAGTCATCTGAAAGGGCCCCCTATCCAATACATGCAATGTGACGGGGACCCAATTCTGGGCCCCCTATTTCACTGGACCTGGGACAACGCACCCCCTTGTCCCACCTGTCGGTGGGCCTGCATATACGGATTAACACATACCGTGTGAGCCACGTGTGCAGACACTCAAAAAAAAACCTCTCCATTACACAACAGACTGATGATGACTTTTGAGGACATCCTGAGGCACAGTGTGCGTGCGTGCGTGCGTGCGTGCGTGCGTGCGTGCGTGCGTGCGTGCCTGCGTGTGTGCATGCGTGCGTGTGCGTGTGTGTGTGTGTGTGTGTGTGTGTGTGTGTGTGTGTGTGAGTGTGTTTCAAAAAGTGTATTGATTGTAGTCCAGACATTAAAGAGCATGCAATATTGAGGAGAGTGAAATTTAATAAGCTATCAGAAAACAACTCACACTTCCCATCCCCGGTAAACATTCTGAGTGGCATGCTTGTTTTCCTAGTGCAAACACAAGACCCTACATTAAAACAAAGTACACTCCACATTGACAATCAAATCCCCAAGATGGCCCTTCCATTTCTTTATGTCAATCAAAAGTGGACGAGGGTGAGTGGGTTGTTCAGTGTAAAAATTGCAATCCGGGAGATGACACAGAGAGAGACAGAGACAGAGACAAAGAAAAGACATACACACACACATACACACACACACACACACACACACACACACACACACACACACACACACACACACACACACACACACACACACACACCAAAATATTCCACTGATGAAGGGTGCATACAGAGACAGAGAGAGTCTATACGCTTATTTATGCTGGAGGAATTACCAAGACTGAATAAGAGCTCAAAGTGGTGTATTTATTTCACAATAGTTTTGGCTGGAGCCATCACTAGATGCAAAACAATAACAGGAGAAGCAGGCTTGGTGACCGGCTGTGTGTATTTCCAGCCCAGGCTGTTATTCAGTGGCAGATGGATTAAAGTCTTAAAGAAACCAGACATGGCAAAGAGGTGGGGAAAACGCCCTCAAATCCCTCATTGAAAGTTCTCGTAATAAACAAATAAACTAGTTTCAAAGTTTCTGTCATTTCTGTCATCCCCGGAGATTAATTTCAATTGCTTGTTTGGCTCCAGAAATCTACATCACGTCCAAGTTCACGCCCAAATAAATGCTAGTGAGGTCACGTCAGGCCATGTGAGATTACAATCAAGTCTATTGAGTGCAATTACATACTGAGATTTCAAATGGAATATCCCCAGTATTCGGTTTAACCCATTGTGACCTGATGCTGCACATATGTTGTTTGACCTCTGGCGCCTGGAGCAACATATACGTTGCATTCCTGTTCTTGAGATTTCAGCTTTTTTAAATTAATAATGTCAGTATGTTAGAGCTGAATGAACACATTCTAATGCAAGATGAGGGTCCTAGCTTGTAAATGCAACTTATGTTTGTACGTGCTTTGGAGGCTGAGATATTTAGGTTGTAATAGGCAGAGGGCATATTTTCCCAAAAAGGGCTTTGCCATTCAGCAGACTTTTTTTGCAGGTGCCTTAGGCTAAAATGGGTCAAAGCATGTTCCGGAATACGCTACACTGGATGTTGCTTAAAATTCAACTTTTGGCCCTTAAAAGCACTGCAGCTTTTTTAATGGATTGGACCTTTTTACTATTCAGTATCTCAGTATGGTGCATCCAGGGGTCCGGCTTCCCTCTATTTATACCCTATTGACCCAGGCCAGACACTGTGCAGCCAGCCGTTGCCAGAATTGCATGTGGCTTATTGGCCATCTACAGGTACAGTAGATAGACAACTGCAGAGCATGTTGGAGCTTTAACAATAGTCATCATCATTTGGCGATTCAATTTCTCCAGCATTTAAACCTACATCTGTACTTGTGCCTGTGTGAATCTGTGTATGTATTGCATTTTGCTTAATGAGACACTTTTCTCTGCCTTGTTGTAGGCCTATCCCACAGGGGCT
>NC_085866.1:43171642-43206642 GCF_034702125.1 Engraulis encrasicolus | reverse complement strand
TGTAAACTGTCAGTCCTGTGTATGTCTATGTCATGGCAACGGAAAGAGAGAGAACCGTAATTTCATTTTCCTTGTATGACTTGTGCATATGAAGAAAGTGAGAATAAAAGCTGACTTGACTTGACGTGACGTATTCTCCCCCAGCTCACCAGTGGCTGTACGCTCAGCTGGAGGATCATGTGCTGCTGCAGTACCTCTGCTGGAGCCTGTACCCCGCCTCCCTGTGTGCCCTCTCCACCAGCTTCTCACACAGCATCTGCCCACAGTCCGCAGGTCAGCAGCAGGGACAGAGCTATTAGGGCGGGGGCTAGTGGGGCTCTTGCCCCCGGGCAGAGGGCCCTCTTGCATTGGTGGTGGAAAAGCCAGAGCCGTCTAATAAGAGAGTTACGTCACTCCCATAGACCTCAATGGCCAATCTTTCCACATCAATGGCGGCTCTCACATGTAGATCACCATTGACTTTAGTTCCAATAGAAGTAGTTACTTAGTTCCAGGAGGTGGCTGTAGAACACAGAAAATGTGGTAAAGGTAAATGTTATTCGTTTAGAAAGTTGCTGTTTAGAAATATTTGAATCTATACGTGAATCACATCACCAATCGACCTCCTGGTCCCTGGTTGACACAACTCTCTTATTAGACTGCTCTGGGGAGAATCTTGATCTTGGCAGGCTGTATGGAGGGCCCAATCAGTGTTTTGACCTGTGGCCCTGCATTCAATTGTTTTGTGGCTGTCCCATGGTTACACAGGAATGGAATATCAATATGTACCGTGCTGTATGATCATAATGTCAAATGACTATATGAAAAGTTGAACTTTTCTCGAACTGTTTTGACCAAGGTGCTCCATAAACCTGAAAACATCTCTATTTCAATGGCATGTCCACAGAGGATTTTAAAATTGCTATCATGGAGTGCCTTTGTCAAAAAAAGTTCCTTTGTCCTTAACCTTGGACCAAAAAGCATCAAGATTTGTTGTCTTATTTCTGAAGGGACTTAGCACGCCTCTGACACAAAAACAGTTGTATCATGTTGATATCCTTCTTAAAAATGGATTTATGTAAAGACTGACTTTATTGCTACTGCAACATTTTCCATTGCCTGTTTAGAATCACCTTCTGGAGAAAAGCAAGAAGGCAAAGAAGGGATTTAAATTCAATACTATTCGCTGTGGGTTTTTGTAAGGTCCTAATGTTTGCTTGCAGAAATATTACACCTTAGACACATGAAACCACAGAACGGAATTGGAGGGCCCCTTTAATCCATGCAGCATAGCCATGGTGTTAAATATTGAAGAGTGTACTGTGGCCATTCACACACACACACACAGACACACACACACACAGACGCACACACACACACACACACACACACACACACACACACACACACACACACACACACACACACACACACACACACACACACACACACACACACACACACACACACACACACACACACACACCATTACACAACAGTGTGGACGTAGTGGACTTGAGATACATAGATATGCCTGTGTGTGTGTGTGTGTGTGTGTGTGTGTGTGTGTGTGTGTGTGTGTGTGTGTGTGTGTGTGTGTGTGTGTGTGTGTGTGTGTGTGTGTGTGTGTGTGTGTGTGTGTGTGTGTGTGTGTGTGTGTGTGTGCGCGCGTGTGCACGCCTATGTCTGGGTGCGTGTGTCTTGTCTGTATCCATCCCTGTTTGCCAGGCTCTGGCGTCCCGGAGGTGCGGTGCATGTTGGCTGGCGTGGAGCTGCCAGACTACCTGTCCATGCCACACCTGTTCGCCAAGCTGGTGGGCCTCACCTGCGCACTGGCGGCTGGCAGCACCGTTTTCCTGGGCAAAGTGGTAATTTAGCAAGTGACAGGCATGGGTTAATGACTGCCCAATGACACACACACACACACACACAACCACACCTGGGCACCATGATATGGACGCTCGGCATCATACACCAGCATGTTGCTTTGTGCTAAGTAGTCTCTCTCTTTTCCTCTTTTTCTCTCTATTGATCTTTTTCTCTTTTTCGTTCTCTTTCTTATTCTCTCTCTCTCTCTATATCTCTCTCTCTCCTTCTGTCTTTCTCTCCTCTCTCGCCATCCCTTTATTTATATTTCATTCTCTTGCTCTCTCATCTCCTTTCTGTCTCTCTGTCTCTCTCTGTCTGTCAGTCCCCCCCCCCCTCTCTCTCTCTCTCTCTCTCTCTCTCTCTCTCTCTCTCTCTCTCTCTCTCTCTCTCTCTCTTTCTCTTAGTCTTTTATTCTCTTATTCTCCTCTCAGACCCAACAACAAATCATATTTGATTCAAAGTT
The DNA here is from genome assembly GCF_034702125.1 of Engraulis encrasicolus. Taxonomy (NCBI): domain Eukaryota; kingdom Metazoa; phylum Chordata; class Actinopteri; order Clupeiformes; family Engraulidae; genus Engraulis; species Engraulis encrasicolus. Next base: position 43,204,331 of record NC_085866.1, on the reverse strand, counting down.
TGCTGTTATTTTCCTGTTTTATGCCTTGTGCATTATCTCCTTTGTGTTCCTCTGTACACCCCCAGGGTCCATTTGTCCACTTATCCACCATGCTGGGAGCGTACTTACACAGCCTTTGTACTTCTGCAGCCGGCGAGGAAGAGGTATTCTGCCTGTCGTAATGGAATCTCTAACATTCACCTGTCTGAAAGCCCCAATCACCCATAATGTGGTCAAATGCTCTGCTCTGCTCTGCTCTGCTCTGCTCTGATCCTGGCTCTGTCGTGTCCTGTCTCTTATAGCAGAGGCCCAAACAAGAGATGCTGGTGGTGTCTGCTGCCGTCGGGGTGGCAAGCTGCTTTGGAGCCCCCGTCAGTGGTACGGTAGAGTTTTGAGGAAACGAGAGAAAGAGAGAGAGAGAGAGGACGAAGGAGGGAAAGAGAGATGGCTGACAAGAACCCAAGGGGCGTTAGGGAGCAGTTGGGGGGCGTTGAGAGGGATGGAGCTGAGAGGGGGGTTGCTCAGTTGCCATTGGGAGGCTTTAGTCTATTTTATTGTTTAACACTAACAGGGGCATTGGTAAGCTTATGATGAGGTCAACGGGGTGTTGGTAAACTCATGATGAGACCAAGGGGCGTTGTTCAAAAAAGGTTGAGAACCACCGAGTAGAGAGGAAGAAAATGCACCTCCCTCCCTGACCTCAAAACATATTGCAAAGTATTTTTCTAGCATGCTGAGAGAGAGTCAGAGTTGAGAGAGTCCAAACAAGACAACAAAATGAAAACTCATGAATGAAAGCATCTATTTTGGCTGCATGTTTATGTATGAAGAGGCATTTTTGAAATGGCAGAAGTTTACTTTCTCAGTCTGGTATTGCCTGGTATTGAAAGAGAGGCACTGTGTCTGCCTCCTCTATCACGTCTGCCACAGCCTCTCTGATGCACACGTCAACTATCAGATTGTTATTGTCATTCTTGTGTGAAATTGATATGTTGTGCTGAATCTCCTTTTTCCTGAATGGCTTCCTTGTGTATCCAATTGGTTTCTCTGTCTCTCTGTTCCTACCTCACTTTTCACTCGTTCCCTCTCTTTCATCTCTGTCTCTTGCTCGCTATCTCTCTTTCCCTCAATCATTCTCTCTCTCCTTCTCTCTCCCTCTCTCTCTCTCTCTCTCTCTCTCTCTCTCTCTCTCTCTCTCTCTACCTGTATTCTCTTTCTCTCACATCATCTCTTTATTTATCTATCATCTTCTCTCACTCTCCTCTCTCTCTCTCTCTCTCTCTCTCTCTCTCTCTCTCTCTCTCTCTCTCTCTCTCTCTCTCTCTCTCTCTCTCTCTCTCTCTCTCTCTCTCTCTCCATCCCAGGAGTGCTATTCAGTGTGGAGGTGATGGGCAGCCATTATGCGGTGAGAGATTACTACCCCAGCCTGCTGGCCGCGGCCTGCGGGGCACTCACCTTCCGCCTGCTATCTGTCCTTAGTAGGGAGCAGGGTGAGTGCAGTGTGCTGAATAGACCACTCTTTTTTCTTTTCTTTTCTTTTTGCAGGTTTTTGCCTTTTTTATGAGTGGCCCTTTGAAAAGGTGCAATATAAGATGGGGAGATAGAGAGATGGGGCAGGGTATTTTTATATTTATTAAAATTTTGTTTAACCAGGAAAGGTCCTGTTGAGTCACAAGTGACTCATCTTTCAGGGAAGTTAAAAGTTAGAAGTAAAAAAAAAAAACAGCCCTGTCGTGGCCAACCGGTAGGGCACTCCCCTGCCATGCTTCTGACCCCGGTTCGATTCCCGGCCCGGGTCATTTACTGACCCTTCCCCATCTCTCTCTCCCAATTCGCTTCCTATCCACCTCTCACACTGTCCTATCAAATGAAGTCGAAAAAGACAAAAAAATCTTGAAAAAAACCCTCAAAGACGGAGGACAAAACTACCAAGACACTAGACAATGAACAGACTACAATACATACAAAGCAGTGACATATGTTGGGATATGACCCAGGCTGGACTCGAACCCTCTCGAGTCCCCATGGGCATGCAAGCCCATATACAGTATGGACATGCATTATCAGACTGCCACCCATATACAGCACCCCCCTGCAGTAGACCCCTCTGGTGCCCCCTGTAGGACAGATGGATCCAAAGCAGCCTCCAGGAGCAGTGGGAGGGTTTGTAATCAGATTTCCTAAAACCGAATCAGCACTCTCAGGGTCCATGTCTCCCCAGCGGCCATATAATGGAAACACTGAAGGGTTCAATTGTAATCGAATTCTGCCGGTATTGAATTGAAAATAATCACATCATTTATTACAGTTTGCTTTCTGTTAAAGGCGGGGAGATGAGAGGGGGGTGGTGGGGGTTACGGGGCGGCGGCTTTTGAATTGGCAGTGGTGAGACACTGATGATAGGAATGATGATCTGATGATTGGAAAATATGATGGACATTTTTTTTTGTCTGTGGCCTTTAACAGAGACTGTGCAGGCGTTGTTCAAAACCTCTTACTCCTCCAACCTGCCTTTTCAACCTATAGAGATACTGGCCTTTGCCGCTCTGGGGTAAGTCTGGAGTCACGACGGAAAAAAATACTATAAACCATCTCCACCAGCTGCACCGCCGAACACCACTGAATACTCTTTTCCTCCTACCCTCATGGCTCCCCTACTCCAATATTAAACCTTTTGTTTAACACGCTAGAGTAGCAGATGCTTGCTGATGCATTTTGTTATTGGTGTAGCGATGTTTTGGCCCTAGGCTTGGGGAATATCTTTCCCACATTGCCATCTTGATATGTGTTGTTGTTTTATTAAGTTTTGTTAAGGTCGTCATACTGACTATAATGGTCCTATTGCTGGAAATGTATTTCGGCGTCCAGACAGCCTAGAGCATGTTCCATTTCATTATTCTACAATTTCATCCAGGTTCCAGATTCCTGGCCATCATTTCCATCCGTTTTTGTTGTTGCTGTTGCTCAGGTTGCTGTGTGGCGCTTTGGGCTGCCTCTATTTGTTCTGCCATCGCTGGGTCCTGCAGTTCGTGAGAAGCAACGCATTCCTCTCCAAAATCATTGCCACCGAGTTGAGTATCTTCTGCATCATTGATGAAATCGCTGGAAATTATTTATATGTGGTCTATGCTTGGATAAGTCATGTTGCCAATGTGCTTACACCAGGTTTCTGTTTCTCTCTTTGTGTGTGTGTGTGTGTGTGTGTGTGTGTGTGTGTGTGTGTGTGTGTGTGTGTGTGTGTGTGTGTGTGTGTGTGTGTGTGTGTGTGTGTGTTTATGTGTTGCTAGGAAGGCTCTGTATTCAGGTGGCATTGTATTCCTCCTGGCATCTGCAACATTCCCGTTTTCTGCGGGATATTTCATGGCTGCCAAGGTATATTTGCTGTAGCCTACTATACCAATGTTGCAAAAATCTTTCTTTCTTTCTCTCTCTCTCTCTTTATCTCTCTTTCTTTCTCTCTTTCTTTCGTTCCCCCCCCCCTCTCTCTCTCTCTCTCTCTCTCTCTCTCTCTCTCTCTCTCTCTACCTCACCCTACCCTGAACCCCAATTTTTTTCCATGCGTTTCTGAGTGAGTGAAGGATTATGTGTTGATGTGTTGAAGTGTATTTGTGTGGCTGTGGTGCCTCTCCCATCATTCTCTGTCTGTCTGCACCTCTTTCTTTGTGTGTGTGTTTGTGTGTTTGTGTGTGTGTGTATGTGTGTGTGTGTTTGTGCATGTGTGCGTGTGTGTGTGAGAGAGACTTCGTTTGTTAGTACATACATCCATTCCCTGGACCTCCTCCTGTCCGTGCGCATGTGTGCGCGTGCGTGTGTGCGTCTTTGCATGTGTGTGTGCGTGCGTGCGTGCGTGCGTGCGTGCATGCGTGCGTGCGTGCGTGCGTGCGTCTGTGCGTGCGCGTGTGTGAGACATTGTTTGTTTGTACATATACATCCTTTCCCTGGACCTCCTCCTGTCTTATCCCCCTTTCATCCCTCTGAATCCCCCCTCCCCACCCCACCCCCCACCAACCCCCCCACCCCCAGCTCTCCATGAGCCAGCTCCTCTCCTCACTCCTGGAGGAGACTCAGTGGAACACGGCATCCCAGAATGCATCTGTGCCGCGGGGGGCCGGAGCTGGAGATTTGCTTTGGCAGGCTTGGAGTCCATCCGGAACCACCATCTTCGTCACGCTCTTGCTCTTTCTTTTCATGAAGGTACATTGCTGAAATAAAACATATACAGACGCAGGCCATCATGCACAACCACTGAAAACACACAGTGATGCAATTATATGAAATGGAGTCCACACAGCTTGTCCACATCGTTTATGCTGATCAAATTGCGCTGTTTATCTCTTGTCTGGGAAACACAACAAACACACAAGCTCTGGATGCTGGTCTTGGCGTGTACTCTGCCCCTTCCTGCTGGATATTTCATGCCTGTCTTCATCTATGGTACGTGAGAAGGAACCTCTAACACTCAATATTTATTGCCCACACTTGTTATTTTTTTTGTTTTTTTTTACATAATGCTTATCAGAGTCACACACACACACGCACACGCACACGCACACGCACACACACACGCACACACACACACACACACACACTCTCTCTCTCTCTCTCTCTATCTCTCTCTCCCCGCCCCCCTTGTGTATGCAATTTGTCTCTCCGTCACTCTTACACTTCTCTGTATCTCATACTCAATATCCCTGTCTGTCTCGTTTTCTTCCTCCCTCCCTCCCTCCATATCTCTCTCTCTCTCTCTCTCTCTCTCTCTCTCTCTCTCTCTCTCTCTCTCTCACACACAGCATCTTGGGACTGCTATTGTTTGGCTTGGTTTTACTTTTTGTGCAAATTGTTATGTACTACGTTCCCTGCTTGGGACATTTGTACTCATTTATTCAAATGTGCCGTGTTGAGTACTCATGAATATGTACAGTAGTCATACCACATCTCAGTTTTTTGGCTCCAAAACTTTTTTTTCCTCAGAAGGAAGTCCCCAGGGGCTCTGGGTCTAGTTTATTTATAAGCTGCTGTTTATACTGCTGCTGCTGCTGGTGGTGTTTGTTTGCTGTGCAGGTGCCGCGGTGGGCCGCTTATTGGGTGAGGGCTTGACTCACGTCTCCACAAATGGGAGCCACTCGCAGGGGACGGCATCCGCCATAAACCCAGGGGGCTACGCTTTAGCCGGTAAACACACAATTTATCCTGACAGGCCTCGGACAAATCGAGTGCCAGCCGATGACTCAAGGGGGAGACCGGATGGCGATTGTGTGTGTGTGTGTGTGTGTGTGTGTGTGTGTGTGTGTGTGTTTGTGAGAGAGAGAGAGAGAGAGAGAGAGAGAGAGAGAGAGAGAGAGAGAGAGAGAGAGAGAGAGAGAGAGAGAGAGAGAGAGAGAGAGAGAGCGAGAATGTGTGTGTGTGTGAGTGTTTATGTGTGTTTGAGTGTGGGTGCACCAGTCAATGTGTATCTCAGAGTGTACCAGCAATCTCTTAACAACTGCCAGGGTCAGGTCAGGTGTCGTATGTCGTGTGTCAACAGGGGCCGCTGCCTTCTCCGGTGCAGTGACTCACTCCCTCTCACCCGCTCTGCTGGCGCTGGAGCTGACTGGCCAGCACACCCACGCCGTGCCCGTCCTGCTTGCCACCTTGCTGGCCAACGCGCTGGCACGCGCCCGCCACCGCCCGTCCTTCTACGACAACATCGCCATCGTCAAAAAGCTGCCACACCCTCCATCGCTGGTCAAGACCTGCCCAACGTGCGTGGTTTGAAATGATCTGATCTGCTCATTATTACATGATATATTATTGATATGATATTATATATATATATATATATTATGATATGATATATGATATTACATTTCATTATGCAGTATGAGGACACTGAAGATAAGATGACACCCCCCTGCCCACCAGCCCAACTCTTACGAAAATTGTTTATGGTTTATTGTGGTTTTACTATGATTATCATGGTTCTGCCTTGGTATGTCATGGTTACTTTAAGTACTCTGAAGCTACCATAATAGTACTATGGCTCACTATGGTATTACTGTGTATTTTTATGTAGTAACATGATTCTACCATGGTATTTCATGATTACTCTACCCTTACGAAAATCAACCATGGTTGTAATGCAGCCAGTAACCATGGTTTTACCACCATATTTCATGGTGATTCCAAGTATTATCAACCAACCATAGTTCTAGTATAGTAGCTGTCATAGTAGTAGCCCTTACAAAGATTAACTGTGGTTGTACTGTGAAAACTAATCATGGTTTTACCATAAATTTACCAGGGATTATAGTTAACCATGGTTTTTAATGTAACCATGACAACCATGGTTTGTGACTATGGTTTAACTCATGGTATAACCATAGTATACTCTTTACCATAAACCATGGTTCCCCCCAAACCACGTTTTATTGTAACCATGGTCACCCACTCAAAAAGCCCTTTAAAATCCATGGTTTTAAAAAACATGGCGGGGGAAGGGGTGCATGGTTAAAACACGAAAACCCTGAATAACTACATGTGAGTAGCCGTGTTGTAATGGCTAGGGAGTTGGACTCTAGCTCACAGGATTGCAGGTTTGAATCCTGCACTCACCATTCCGTATACCTCCATCCATGTTGTTGGATTTCAGCCATTTTGTCCCAAACGTTGTAAACCCATTTCAAAATCATTTTCCAAACTTACTATGTGTTGGCTAGAATCCAGCGTGTTCTTTTTAAAGAGTCAGAGAGCATGGTGTCCAATTCTTGATTTTAGCGGGTTTATTTATCCAAAGCATCTGGCATGAAGTTACAAATAATTAAAGCATTTTTGCATTCTGTTCTCCTGTGACCTCAAACAGCAACAGTCAAGATAATTCTGTCTTTTCCTGGTGTATCTGTCTTTTTGTAGTAGAGTGACCATCCCCCGTCTGTCTCCAAGCTGTGGGGGCTTCCACTAGCCTTAGTCTCACTGCAGGGCCAGCCCCGGGCTGGCCCGGACAAAAGGGGGCTGACGGTGATCTCATCGAAAGGGGGCTAGGTGCTAAAGATGGCCGCCGGGCCAGGTTGTGGGGCTAAGGGCCGTGTAGCAACCCAATGTAAGTAGGCTGCCGGATGTGAGTGCCCGGATATCCGCCCAAGTATATCCATGCATTTGCATTCATTTCCGCCATCAGGAATGCTTTGCGGTACCACAGCTGCCCGATGTGAGTCGCGCTGTGTCGCCTGACTATCCCTTCTATAATATGATTGTAGCCTACCGTAACAACTCGGCCTCGGCCCCCGCCACAAATATCCACCACACCACCACGGGTCCTCTGGTGTTGTGACCGTTTTAGGATATTTTTTTCATATCTAATACTTGCACATTAAGAGTGACAATTCCATCATTGATGTTTAAACGATATGTGCGAATGCAGTCATGTTGAATTTAGGGTGGCCAAACCATGCCATGTCATGAAGAACGTGCATCACATTATTTAAACAGCTCACAGTTATCCTGAGTGCCCGTGTCTTTTTGGAGATCGGAGGGTTGATGAGCAAAGAGATGGGAGAGAAATTAGTTGTGCGCGCGCGCACACATCTGCTCAATATTTAGCGTCCCGTTTGATTCTGTACAGACACTTATAAGTTTACGTAGCACAATCAAATGAATAGGCTATGTCTAAATTATAGGCTGTAGTCTCCAATGTGCCTAGTTTCGCGTGTTGTTGGCATCACCAAATAATCTGCGGCATAACTTAATATAATATATAATATGCGGCATAACTTTTCGAGTGCTACATTTAGACCGGGTAAAGTATCGAGCATGGTTTGTCCCTTCAATAGGCCTAATATTAAGAGTGTCCCGTAACAACTTCTGTAAGTAAGAGCGTGCGCGCGCGCCTCTGACTGTATAGACACGGAGGGAGAATGACTCCAATATTTATATTCAGCGCCCAGTTTAATTCTGCACTGACACTTTTAAATGTAGGCTACGTGGCACAATCAAATGAGTAGGCTATGTCTAAATGTACTAGGCAGGCTCTAGTCACTAATCTGGCTTTGTTGTTTCGGCATCACCAATAATAATGGCACAATAAGCGGCATGGTTTCGCGTGTTGTTTTTGCACCACCAAATAATAACTACACAATATGCGGCATAGCTGCTGTTTTCTAACTCAGAGAGAAGGCTATGCCCAGATATTATTTTAACTGGTAGGATATCCTGATGTTATGTTTCACTAATGTAAGGAGTAAAACTCAGAAACTTCCCGAGTGCTAGCTACATTTAGACTGGGTAAATTTTAGGCATTCTTGTGCAAAACTTTTTATTTAACATTGCGAATAGGCAGGATGATTTGCTTAGACACGCACGTGCTTCAGAGCAGCTAGAACTGTGCAAGGTGACTGCTGCAGTTTTCAGCTCAGTCCTCCTGGATAATAAAAACAAAATAGGCCTAATGCCGACGAGAAAGTCACGCCGTTATCTTCTGATGGATTCCCTTTGGGTGCCCGGTTGAGACGGTTTAATTTTCACACCCAAATCAATTCGGTTTTAAGTTATAATTTCATTTTATTTATTGTTTTATTATTTTGATGTTATTGGTCACCGGGCCTATTCTTTTGATTTGGGAGATCTGGTGTCGCCGAAACGGCGATGTGCTGTGGGCTCTTTACGCATGTCCCTTCCATCTTCAGTCAGACTCAAATCGGACCGAAATCAAGTAGCTGAGGTTAAACCGTCGTAAATACACGACCGAAATCGAGTAGCTGAGGTAAAATAGACGTAAATACTCGGGCGGATATCCGGGCACTCACATCCGGCAGCCTACTTACATTGGGTTGCTACAGGCCGTTTTCCCTGGCCCGTCGAATTCGATGGGCCATCCGGGGCCATCAAGCACCGCCGAGGCTCGGAGGCGGGGTCAACCTCTGTGTAATAATGTGGCTGCATGGGGGACTTATCGCTAAATTCTGGGCAAATTATGGTTAAGCATTAGTTTGGGGTGTTTGGCTTTCTTATGGCATAATTTCATAAGATGCAACCTTGGCACTTCTGTTTGTGTTTTTAAAGTTATTTAGCCAACATAACTTTTTTGTTGTTATCAGGGCATCATGGGCACCACTACACTTAAACTTGGGATGTCATAGCTAAGTCATGTCGGCTTTTTTCTGCTTTTAGCCGCCAACTCTTGTGCCATTATCGTGATTTGGCATGCTTTCCACTGGACACCAATAAAAAGTGTCTCACAAATACTCACACATGACATTTATGTCGGCTTATTTAGCTTTTGCGCTATTATCGCCGAAGGTCTGGTAGGCTATATCTATATCGCACGTTTCAGACAGATCGCCAAACACAGTTTGAAATTTACACAAGGGCTTTAATGTCAAATGGATGGAAATAACATGAATGAATAGACAGGTGGCACGCCGCAACGAGGGGGTGTGTCGTTATGTCCGGGGCTCATAATTTTCTATAGCAACTGCTGAAGGTGCTATGTCTCCGGGATTTGGTCTCCTTTCACATGGTAACTTATTCAATTACCTGCACATTCATGTCTCGCTATGCCCGGGGCTCATGCTTCTGTGCGCGATTGGGGGGATTAAGTGGGCATGTTCGCACGTCTCCTTCTGTTCACTCTCAGTTGTCGAGCTGCTCGTATTTTCATGCGTCTTTGTCTTCTTAACATGCGCTGCGTCCCATACAGCTTCTGAATCGACAACTTTGCCATGTAATAAAACTGTTCTTGAAAGGCAAGCCATTTTCTTTGCAGTTCTTGTCGTCTTTGTCCGTAGGCTACGAGCCAAACGGCGACCTGCTCCAGCAGAGTTTGCTCAATTTTCTTCTCCTTCTTTGTCGTTGTTCTGTTGTTGTCCTTCTGTGATTTGGGGCGAAAGTGGGCTGTGCCCGACTGACGTTTCACAAACAAGGCGTGTACCTGAATGTGCCTGGGGTCGGCTATGAGTCCGATCAGGCAAAAAATGGCCCGGGGCCGGCAGCTCCGAGCCGGCCACTCTCCTGAGCCCCGGGCGGCCCCGGGCCGCTGAAGCGCGGCTAATGAGACCAAGGCTATTGTGTCCAGGTAGACCTAGGCCCCTTGGCCAGACCTCCTGAGGTGTGTCTTGATCACACAGAGAAAGTGGGTTGGATGTGGCTGATAACCCTTCGCAAAATATACAGCATATGATCATGACCCTTATTAAACATTCTCAATGTCAATTTACAAAATGTATGCCAATATATTTTCAATGGCTGAAGTGCCCTTGAGCAAGGCACCTAACAATGATCCAGGGACTGTAACCAATAGCCTGTAAGTCGCTTTGAATAAACAAAGCCTCAGCTCACTGTAATGTAATGAATAACTATTAACCATGGTTAGTTGTCATAGTAAAACCATGGTTCAATTTTACATAGTTAAATGATGGTAAGCCATGGTTACATCCATAGTTAAACCATGGTTGAATCATAGTTAAACCAGGGGTTTACCGTGTTCAAAAAAACGTGACTAAAAACCATGGTTCAGTTCTCATAGTAAAACCATGGTCCATTTTCGTAAGGGAAGGCTATTTCTATACCAAAAACTTCTTCTAACATCAGAGCCATTATGGTACATAGCAATAAACCTGATGAGATGTCCAATTAGTATGATTAGCTACACAAATTTAGGGAGCGAAAGCAGGTTTGTGATTTCAAGTCTAGCCACTCGCCTGTTTGGAGACGAAATATGGCTTTGGGTGCACTGTCTTCAAATCAAAATGGATGAGAAATCGATCGTGGGCCGTTGGTTGCTGCAACAACCACCACAAGAGAACATTTCACGCCAGCCAGCCAGCCAGCCAGCCAGCCAGCCAGCCAGCCAGCCAGCCAGCCAGCCAGCCAGCCAGCCTCAGACACTCTCTCAGGCTGTGCCAGCCGGCCGTCCCGCCTGCCCCGCCGGCCGGACATTGATTCCTCCTAATATCACATTGCCCTTTTTTTCTCCAGGCTGTTATCTGTGCGGCTGGGGCAGGTCATCAGAGCGCCCATGACTGTACTGGAGAGCCAGTCAGGGTGGACCGCCGTCCAGCAGCTTCTCCACTCAAGCCCCGCAGAGAGCACATTTCCAGTAGTGGACTCTCACGGTCAGTTAAGCTCCCAATTTCAACCTCCTAACCGTTCCATCACCTGTCAAAAACAGAAGAAGGTTCAGGGGAGATGAATGATGGGTAATCCACTGTAGACATTTCGTGCCAGTAACAGTGAAGGCACCTGGCCGATAGATGTGAGAAAGAGACATTTTGTAGAAAAAGCCAAGTGCAAATTTAATCGTAAATAGACTGGAGAAAGAAAAGGGAGGAAGGCAGGGCATTTGAATCTGTCAATGTCGATGTCGCGCAACCATGACTGCCATTTTGCATGCATATGATCGGAGAGGAAGGGCGAGAGGAGCAAGATGGAGAGGTTTGGGTATGACCAGGGCCGGATTAAAATGGTCAGGGGGCCCTAGGGCCTATTCTAAAGGTTGCTGTGGGCCCCACTATTAGGCAAATTTCGCGATAAAATTACATACATAGTGTCATATTTTCGAGCTATAGGAATTAAGGATAACATGTCTGTCAACTGTGGAGAGGGGTATTAGCAGGATTTAAAACTGTACACAACATGACAGAGGATTTTTTTTCAATATACTGTAGCATCATGTCACAATTCTGCAATTTTTGACTTTTGGCCAAATGGGGGCCCCATGGCAGGTGGAGCCCTAGGCTGCAGTCATATCTATCCTGTGCATTAATCCGGCCCTGCGTATGACTAACTGGCTGTGATTTCGTGCTTATCATGATTTTACACCTGCTCCCTTGCCTTGCCTGTCGCAGAGTCCGGGGTCTTGCTGGGCTCCGTGAGCAGACTGCAACTGGAGGCTTTTCTGGATAGTCACAGGGATGGGGTAAGTGCAGAGAGGCTGATGGTACTGTGACCAGACGTCAGAAGAGATTTCTGGGAACCCTTATGTCCCTAAAGGTGTTGGTTTGACCCTCGTAAAATACAAGTTTCTCACAGTCAAGTATCACACACATTCAGAGAGTTAACACAAGGTGCTGGGTCAAGGTGCAAGTTCAAGTAGAGCCAATGAATGCCCATTCTTCTCTGGGGTCTGGGCAGTGTCTGAGACTGTGTTTTTTTTCTCTTTTTGGCTAATGTATTTTATACAGAAATGTGAGAGGCATATCAATACCTCCACAGACTAAAGTAAAGCAGCACAAAGACCAGCCTTCATATCTTCCACATTATTGATTCAGAACATGGAGCAACCTGCCTGCAGATTGTTTTGCTTTGTGTTCACATCAGACTGAATCTCATACCTTTCTTTGTCACTGTAAACAAAGGGAGATTATTTTTCTTTCAACGTCTTCCTTCTGTCCAGCATAACAGCTACCTGTTTTCCAGGGACTGACTAAAACCCTGGCGGATCAATGTTCTTTTCAGCCGTTGAAAATCCAGATATCTACGGATGCCACACTGAAGCAGGTGGGTCACATGCTAGCATGCTAATGAGCATGATTGGTTATGAGTGGTTATATGAGTAGCTTTCAAAGGAGAAAATTTGTATGCAACTAAGCTTAGACTTTGAGGGCCATTCACTTTTCAGCTTTCACTTAAAGTCAAAAAGCCCAGTTCCGTGCATGTTAACGCCTTTGACTGTCAATCATGATCTCAAATGTCCCCATTATTTTAATGGTAGGCCTATGTTTGTGTGAGACAGAAGATGTGCTAAAGCCTATGAGGAGCATGTTAGCATGGTAATAAGTAAGGTCACATGGCGCTATTCCGACATGCTGCTATTCCGACATTGATGTCTGTTGTCTGAATACCGGCACATTTCCCACTGAGATAGACCATGTCTGGTAGCATGTCATGTCCAACGCCTCTTTGGTCCGATGAGTCAATATTCTGAAAATTTCCCATTGATCCTACAGCCCACTAACTCAAAAGAATTAAATTAAACCCTTTGCTCCGACAGCTCAATGTTCCGACCAATGGCTGTTTGGGGTTGGTCATCATCCCAGGTCGTATGTCCTGCTTTTCCCGGTGCCAAGTAGACTCAGCTGCATGCGCTGCGACGAACACATAGATGCCGTCTGAGTTGGTCTAGCTGTGCCCTTACCAAAACCACCTCTAAATATAACCTGTCATTAATGCAATGTTGCCAAGTTTTACAATTGTGCCCTACCCAAAACCATCCCTAACCCTAACCTGTCAGTAGACTATGGCAATGTTTCTGAGTTTTAAATTGGTAAATTGGTAAAAAGTTATCTGAGACTAAGTGCTGTAGGATCAATGGGAAATGTTCGGAACATTGACGCATAGGACCAATGGGGCGTCGGAAAAACGAGCAGACCCCGCCATGTCTGTGCTACGTTGCTCAGCTTTTATCACTTTAGGGAGAGTAACCTTAACCCTAACCCTGACCCTAACCCTAATCAAATAGCGGCAAGTCGGATGTCGGTATAGCGGTATAAAGCGGAGTAGCGCGCGGTCCCCCCATAGGACCATGTGTTTATGTGGGAAATTAGGAAGTGTGAACAGCTGTTGATAGTCACCGCCCTTCTCTCTCTCTGTCTATCTGTCTGTCTCTCTTTCTCTCTTTCTCTCTAACTCTCTCTCTCTCTCCAGGCATACTCTGTGCTAACTGCCGTGCGTGAGAAGTGTTTGTTTGTGACTGACAGAGGGAGGCTTGCCGGGGTCATCACTTGGCCGGAGGTGATGAATTACACTTGATGTCAATGCACAAACAAGACACACACACACACACACACACACACACACACACACACACACACACACACACACACACACACACACACACACACACACACACACACACACACACACACACACACACACACACACACACAGTGACTGAGTAAAAAAGAAAACAACAGTCTAATATCTTGTACAACAACAAAAAATGGCCTACACACCACATCAATTACTATTATTATTATGTGTCTGTTCCCCACAGATCAAAAGAATAATGGAAGAATTTAGCCAAGCCGCAACAACGCCACATCACTAAACTGCTGAGAGGATGAAATCCAATCACATCCCCGCAACCTTGTCATTATCATACAGTTATAATTTCATTTCCACCGAGAGCTCTCTGAAGAAGCAACAAATAACAAACAAACACACACACACACACACACACACACACACACACACACACACACACACACACACACACACACACACACACACACACACACACACACACACACACACACACACACACACACACACAGAACATAAATAATATTCATCATTTTCAGTTTTGACGGTCTCATTATGCAGAGAAGATGACAGGCCGATTGATTTATTATTTTTTCTTCTTACCACTACCCCTTTCCTTTCATCTCCATCAGTGCTCCATTACACCAAGTGAGCCTATCTAGCACCTTATGGTTTCACAGGCCATTTGCATTGGTGTAATTCTTCATTTGTACTAGGCTCCATCTCGGCATTGCGTGAGCGATGCTGAAGATAACACAAAATGAGCCGTGTTTATTATACGCAGGCTGCGCCATTATCCTTCAGCAGACCCCAGCTGCGCAAGGGCTAATGAGTCGACAGACAGAAGTGATAACGGACATCGGCGACAGAAAAAAAGAGAGAGAAGAAGAAAAACAAGTATCGTGAATATATAAACTCGCTTGCTACATTAGTGTGTGGATCAAACCGTGGCCGACAGGGTCAACAACTAACGCCTATCACATGCTGAGGTGGATGTTGTTGCTGTTGTTGTTGTTGTTGTTGTTGTTGTAATAGAATATCTTACATGTCTTATCTGTTTTGTAGTGGTATCGCCACACTGCATTGGGTTGCTTGCTCAATGTGATGCTCCCCTGGAACAATTTAAAACTCATACATGCTAATGACGAGAAGAAGCAGCTTGTCCATGAATGTGTTTGCCAAAGAGAATTTCCAAGAGTGTGTGGTTGAATCTATGAGCAAAGAAGCCATGATGAATTACATTTTATAATCCTTCAATGTCAATGTTGTCCTCTTTTTTCTCTGTGTCACACCTCTGTTCATTCTTTTTTTTAACCTCCCCATTCTTAGAGGTTCATGACGAGTCACGACAGAAAATTCAAATTTTGGTGTCATGTTGTGTTCGTAGAAAGTACCTGTGATTGTATGAAAGATGCCGCTGCAATTTTCCGCGAATTATACCTTGTCTGGCCACCTTTTCCACCCAGGCCTCCGTCTCCTCACTTGCCCTATCGCTTCAATTAAAGTCGACTCGTATCAGAAAAGCAGGGGCACATGATGCGACGCAACAGAGCAGGCGTTCACACTTGGCAGGCTGCTATTTAAAGAGCCTGGAGGTTACAGCAGATAACGCTAATACTATACAGGGACCTACGCTTATCACCCCAACCTCATCCTTGTGTTGCCCTTCTCTCCCTCTCACTATCACTCGCCCTCTCTCTCTTTCTGACTCTCTCTCTCTCTCTCTTTCTCTCTCTCTCTCTCTCTCTCTCTCTCTCTTTCTCTCTCTCTCTCTCTCTCTCTCTCTCGCTCTCTCTCTCAGTTTTTGTCTTGCATATATAAATACACCTTCTACCCTCACTTGGGGTGCTACTGGCAAGCAACTATGCCTTTGAGAAGTGCACCCCTGATTTCTTTCTTCAGCACACACACATACACATGCCCACATGCAAGCGCACACACAGACACACACACACAGTAGAGTCACAGACACACGCACACGCATGCACACACACACACGCACACACACACTTTAACATACACAGTACATTCACACTTACAGTTTCTAATTTCTTTCCTTTGTCACTTACTCTCTCTCTCTCTCTCTCTCTCTCTCTCTCTCTCTCTCTCTCTCTCTCTCTCTCTCTCTCTCTCTCTCTCTCTCTCTCTCTCTCTCTCTCTCTCCAATTCCATCATATGCTAACCTTCCTTCCCTCCCTTCATGCTCCACTTCTTTCTCAACAGAGTGCGAATGAAGGCTAATCAAAAAAGAAAGTCAGACAGATAAGTGTTATTTCTTTTCCTGTCTGGAAATAGGAGTGGAGGAGAGAGCATTGGAGTAGTGCTGTGCTGTCTGAAAAGCCTGACTGAGGATAACAAAATAAACATGGTGATGTGATATGTGTACACAATGCATAATTAGACCATTTTGAGGCGCAGAGAGACAAACACAAACAATATCTGATGACAAACTGCACCACCCCCTACCCCACCCGTCCGCTATTTGTGCATGTGTATGTTTCTCTCTACCCCAGTGGTTCTCAACCTTTTTTTAAGAAACACCCCCTTGACCCCATAAGCCTCCTAACACCCCATTGACCCCATAAGCCTGCCAACGCCCATCTTAGTATTAAAAAAAGTAAAATAGACCAATGCACCCCTATGGCAACTAAGCCCCACCCCCTCTTAGCTGTATCCTTTTCAACACCCCCCTAGGGCTCCCCAACGCCCCATGGGGGACTATAGAGCCCCCATTGAGAAATACTATCCTAAAGCATGTTTTCACCATGCCAGTTGGTTATATTTTCACATTGTCATTACATATTGAATGTTATACACTGTATCTGTGACTTTCTAACATGAATGAGGCCAATACAAACAGAGAAATGTTCTAAGTGGGCAGAGACATGTGTCTAAGTGGGTACAACTGTAATGGCATTGGGGCAGCACCCTTCTGGTTTCAATCATATGCAATCTGTTCTGAACCCTTTTAGGTTCAACAAATTGGAAGGGGCTGATTTCAGCTAGGTATATTATCATCATACCTTTCTTTCTTTACATTTGAATGAGAGTTTGAAAGCGTTTCTATTCTGCCACACTACATGAGCCTCAACTCAAAGCCGAAGAATAGCAGCCTCGTCTAACATCCTTGTGTGTGTGTGTGTGTGTGTGTGTGTGAGTGTGTGTGTGTGTGTGTGTGTGTGTGTGTGTGTGTGTGTGTGTGTGTGTGTGTGTGTGTGTGTGTGTGTGTGTGTGTGTGTGTGTGTGTGTGTGTGTGTGTCTGTGTGTGTGTTTGTGTGTGTGTGTGTGTGTGTGTGTGTGTGATTGGACCCCATTGAAGGGAAGCAGACAGCCGACAAACCCTTTTCATGGCCTAAACGGCTACTTTCGCAGCTGCCTCTTTTCAGCAAGATAGCTCTGCTCTTTTGAGAATGCCGGTGAATATCGAGAGACGGACGAAGTGGTGGCTGCCTGAGAGCTGTCTGGCTTCGAGGGATAACAAACTGGAGGACCTCAGTAACACCTGGGCCTCTCCACAGTGTCAAGTCTCACGTCACTGTTGGCAGGGAAGCTGCCACAAAGGGGGCAGTTGTCCTGGGCCCAGGGAGCGGTGAGACCCAGAATTGAGTCCCTATTGAATTGTGTGTAATGCATCGGGGGGCCTTTCAGATTACTTTTTCCCGGCGGCTCAGACAAAGCTGTTGTTTGTCCTGCATGTTGGTTTTCTGTTCCTTAACTACATACACTCGAACGTTACAATAACCGTACAATGAGGGGGTACATGAATACATTTAGTGTTTATTTCAATACTACACTTCCACAGATATGTTTTTACCAGTATTTTCCATCCTGTCATAGAATCAGTAAAAAAAGACATTCAGAGTCCCATCGTGAATATGGATTTAACAGAAGTTAGAACAGCGATGTACAAAAAACATTGCCAAGGACGTTATTCAGAAAGCGGTTTGGCACACACGGACAAAATGAATGCCTTTCGCATTTCGTCACCCATTCTTGGTCACTGGACACACTGACCTGATGGTGTATATAGCCTCAAAGCCATGTAAGCCACCTCAGAGATCAATGAGGAAACACACCATCCCCTACTCCTGTCAACCACCTCGGTCCAAAAAAGTCTTTGGTCCTCTCAACCGGACGTACTGCAACTGCGCAGTGACAAGCTTTCTCTCGTTTCCAGGTCCGGTTCCTAGTTGTAGAAAACCTCATCCTCGGACAGGGAGGCGCTGTCTGCGTGTACGGCGTCGTCTGTCTGCGGGGTCCTCAGGTCTCGGGAACCTCGGGAGGGGGGCTGAGTCTCCTGTTGGCGAGGGGAGCCAGGAGAGGAGGACTGGGTACGAGGGTTGGGGAGCTGGAGCATCAGGGACTGGGCATCTGGACTGGGCTCCACATGCACACTGTAGAGGTGCTGGGGTACCCCCACACTGCCACCATCAAGCAGGAACTGGGACAGATACAGTCCCTCCGCACCTAAGAAAAGGCAATGCACAAAAGAAACTCAATAAATACCCTACCTTGAACTGGATAACTTGATATGAGCCAGTGTCCAGTTGAAATGAGGTACCCATCGAGCTTAGCAACAAACTTCTTGTGTAAGGGGATAGGGTAATGTTTGGGGCTTCGGCTATGTTACTGTAAGAGGCTACTAATTTCGACAAATAAGTACATTTCGACAGCACTGAGTTGTACATGTTCCCTTCGTGAATCTCGATGCAACTTAAATAGTATAGCATACAGACAATAAAGATAAAGGGGCGTGCATCCGGGGGCGGATCTAGCCATTTTGGGGCCCTAGGTGAAATATATATGGTCACAAGTCATTCTTTAAATACCAATTGGCATGGAAGAAGCGAGGGTGCTATTTTAATGTTTTGTCTCATATATATCTTGCATATACGGACAAATTTAGATCAGGACTACTTTTTTTGTGTGTTTACCACGACTGGTGTGACAGTTGGGGGCCCCTATGGATGGCAGACTTGCCTAGGTTTACCTAATGTAAAGTCCATCTCTGTCTGCATCCCCCAAACCGTGGAATAATTCCATCAAATTGAAAACATTTTCAAATAATCAGGAACTTCATCAGGAAAATTATTTATCTTGACGAGAAAAAGTATAAAGCCCAATGTTGGGGTGGGGGGGGGGTCCATAAAACGTTGATTTAAAGGTCAATTGCACCAGGCTATCTCAGGATCGATCCTCCCTATACATGCAAACTCAGCATGACCTTTTAGCTTGGCCGTTTTCATTTTACATTGAATATCCCTTTAATTAAACATGTAGTAAACATCTGGGACCTATGGTCACTCTTTGCTCTTTCACTAATTGCCTGTTAAACCATTTGCAAAATAATTAATATCAACATTTTCTTTATAGTCTCCAAAGGTTTCACTATGCGCCGTTCATTGGGCTAACTAGCCAAATGAATTCAACAATTGATATGGGACATGCTGTCTTTGTTCCAGCACATACTTTGAATTCATACGCCACATGACAGGACGTTCTGGACACACACACACACACAGACACACACACACACACACACACACACAGGCCCCTCTCTCCGGTTAGCATTTTATTATGACATGTAATTGGCCCACAGGGGAGGAGGTTGTTTCGCAATGAGATGATTATGCGAGGCCGAGAGCCACTGGCGACAAGGCTGGAGAGATCCTCACCGCGGGCAGTCCCACAACCCAGCGCCACATGAGCTGACAACAGCTTGTGTTATTTACACCAGACAGCGAACGAACTGTGTGTGTGTGTGTGTGTGTGTGTGTGTGTGTGTGTGTGTGTGTGTGTGTGTGTGTGTGTGTGTGTGTGTGTGTGTGTGTGTGTGTGTGTGTTTGTGTGTGTGTGTGTGTGTGTGACAGAGCATACATTTGTGTGTTTTTTTTCGCACCAGAGAGCAAATTGTGCGTTTTGAGACTGTGTTTGTGCGTGCATGCATTCATGCGATCGCGCGCCTGTGTGTGCATGACAGTGCATGTGTATCTCTTTTTGCCGTTCTCTGAGTCACTGTTGTCACTGTTCTCAGAACAGGACGTGCCGTGCATGCGTACCATGCAGCGCGACGGTCTCGGCCGTCGACGGCTGATCTGAGATGACGTGGGGAGACCAGACGTTCATGGCAGCCTCGGCCAGCGCAAACTGTTCAGCCACCCCTGTGGAGGGAGACAACCAGGCATCAAAACAACACAACACGCTTCACAGAAAAGGGCTTAGCAGTAAGCTGCATGTTCTTTTCTTTCTCATGTGTGCGCTTTTTTGACATGAAAGCGGAATACATATTAGAACACACAACAGAACCCCTTGCTGTTTGTGTCAGGTTTCAGCCTCAAGCGGCCAAATGAAAGTCTGAATTATGAGGAGAAGAGGGTCAAAATATGTTACCCATTGTGTGGCTTTCACTTTCATGTAATGAAATAATGTTTAGTTGGAACGGAAATATTTTCCAAAGCTACTCAACAAATCATTCTCATGCAAGCTTTAACTTAGGCATTTAACTCAACTTGGACATTTTCTCTTCATGGCATTGCCTCATGTATGGTAAACATAGTTTGTTTTCAATCCTCTCCCCATAGTTAAGCACATGCAGCTATGCCCTGTATCAACATTCCTTATATAAGAAAGCACAGTTTGAAAAGCAAATCTTGTAATTACTTTAGCCTTTAAATATCAGTATAATACAGTATAAAGTATGTAGTATGTATGGATAATTAGATATCTTTAGTAAGTGAAGAGTTCTTGCACACCTCCTTTGATCAGGTGTGTAGGAGTGGAACCCCTGGGTCACCAACGTTAAAGCAAAGGTTGAATTGCTTGAAGAAGGTCCGTAGACCGAAACATCGCAGTAGACCATGCAAATGTCAACAGTGTGCGGGAGCTTTCCTTGCTTTAAATATAGAGATCTAAAAAATGTATAAGCAAAATATATAATATTTTTTAGCCTCAATTAGCAACACAACACAAAAGCTAAGTGTCGTCTTTCTTTCCTATACCTGCGGCAAAGCGAGCTTCCTTGATCTCATCCGTGAGGTGAGAGTAGAGCTGCTGGTCCTCGTGAAGGGCGGCCCCCACCCCTCCAGGCTGGTTCCAGCCGCACCAGCTGTCCCCGCCGCCTCGGTCACCCCCCCAGCCCTTCCACTCGATCAGGTGCGCCACGCGGCCCTGGGCCATCGCCGTGGGCTTGGTGATGTGCTCCTTGATGGTGGCCACCAGGCCTGAGGGCAGACGAGGGAAACAAGGATGATGTGAGAGAGAGAGAGAGGGAGAGAGAGAGGAGAAGAAAGAAAGAAGGAAAGAATGAAAGAAAGAAGGAAAGAAAGAAAGAAAGAAAGAAAGAAAGAAAGAAAGAAAGAAAGAAAGAAAGAAAGAAAGAAAGAAAGAAAGAAAGAAAGAAAGAAAGAAAGAAAGAAAATGATAACGGAAACAAAACAGATGAGAAAAGAACATAGCAGAAGAGACTGCTGGTAACCGCAGCAACGGGGTTTAGCAAGGTTACAAAACCAAGACCCACATTCAGGTCAAGATACTTAAATGTCAATTGTCTGAAAAGAAATAAAACCTTTCGAGGAGAGCAGCCAGGCGTGTTTGCTCGGTCACACAGCCATTTCCCATCGCTTACAATACTGTCTAGTCCATTTGTACTCAGGAGCCAGGCTGTTGACAGCTTTGGCCAGGCCCAGGACAAAGTCATCAGAAATAACCTCCCACCTAATCCATTTAATGTAATGAGGGCCCTCTGTCTCTGGGCCCTGTACAACTGACCCCTTTGTCCCCCTCTGCTCAGGAGTGCTTCTGAGTTACCTGATGCCACACAGGGTTAATTACTGTGCGTATAGGTCACAGACAGGCAGAAGTAGAGGGCAGCCCACCCACGCACCTCGTCTTGCCTTGCCTTGTCATGTCTTGCCATGCACGCCTTGACTTTAAACGAGTCATTTGCTCCCTGCCCAGGAGAAGAGCTTTACCTCCTGGCAGCAAGGTTGCCAGATGAGACTGAGGGTTTCCATTCCAAAAAAATGCTCAAACACCGCATGGAGGCACAAAACCTGCCCAGTTTCTATGGCTATAGTTCTATTGATTTCTATGGATGTATAATGTACAGGAAAAACCTGTCCAATATTTTCTTTTAACCTCAGATGGTCATCCTAAACAGCCCAATTCGGCAGAAAAAGGTCCAGTCTGGAAGTACTGCCTGACAGGTGGTACTAGACTCTACAGCATGCCGTGAATGCTCAGTGACCTGTGTCCACTTGTGGTTATTCATTACTCTTCGCAGTCTGAGGAAGTCATTTTTCTTTTCTCGTTTATTTTTTCTTTATCGGTTGTATAATTGTATTTCTGCGTTTGTTTGTGTTGGATACCGTTGCTGAGGCAAATTAAATTGCCTGGCCTCAACTGCCTAGTGTTCGGTCAAAAAAAAGTATAAGACAGATTTGGATGAAATTGAGTTTTGAAACGTCTTGCATTACCCTACGTAGCGAGCGAGCATTAAATCTTAAAAACCCCAACTAACTCCTGTCATGGTCTAGAAAATGTACACAATGCTGTCTGGCTACCCGAGACTTGGATGAATAGATAAGCCACTGAGCAGCTGAACTGACGTCATCCCCAAGAAATGCCCGTAGCCTATTGACGAAATGATAAATACACACACACACACACACACACACACACACACACACACACACACACACACACACACACACACACACACATACACACACACACACACACACACACCACAGTGAAGAATACAATACAGTGTAATTTCTGACTCTTAGAGAGTCAATTTAACATCTTCTAGAGTGTATTTGGTCCAAGAGTACTTTCTAAGTGTTGAATCAACACAGTTTTTTTTACTGTAAACACTCAACATCCATTAAAGCGTGAACGCTGGGGGCCGGGGCGGCTTAATTCATTTTGGGTTCTTATCGTAATGACGATCAGCTCGTTCTTCAAATCCTGACAGCTGAGGTCAGTTTCTCGTTAGTGCGGTCACTGCCTCTGATGATCAACACACACCCGCACTCACAGACACACGCACACACACACACACACACACACACACACACACAAACACACATGAGAACGGTCACTGCCTCTGATTATCAACACACAGTACTTGAACGAACACACACACACACACACACACACACACACACACACACACACACACACACGCGCACGTTAGACGAGTCACTGCCTACTGATCAACTCTGTTCCAGCATCCTCAAGGAGCTACCCACAGACACACACACGCACGGGTCGCACGCACACACTCACGCACACACGCACGCACACACACACACACACACACACGGCTCCATATTAAACCTTGAGTCATGTATCTGACCCTGCCTCCTTGCGGTAATGTATGCATTGGAGTCTGATTGACTTTTTTAATTAAACTGTCAGGATTAGAAAAGAGCTTTCACTGAAAAAAAAGTTCAAAAAAGCCCCAAAACACATTTTTCATCTCTGTAATTATGTTCCTGGAGGAGGAGAGGAGAGAAAAAGAAAAAGAGGAGAGTGACTGGAGGATGCAGGCGGAAATAGAGGATGCATGCAGGTAAACATCTGAGAAAGGGCAAAGTGCCAAAAAATGAATAAAGGATGAGCAAAACACAAAAACAGAGAAAGGGCATCTGCACAGTAATTGGGGATTAAACAGTTGTTGTGGACTTGCTGGAGGTTAGGGCATATACAAAGAAAGCACATGTTTACTATGTTTGTGCTAACATCGATATACAGTACATAGCCTACAGTATAATTTTATACTGTGTGAAGGGTAGTCGTATCAGGGCTGTAAATTAACACCACCAAATGGCAAAATGGTATGGATAGTGATTAAAAAGTTAATTTATGAGTATATATCAGGTACTTTGGGTGTATGTGTAAGTACAGTGTGTACGGTACTGTATGTATAGGTGAGTGTGTGATAGTCTACATGTAGGGTGCGTTCAGGTAAAATGGACCATCAGCTAAATTGGGCTGGATAAGCATTGGGTGTCTCATTTCTTTTAATTCTACAGACCAACCACCACAAATGTACTGAAATTGTTGTAACATTACTACTCTATCTGTTTAAAGTCATTCGAATTGCATAACACCTTTTTGATGGGCAGGGGGAACCCTCATATGGAGAGTGACAGAAGAAAGTGAATTATCAGTCTTGCCACAATAAGAAATCGTCTAGATAAAATAAGGATGATACTGTTTTCAGATTTGATAAAAACTGGAAAAACGGATATGTTTTTAGGTTTGAATTTGTGCCTTTAATCTGGAAAAACATAGTTGTGGCAACATTGTGAACTTTAAATACCTAAAAATGTCAAAAAAAAAAAACATCGACCCATTTTGGCTGAACATGTTAAGGTAAAGTGGGCCGCCCATTTCAGGTAATTTGGGCTGTTTTTTCTATGGGATTACCATTCATATTTTCTACAAAAACAATGTGACTATTATTGAAGATGGAGGTGTCAGGGGAGCTCTTTTAATGAAGTTGTGATATCTTTTTGGAAACAGATGTGTTGAAAACTAAAAAAAATGGAGGAATATTAAAATCATCACTAATTTTGTTTTTTCTTTAGTGCAATTCTTAGTTTTACCATTGGAATGAATAGGTGGTCCATTTTGCCAGAATAGGTGGCCCATTTTACCTGAATGCATTTTTCCCCATCCAGGATGACACACCTGTCACTAAAACTTGTAAAAACTTATAATTGTTACATTAACCATCTTGTTTTTTGTTATGGAATGGAAGATTATGAATCACTTTACGCAATCAAACTTAGGTTTGGGTAATGTATTGATGTTCTTCCTCAGTTTTCATCAGTCTTTCTGAATTTGCAGAAAAGTGGCCCAATTTACCTGAATGCACCCTACATAATACATCTATACATCTACATCTACATCTATACTGTAGTAATTTGTCCGTATTTATGTGACTTTTTCATATAAGTACTACTGTAGCCATGTGTGAGTGTGGCAGTGAGTTTCTGATTTGTCAGGGGGATAAAACTGTTGGACGGACACACACACACACACACACAGACAGAGACACAGACACACACACACACACACACACACACACACACACACACACACACACACACACACACACACACACACACACACACACACACACACACACACACACACACACACACACACACACACACATTCTATCAACCCTCAATTTGATGTTTGGACCACCCTGAACCATATTATTAAAAATCCTAGAATTACCCTGCAGAGTTCCACGCATGCCTCGTCTCTGTGGTGTGTGTGTGTGTGTGTGTGTGTGTGTGTGTGTGTGTGTGTGTGTGTGTGTGTGTGTGTGTGTGTGTGTGTGTGTGTGTGTGTGTGTGTGTGTGTGTGTGTGTGTGTGTGTGTGTGTGAGTGTGTGTGTGTGTGTGTGTGTGTGTGTGTACACCTATGTGTGTATGTGAAATTTGTGCTTTCAAATGGCATGTGTATGTGTGTACATGTGTGTGATGTTTACCCGTGTGTCTGTGTGATGTTTACCTGTGTGTCTGTGTGTGTGATGTGTCCATGTGTGATGTGTGTATGTGTGCAAGTGTGTGTGCATACTGTATGCACGCCCCCCATGTGTGTGTGTGTGTGTGTGTGTGTGTGTGTGTGTGTGTGTGTGTGTGTGTGTGTGTGTGTGTGTGTGTGTGTGTGTGTGTGTGTGTGTGTGTGTGTGTGTGTGTGTGTGTGTGTGTGTGTGTGTGTGTGTGTAAATGTTTGAGTCCATCCCTGACCGGCATGCACAGCAGTGAGAGTAAAACTGCATTAGCAGTCTCCCATGGAGACAGACTGGCTTCTCCCTCTGACCCCTGCTGTGTCGATATGAGCTACCCGTAGAGCAGAGTTGGGTTTAGGATATGATAAAAGCCTAACTCATCTTGACCAAACAGCCTATATCGACAGAACATGCATGACTTCAATTGAAAAAAAAGCCCAACACAAACTAAAAAGCTACTATCAACAACAACACCAATTGCGACACACATTCATTTCTCTCAATCACTGGCTCCACTCTCTCTATCTCTGTTTTCTCTCTCTCTCTCTCTCTCTCTCTCTCTCTCTCTCTCTCTCTCTCTCTCTCTCTCTCTCTCTCTCCTCTCTCTCTCTCTCTCTCTCTCTCTCTCTCTCTCTCTCTCTCTCTCTCTCTCTCTCACTCTCTCTATCTTACCCTGAAGAGAAGACGTGGCCAGCTCTCCGATGTTATAACCACTGCCGTTCTTCTTGTCAGCAAAGCCTCCATTGTACGGCTGATGAATACCCTGTGTAGAGTAGAGCGGAGCAGACAGACCGATAATGCGATTTCATACATAGCAGGACAATGATACTCATCTCAAAGGTTATGGCAGCTTTTAGAGCAGCTGCCTCTAACACGTTATTAAGTGCTTTGTTGTTGCAGGGGGGTGTCTCTCTATACAAAAAAAGATCACAGCATTCGTCAAGCACAGCTACAGACTGGGCCACAGATAGCTTTGGATGGGCCCGAGATAAAGTCATCTGAGAGGAATCTCCCCCACCCAATACATAGAATGTAATGAGGACATCATTCTGGGTCCCCCTCCTCTGCTTGGGCCCGGTAGAACTGATCCGATTGTTGTCCTCATTGGCATCCCAGGCTACAGCTACAAGATTGTGACAGCACCAAATTACGGGAACATTAGAGGCTACTCTACTCCCGTATCCCATGGCTAGGGGAGAGAAATGTTGTGAAGGATGTTTTGTTCATTTTTTTTCCCCCCGAGTGGCACAAATTGAAAGAAAGGCCACCTGGGAAACTCCAAACTCCAACTCCTATTGTCATTGTGACACAGCACTCCACAGCACACAAGTGTTCACTGCACAAATGGCCCCAAGGGAGCAGTGCTGCGGGTCGGTACCATGCTCAGGGTACTTCAGTCATGGAGGAGGATGGGGGAGAGCACTGGTTAATTACTCCCATTACTAACCTGGCGGGTCAGGCGTCAAACCAGCAACCTTTGGGCTACAAGTCTGACGCCCTAACCACTTACCCATGACTGCCCATTGGTCATCAGATTGGAGTTTTGAGGAGGTTTTTGAGTTCAGGGGGTTTAAGAATACATCTGGAAGATAGTTCCTGTCAGTGTTTAAGTCTGGTGAACGCTGTTTGGCAGGCACGGAGCACGAAGTTCACACATGTGACTTACTACTATCTCACTCTCTCTCTCTCTCTCTCTCTCTCTCTCTCTCTCTCTCTCTCTCTCTCTCTCTCTCTCTCTCTCTCTCTCTCTCTCTCTCTCTCTCTCTCTCTCTCTCTGATGGTGTGTGATTTCAAGAAGTGTTGAGAATTTGGTATGTCTCCCTCTTTCCTTTATTCATTCCATGCGACTTTCTGTCCACTCAACCTCCCCTCCCTTCACTCTCCCAGGTCTCCCTCTCTCTCACTCTCACTCTCACTCTCACTCTCACTCTCTATCTCTCTCTCCCTCCCTCTCTCCACTCCATGCACAGAGTGCACCACACTAACTGTGAGTGAATGATGAGGGCGATAATTAGGATGGCAAGATTCATTTATAGAGCTTGCAGACACTGGGGAGAGTGATTGCACTATTGATTGTGGCGACACCAACTTCCCACCTCGGCAGTCTGTACTCCCAGGGAATAACGATTGAGGAGGACGACACACAAGTGAAGTGGCCAGGTCAGGGGAGGAGAGGGGTGGAGGTCGGGGGGAGGGGGGTAGGACCCATTCAAACATGCCACTCAGTAGGTGGTGAATGGATATGGGTTTGTGATGTGTGTGTGTGTGTGTGTGTGTGTGTGTGTGTGTGTGTGTGTGTGTGTGTGTGTGTGTGTGTGTGTGTGTGTGTGTGTGTGTGTGTGTGTGTGTTTGTGTGTGTGTGTTGTGTGTGTGTGTGTGTGTGTGTGTGTGTGTGTGTGTGTGTGTGTGTGCGTGCATACGTGGGGGGCATTCAAACATGCTATTGAGAAGGTGGTCAATGGATATGTGTTTGTGTGTATCAGGGCTTGACACTGGCACCTGCCAACCGGCCAAATGCTGGTAAAACTTGGCTGTGGCTGGTAACAATTTCAGTGTCACTAGCCAATTTGGCAGGTAGCTTATTCTATGGTATGACATATCAGAATAGCGTATATTCTGCACTTTGCCCCTTGTGTATCAGCTGTTTGTATATAAGTTCAAGAAAAAGCTCAGTTTCTATTTGTTTGTTGTATCTCCATATTTCCATATTCCATACTTCTGTGGTTAGATGTACAGCGTCATGACAAAAAAAAAAACAATTGTGGCTAGTGGAAAAGCTGGATGGCTAGTGACTCGGGAAAACCACTAGCCACAATGGCCAGCAAGCGAAAAAGTTAATGTCAAGCCCTGGTGTGTATATATATATGTGTGTGTGTGTGTGTGTGTGTGTGTGTGTGTGTGTGTGTGTGTGTGTGTGTGTGTGTGTGTGTGTGTGTGTGTCTGTGTGTGCGTGGTTGTAAATGTGTGTGTGTGTGTGTGTGTGTGTGTGTGTGTGTGTGTGTGTGTGTGTGTGTGTGTGTGTGTGTGTGTGTGTGTTTGCATATGTGCATGCGTGCATACGTTTGTGTGTGTCAGACACTGATGTGTTTTCTTCTTAGTCTCCCTTCATGTGAAGAGAGAAGAAGAGGAAGGTGATGGGCGTTGAGGCTCCTACAGTAGTCCCTAAGGCTAAGCATACTGTACCTTGTTAATGGGCTGGCCTTCCGAACAGGACTGCAGCTCTCCCATGGGATACAGCTGGCCACCCTGGAGCTCTGCAGACAGGGAACAGAGAGAGAGAGAGAGAGAGAGAGAGAGAGAGAGAGAGAGAGAGAGAGAGAGAGAGAGAGAGAGAGAGAGAGAGAGAGAGAGAGAGAGAGAGGAAGAGAGAGAGAGAGAGAGAGGGAGAGAGAGAGAGGGAGAGAGAGAACTGGTTAGTGTGGAATATCACTGGTGCGTCAGTGTCTACTGAATGGTTGTGTTTGTTTTTGTGTGTGTGTGTGTGCGTGTGTGCGCGCGCGCGTGTGTTGTGCGTGCGTGTGTGTGTGTGTGTGTGTGTGAGTGTGTGTGTGTGTGTGTGTGTGTGTGTATATGAGCATATGTGCATGTGAAGTGTGTCTGTGTGCTTTGTGTGTGAGCTGCACTCAGCTTACAGGAGTGTGATCTCTTTCTTCCTTGTATTGTTATGTTATGCATGATGGGTTTGGCAAATGAACCCACTGCCCTGATGGGCAGCGGTCCCTCCGTCACAACAAGTTGCTCGACAGCCCAATCAGCCATTAAGTTCTCCTGTTGCCTACGCTGCTGTGTTTTCTTTTGGTCGAGTGATAGAAAATATTACATTATTCATGCGTGCATGTGTGATTGCCTTTGTTTTTTGGGTGCATTTACGAGTGTGGAAGTGTGTGATGATGTGTGTGTGTATGTGTGTGTGTGTGTGTGTGTGAAGGTGAACAGTATTAATGTAGGCCTATTATAAATAAAAGAACAAACATTTTGAATGCAAACTCGAGTCTGCAAAAGGGAGTAGAATGATGATTCACTGTTAATTTTAAAAGTTAGGAAGTTGAACAGTTTGAACGCTGGACAGTTAGATCACTACACACAAAACAATGCACAGGTGCATAAATGTGGAAATTGTGAGCATGTTTATGCCATGCACCGTATGAGTCAGAAGGCACTGCACAGTTAGGAAATGGCACAGTGAGAACATGGCACAGTTAGATCACTGCACAGTAAATGTGTACATTGATCAAAGGATGCCAGTGTGTCTGTGTCCTGCATAAGTACCAGCAGCACATACATATGAGGAAGTGTCCATCGATCCTAACCACCACAGAATTCACAATAAAACAGAGGGAGCAAGAAATTCTGAAACTGCTTCTGCCTTGGTCCAGCTCGCAGGACAGAAACAAGGTGCACTGTGTAGGATGGTGGCCAGAGTAGGCATGGCAACTACTGCTGCTCATGGAAGCTTTGCTGCCTAATGCCAGATTTGATCTTTCCATGAATATTTATTAAATAATAAACGAATGGGTAACACTTTATAATAATGTTCCTTAGTAAAGACTCAGTAAATAATTAACTAATGATGAATAAAACATTAACAAATGTTTTTATTATTAACTAAGCTTTATTAATGCTTTATAAAATATCTACAAATGATATCTGCAAGATTTTACACACCTTATAACAGAGTATTTTATTCATTTACAAGCAACTTGTAAATGTTTGATAAATATAAAATATTAACATAGCATTTCCTAGTCATTTACAAGCATTTGTTTACATTTCCTAGTCATTTACAAACGTTTGTTAATGTTTTGTTCATCAATAGTTAATTATTTATTAAGTCTTTATAATGCTTTTTTGCATCCATTATTCTAAAGTGTTACCAACGAATGCTAGTATGACCAAAGTAAGTATGTTTTGCAGCTATAAATATCTATTTCTGAACATTCAAAATACATTTTCTGCATGAAAAATGCAATTGTCCCTGTCATAATGACTATTTAGAACTTAACAAAGGGGACACTTGTCCCGGGCCCAGGGAGAGAGAGAGTCCAGAATTGGATCCTCACTACATTGTATGTATTGGGTTGGGGGCCCTTTCATGTCTCTGCCCCGGGCCCAGCCAAAGCTGTCAGCGGCCCTGATTGCTACATCACAGCCACCACGGTCTCATCTGCATGTCTTCGTCACTATCAGAGGCAAAGGGGTTCACATCCATATTCAGCGGAATGGCATGGATGGATGGGATTGGCTATCCCATCTGTTGCGTATGACAGTTCCCATGGAAACGCGCAATTGTCTTGACAGCACCTCCCCAGGGGAATCCCCCAAGTGAGGATACGAGACTGTGTGTGTGTGTGTGTGTGTGTGTGTGTGTGTGTGTGTGTGTGTGTGTGTGTGTGTGTGTGTGTGTGTGTGTGTGTGTGTGTGTGTGTGTGTGTGTGTGTGTGTGTGTGTGTGTGTGTGTGGCCCTGCAGACCCCTGAGAAAGCTAATCTGTTGCCTAAGACCGATCCTTCATCTTCTCATCTCGTCAGCGGTCAAACACAGAGACACACAAACACACACACACACCCACATCCACACACACACCCACACCCAGCCACACACACACACACACACACACACACACACACACACACACACACACACACACACACACACACACACACACACACACACTGTCATCATGTAGACTGTAGACATCTGGCCTTGAGCTTATCCAACCAAAACCCGGCGCTCCTCATCTGTCCGTCCAGGGACTCATCTGTGTCTTGTCTTCCTCCATGCATTATGGATCAGCCTTGACCCCCGCCTGAGAGAGTGTGTGTGTGTGTGTGTGTGTGTGTCTGTGTGTGTGTGTGTGTGTGTGTGTGTGTGTGTGTGTGTGTGTGTGTGTGTGTGTGTGTGTGTGTGTGTGTGTGTGTGTGTGTGTGTGTGTGTGTGTGTGTGTGTGTGTGTGTGTGTGTGTGTGTGTGTGCTTTGACCCCTGTGTACTGCCTGTGTTAATAGAGCGTAAAGGACACCCTTCACTGGACCCTCTGACCCACTTACTAGCTGGGTGCCCCACTGTCCAGTCAAGTCCACATACACAAACAGGCAAGTTCATAGACACACATACAGTCCCAGGAAAAAGTTTGTACACCCTTTGAAATGTCCTACATTTCTGTCAAAATTGATCATAAAACATGGTCTGATCTTCCCGGAAATCTCAAGAAGGAACAATCAGAGTCTGCTTTAATTAATTCCACCCAAACATTTACATGTTATCATATTTTTATTGGCCATAAGGCCATAACATTCACAAGAGAGCAAGGCATAAGTAAGTACACCCTTGCATTAAGTAGGTTTTAACCCTCAGTTAGTTGCAATATCATCAACCAGACTTGTCCTGTAGTTGCAGATCAGATTAACAAAACAATCTGTTTGTATCTTGTCTCCCTATTCTTTAGAGAACTGCCTCTCGTCAGCAAGGTTTGTGGGATGTCTGGAGTGCATAGCTTTCTTGACATCATGCCATATAATCTCAATTGTTTTTTTGTCAGGGCTTTGACTGGGCTATTCCAGAATGTGTATTTCATTATTATGAAGTCATTCTAAAGTCGATTTGCTTCTGAAGAATAGGTTGTTGTCACATTTCAGCACCCATACTCTTGTGTGCTTCAACTGTGTGACAGACTTCCTCACGTTTTTTCTGTAAAATATCACAATAGTTCATTGTTCCACTGATAATAGCAAACTGTCAAGGGCCTGAGGCAGCAAGGTAGCCGCATATAATGATGCTCCCGCCACCATAGTCAGAAGAGATGTAACCAAGAATATCTAAAAATGGGATTCATTCTGCCAGTCTGAAATGAATGCGGTTTCTTTCAAAAAAAATATTGCTGCACCTTTGAGGTTTGCGAAAAAAACATTTATATGCTTCATAGAATTACTGCAAAATATTCTGTAGACCAGCGTTGAAACCAAAGTTGAATTGTTCAGGGGAACACAAAATGTCATGTTTGGAGGAGAACTGGAGAACCACACCTTCACCAAAACATAATTTCCACCTTTGAGTATGGTAGCGGGAGCATCATTATATGCGGCTACCTTGGTGCCTCAGGCCCTTTTCAGTTTGTTGTTTTCAGTGGAACAATGAACTCAGAAGTTTATCGAGATATTTTACAGAAAAAAGTGAGGTAGTCTGTCACACAGTTGAAGCACACAAGAGGATGGGTGCTAAAACATGACAACAACCCATACTTTAGAAGCAAATCGACTTTAGACTGGCTTCATAATAATGAAATACACATTCTGGAATAGCCCAGTCAAAGCCCTGACAAAAAAACAAATGAGATTATATGGCATGAAGTCAAGAAAGCTATGCACTCCAGACATCCCACAAACCTTGCTGACGAGAGGCAGTTTTCTAAAGAAGAGGGAGACCAGATACATCCAGATTGTTTTGTTAATC
>NC_085866.1:43149142-43159142 GCF_034702125.1 Engraulis encrasicolus | reverse complement strand
TGTGCAACTGATATAGAAAATGTGATTGTTGAGCTTCATAAGTAGGATTTTATGAGTCACTGTGATACAGACTGACACATTTTTCATCATAAATCCCTGTAACGTCTGATTTGAATATAGTCACCCTCCTTACACAAGACTTCCTTCTCCAGAGATAATCCCTAGTGTATGTTCATAGGATTTTTCCAACACATAAGGGATCAATAGCGCAAAAACACTTTCAAAACAGTCAACGGTGTTACTCAACCGTGTTACGGTCAACAGTGCAGGGGAACAAGTCGGCATTTTTTTAGGAGAAAAAAACAGAGCAGACAAACCCATCTCCCTAGAACACAATTTATTTTGTTTGTTTGTCTGTCAATATGGATATAAATTGGCAAAAACATACTCCTCCTCAACTGTCATCAGTGTTGCCAGATTGGGCTGGTTCCCGCCCAATTGGGCTGCTTAGGATGGCCGTGTGCGGGTAAAAATGGCATCTATCAGAAAAAACCTTCCCACTGCCATATAAATCAATAGAATTGGGCGGGTTTTTAGGGCGGATTTTGAACATTTTTTGGGCTGGAAATCATCAGCCTCATCTGGCAACCCTGACTGTCATACTTAATTGTAACACCATTGACGGTAACACCGTTGACATTTCAGCCATTTTTATGGTGTTGTGCTAACTGAGGACCTCAGAAGTTCCACCACAACACCTTAATCAATTCATGTATCTGTATGCTTTATCTGTGTATTTCTACATGTGATTTCTAATTCAGATTCTTATGAATATGTCGATAACACAGTTGACAGGCAATTTTCCCGCTATGAGAACATGAAAAAGAATGGATTAAATTATGGAAGGATGGAGCTCAAAATTTACCAAAAAGTCTTCCCGTATCCTGCCAAAGAGGTTATGACATCACGTGATGTTATTCGTATGGCCTAAGACCAAACCATTACTGATTTATGGAGGAGGTTTCAGACCGTGACACGGTTAACACAGTTTTCGTGGACACACACAAAATGGCAAATTTCATGTATAATGGAAAGGACAGTGGTCTTTCTGACAGTTTTGTCATATTGTGATGATTACTGTGAATCAACATTTGCAATCGTCTTGGGCAAAACAAGTTTCTTTACATGCTAATATGAAGACTGAATCTGACATTTGGAAAACAGGACGGCATGAAAACGCCCAAAACCAGTATTAAATATTCATTCTTGCTGAGGGAAATAATGCTATGTCTACACTTTCTGTATTATATGAAAGATAAATGTTTTCTAATGTCCAAAACATCATTGGATGCAGTTAATAGTTAGTGGAATTGCCAAATAAAATCCACGGACTTAAAAGTGTAGGCGAATTAGATAATC
Source organism: Engraulis encrasicolus (assembly GCF_034702125.1). Lineage (NCBI taxonomy): Eukaryota > Metazoa > Chordata > Actinopteri > Clupeiformes > Engraulidae > Engraulis > Engraulis encrasicolus. The sequence continues at coordinate 43,157,783 of NC_085866.1, read as the reverse complement.
ACTCATAACTATATGGATCCTCATCACTTCCTCATATCACTCCAAAAATACTTAACCCGTGTGTCAAAAATAAATTCCTTCCCCTCATATATCATCAGTACCCCCAAAATACATTGTCGCTTTGCCATTGTGTAAGCACTACAAGTCATACATTATGCCCGTGTGTATGTGTGTGTGTTAGAATACTCAACATCCCTGTATCAAAAACTATACGTGTTTCGATGCACACCTCAACCGCCCGTATCAAACATTAAGAGACATGTTTCAAAGTGCATCAGCCTTTCTGCTTGAGTGTGCGTGCGTGAGTACGTGAGTGTGCGCGCGCGCGCGTGTGTGTGTGTGTCTGCACAAGTGTGCGTGTGTGTACCCAAACACACTTCATCGTATGTCACAATCTCAGCCCAGCGTTTTTTGACATTTGACTTTAAAAACATACTTTTTTTTCAGAGGGAAAGATGAAGAGATGAGGGAAGGAACAGAGAGAAGACAGTCTGAGAGAGAGAGAGAGAGAGAGAGAGAGAGAGAGAGAGAGAGAGAGAGAGAGAGAGAGAGAGAGAGAGAGTAGAGGCAGGCTGAGAGAAGAGAAGAGGAACGCGAGTGGTTTTGGGGGGATTTACTGACACGGTCATGATGAGCCGGCAACAGTGTCAGGGTGTATTTTATAATTACAGCACAGAGTGCAGGAAGTGTGTGTGTGTGTGTGTGTGTGTGTGTGTGTGTGTGTGTGTGTGTGTGTGTGTGTGTGTGTGTGTGTGTGTGTGTGTGTGTGTGTGTGTGTGTGTGTGTGTGTGTGTGTGTGTGTGTGTCTGTGTGTGTCTGTGTGTGTCTGTGTGTGTCTGTGTGTCTGTGTGTGTCTGTGTGTGTCTGTGCACGCAAGCGTGTGTCTGTGTCTGTGCGTTTGTGTTTGTGTTTGTGTGTGTGTGTGTGTGTGTGTGCGTCTGTGCGTCTGTGCGTGCGTGCGTGCGCGCGCGCGCGCGCGTGTGTGTGTGTGTGTGTGTGTGTGTGTGTGTGTGCGTCTGTGCGTGCGTGCGTGCGTGCGTGCGTGTGTGCGTGTGTGTGTGTGTGTGTGTGTGTGTGTGTGTGTGTGTGTGTCTGTGTGTCGGTGTGTCGGTGTGTCTGTGTGTGTATGTGCGCACGCTCCACTTAGTGCATTTACGTTTCTTTGTTTTGTTTTGATTTTTTTTTGAGCAGCTGTGATAGGATTTGGGTTTTTTTTAGAAGCTGTGTGACACGATGACTGGTGGCACTGTGAACTGGTGCATGGGAGGACTCCCAGTGAGCCCCGTGTGAGCTGTGGGGCCCTGGCTGGCTGGCTGGCTGGCTGGCGGTGCGGTGGTGTGGCTTATGGTGGGCTGACGGAGGGAGGGAGAGGCTGTGAACCAGACGAACCAGACAGTCACCTCCTTTCCTCCATCCATCCATCCCTCCATCCCTCCTCCTCTTTCCCCACATCTCACTCTGCCTCATTCTCTTTTTGCATTACATTTAGCAGATGATTTTTACTCAAAGTGACTTACAATGAGGAAATAATCAGCCACATTCGGTACGAATGGAAATACAGATTAGGCCTACTCACAGGCCAAGGATGGTTAATGCAGATGAGAGTTAATTTATGAGGGAAAGCTGTCTCCAAAGAGACTTACACTCTCTGCACTTTCTCTTGCTAAATCTTTCTCTCTGTCAAAACCCCTTTTTCTGTCTTTCTTTCGTTCTTTTGTTCTTTCTTTCTTTCTTTCTTTCTTTCTTTCTTTCTTTCTTTCTTTCTTTCTTTCTTGGCATCCCTCAACTCAATGTAACTCAATTCAACATGCTTTATGGGCATGACAAGGAGGGCATTCGTATAGCCAAAGCATTCATACATGGATTATGGAACTCTAAAATCAATTTACACAGGTATGATTTCCAGCATCTAAAATCTTATAACTTTGTCTTTGTATAACATAACTATTCACATTATTTCCCTCTCCCTCTCTCTTCGATTCACAGTAACATATTCCCTTCATTTCTCCTGTAAACTTCACTTTCTTCATTTCGAAAAGCCAACTTAAATATGGACTTTTTTAATTTCACCAGTCACACTGGAACACTGGACTCCACACTTTCATATTCAGTAACATATTCAGAGTTTCTCTCTCCTCCCCCTCATCCTCCATTCTCGCTCCTTCCATCCTTCCATCCCTCCTTCCCTCTCTGTGCACAACCATCCCACCAATAAAATAAAGTGTTGCCTCCTTTTTTCTACACCTTATACCTCCAACTAATCCATTAACCTTTTAACAACTCACCATTTTTACTCAAACAGTAACCTAAAATCACCCACATGCATGTGTGCATGCGTGCATCTCCAAAATGGTGTTTGCTGGTTTTGCCTTTACATTAGAGCAAGGTTCAACCTCATGACGACAAACACTTAGATAAAGAGTATAAATAGTCAGGGTCAATTTTCCCAAAAGATGAACCCTGAAGGCAAATTGTGTTAATTTTTGGTATACAACTGATTTGGGGGTATTCAAGGGTGCTGAATTCAAATCTGTTGTATACCGGGCGCAAAAATGTACAGAAATGCCTCAAACGGGCAAAATCCAATATGGCCGCCGACACCAGGTTAAAATCTCGCAATCCCTTTTCTTTTTGACTAAACAAGGTATGAATGTGAAAATAAGACTTATTTTTATGTTTTCATATATGGGGAACCCCATTCTGTCATCAGATTTAAGGTCAGATTTGAAGAAAATGCTTATATAATTGGCTGACAGCTTTTTTAAAACGATTTTTTGCATTATGATCAAACTTTCGAGATCCACAGAGAATAATGTCTGATGTTTTTGTGAACACCAATACTACCACAAACTGCACTGAACTGTCTACTTTCACCTGAAAAAAGAAGTTTGTGTCTACCTATTTCCATTCTTTAGTTACTGGCAGTAGAACATGGGATGACGCCTCTAAAAAAGCACTGATTTCTGACCCAAAAATAGTACACTTCTGTGTCCATATTTTTTCTTTCAGGACAAAGTGCCTTTTTATAGTGTTCATGTTTGGTATACAGCATTTCCATGGGTTTTGAAATATGCTCACCAGGCTCAAAAAATTCCTATAATGCCTCAAAATGAAGGAATCCAATATGGCCGCCGTCACCAGAGATATACATATTTTTGATTAAACAAGGTGAACTCTTAAAAACATTATGTAGCTATATGTTTTCTTTTCATACATGGGGAAATAATGTATGTAATCAAATTTAAAATTATAATCAAAGGTAGTCAGTCAGGCAGTTCAGTGTAGTCTGAATTCATGTTTACAACCATTGTTTTTCATGCCAATTAACTGACAGGCTAATTTCTATTGAAATGTTTTGTCTTATTTCAATTGCTTATGTACAATGAAATGTGTTCACCTCAGCCCACCTCTTCCATTATGACAAAACTATACACAGATAAGTCTGTATGCCTGAATGTACCTTCATCTAATATGAATATCTAGTTTTGGGAAGTTATTGTCTGCTGATTGTATTGCCTTGTTTAGATTAAATCCTTGAACGGTAGAAAGGTGAAAGGTGGAACAAAAGACAGGTTGATGTCATTGTGAAATATTTACTTTCTTGATAGTTAGGCTATCTCCAATCATTATCAAGCTCCTCCTACTCAGTGATTTGGCCACTACATGTTTAGACACTACATAACACCAGGCACTACATTGTACTTTTGCTGCAGATGTAGCGAAAGCAATGGAGTTGTTTTGCAGTGATTAGTCCTAGTCATAGAGTCTTTGCTATCTACATCAGAAGCCACACAATGGCATATTGTGCCCCCTCATTATCAAGCCAATGTACTGAGGCAGGATCACATACTACTCCACCCTGTCCTCCTGTCAGTCACTGAAACGGGATGGATGAAATTGAATGGGGCATTAGTCCCACTACTCCTGTATCTGCCATTCACGAAGCATGAAAAGACATCACAACTTGTGCTCGCCCCAAGGAGTGCCTCATCCCCCTCTGGATTTGCAAGAAGAGGCATGGAGTACATGGAGTCATTCAGTTGCTGCAAATAAGATAAATTTGTCTTGGGCATACATAGCAGTCCCATTTAAGCGAACAACTCCTTCAAAATCACTGGAGAGGAGGAGAGGTAATTGAGAATAAGTTAACCTAGGGCTCTGACTTCTACTCCAAAGGGCTTGGATCATAAGTGGGACAGTCAGAGCACACCCACAACCCTAGTGATGGTCAATATCCCTTACTTGCACTTCACCCCCATGGTGTCCCTCACACAACTGTGCTTCTCTCATCCAGTGTGCTCCATCATCTAAGCTTCACCTATCACTTGGATCCCTCACATGGGATTACAACTCCATCACGTACAGTAGATAACCTATAATCCTTCGGATTCGCCCTGATCGCAAACCACAATACCGTAGAACCAATCAGGATCACTGATTTTTCAGAGATGTGACACAGTCAAAATGTATGGTGGTGAGAAGTTAAATAAGTGAAAAAAGTAGTTCTTTCAGCAAGAATGACTGCTCCAATGAGTCACTTTTCGAATCTGTGAATAGTTAAAGCGCAGCTCAGACAAATGTGACACAAAATGTGTCATAATTGCAAGGATTTCTTTAAATAACTCCACTCTTTTGGACCTCTATGCCTATGGCGTAGCTCCAGATGGAAGTTGCTGTGGCCAGCAAAAGGTGGTAGTCTGGTATACAGAGAATAATTTCTGTATCTTTGAATGCAAAGAAAACCAGAGATAACTGCAGCCTTCAGGAGGCACACCTACAAGAGGAAAAAAGTTAGCCCCTCTCTAATCCTCCTGCTGCATCAACAGAGCTAAAACATTATCTAGGACAGCCTCCAATCGGGTCCTCAGCTCTTTGCCTTGCTGTCCTCTTGGTACAGGTGTGTCAAAGCAAGGACCAAACAACTCAACAAAGGGCCATAACCACATTTCACACGCACATGCACAGAATGACCATTCATTGGTATCCCTCAATCCAATGATCTCTTTCCATCCATCTGGTGTTCTGCAATAGACTAATTGATACAGCACAATGTAAAATAGTTGTGTTTGCAGAGTGGGCCACCGCTACTGTAATATCTACATTGAGCAAGACAATCGATGCAATAACTCTTGGATACCAATGAGTATGGCATGAGTACCAATACATGAGTATGTCCTCTGTGTATATATATTCTCACACACACACACACACACACACACACACACACACACACACACACACACACACACACACACACACACACACACACACACACAGCCTGTTCTGTTCATGGTTTTTTTGGCACTGCTAATTGTATATTCTGCTCACCAAAACTGTTTTGTGAATTAAATGTGTGCTCTGAAGTGTGTTGCTTTCAATCTCATTGAACATGTGCATAGTGACAAACACCATTCTATTCTATTCTATTCTATTCCAATCTATTCTATTCTACACATCAGCTCGCCACTCGATCCTCCTTTATTCATAGATTGAATGAGCACAGCAATAAAATTGGCAAACAGTGATTTCCATTGTAAAGTTGTATAAAAATAATTATTTAGGCAGACTCGTGTGTGCACTTACTTTTATGGTTGAAAAGGTGGGAGCATGGGACGTGGTTTGAGATAGAAACATTTCATCATGGTATAATGCCTTAATTATTGAATTGAAATCTGCCTGAGTGTATATTAAAGCGCCTGTATACGTACGTATGTGTACGTTGGTGTTCCAATAAGAGTGTCTTCTCTGCCACACTTGTGTGTGTATGTACTCTCTCAATGTGTGGTCCGTCCGAACAATGCAATGTTATGCTTGATTGTTATTTACATTAAGAGTGGCGACAGGGTGGGGATGAGGGAGTGAATGTAGTGTATGTGGGTAGTAAGTGTTGTCTTTTCAGTGACAGTGTTCGTATTGTAATGGACTCTACCGGGGGCCTATTCGAAAACAAGATATGTTATCTAAGACCAATACATTTAATTAATGCCGGATTAAATTGAAATAGGGGAAATATTCCAATATAAAAATTCAATTTATTAACAGTCTTAAACATGTATGCAGGTCTAAATCATGTCTTTTCATCCAAATCTTAAACCCGAGCACAGCAATGAATTCCCCATGTATGAAAAACTATAGCTGGCATAATATATTTAAGAGATTACCTTGTTTAATCACAGACATGTACTGTATATCTCTGGTGATGGCGGCCATATTGGATTCCTTCATTTTGAGGTACTATGGGATTTTTTGAGCCTGGTATACAGCAGATTTAAGTTAAACATCTTTCAAAACTCATGAAAATGCTGTAAACCAAACATGAACACTAAAAAGACACTTTATCCTGCAAGCAAAAATATGGACACAGAAGTGTAGCATTTTTGGGTAAAAAAACAGTGCTTTTTTGGTGGTGTCATCCCATGTTCTACTGCCAGTAACTAAAGAATGGAAATAGGTAGACACAAACTTCTTTTTTCAGGTGAAAGTAGACAGTTCAGTGCAGTTTTTGGCAGTATTGGTGTTCACAAAGACATCAGACATTACTTTCTGTGGATCTTGAAAGTTTGATCATAATGCTAAAAATCGTTGACAATATGAGACTCCCTGTTTTAAAAAAACTGCCAGTCAATTATATAAGCATTTTCTTCAAATCTGACCTTAAATCTGATGACAGAATGGGGTTCCCCATATATGAAAACTTAAAAATAAGTCTTATTTTCATATTCATACCTTGTTTAGTCAAAAAGCAAAGGGATTTCGAGATTTTAACCTGGTTTCGGTGGCCATATTGGATTTTGCCTGTTTGGGGCACTTCTGCCTGGTATACAGCAGATTTGGATTCAGCACCCTTGAATACCCCTAAATCAGTTGTATACCAAAAATTAACATGATTTGCCTTCAGGACCTTAAATAAGCACATTTTCTGAAATTCTGCCTAGACTAATAGGGGCCTCTGGCTCCTGCACAGCCCTATACAATCAAGCAGCATGGCACGATACGGTCCCACCATTTTACTCCCACAATAACCCCAATAACACCCGATACCTGTATGTATGCATCTCTGCATTGTTGTTGTGTTAGTTTCACCCTCATGTTATAACTATAGCCTCATGACGACAAACACCCCAGTAAAAAGTAGGCCTATACAAGGGCACCTGACTACCACAAAGCCCTCTATACAATCAAGCACCACCGCACGGCACGGCATGGAGCAGAGTGGAGCAGAGCGGTCCCACCCCATTGTTCCAAACTCCTTTGTTGCCAGGCAGGCAGGCAGGGCAGGGCCAGGCAAGGCAAGGCAAGGCTGGGCCACCAGGAGAGGGGCGGGGTGGGGAATTTAGCAGAGCTAGTCAGATGGAAAATAGCAGTCTTAAGTTTCCACAGCGCTCCGCCATTAGGGCCAGTTCCACCTCCTCTCCTTGTTGACATGTAAACTCCCCGACACCCCTAATTATTCCCCTCACCGGCGCAGGAGCAGAACTATGCCTGGCATTATGTGCTATTCACCATTCACCATTCACTACCCCCACCTCCTCTCCTACGGTAATCAGGCCGGATCAAGTATCCTGCGTGCATGCACGCACTACCCCATGTGTGCGTATAGTGGATGTATGTATGTGTGTGTGTGTGTGTGTGTGTGTGTGTGTGTGTGTGTGTGTGTGTGTGTGTGTGTGTGTGTGTGTGTGTGTGTGTGTGTGTGTGTGTGTGTGTGTGTGTGTGTGTGTGTGTGTGTGTGTGTGTGTGTGTGTGTGTGTGTGTGTGTGTGTGTGTGTGTGTGTGTGCGCGCGAGAGAGAGAGAGAGAGAGAGAGAGAGAGAGAGAGAGAGAGAGAAAGAGAATGTGAATGTGTGCAAGATTGTGTGAAAGAGTGCGTGAGGATGTCTTTGTTGGCGTGCACGCACACAAGTGTTATGCATGTGTGCAACTCAAGGTTTTGGCATTGAAAAGGTATCTAAAGTTATATGGTGGATAGTGGATAGTGGAAGTGCGTGTGTGCACACTCAAGTGTGTGTGTACATACCCATGTGCGCAACTCAAGGTTTTGACATTGAAAATGCATCTAAGGTTGCACGAGACATACAGATGGTGGAATGCTGTTTTCCTTCGTCGCTTTATGATTGCCATGCCATTTGCAAAGTGTTTTAGTGAGTGTTTATGGAGATGGGGGGTGAGTGAGAAAGGGTAGACATGGTAGTGGTGTGCAAGCAACTATATAAAAACATCTTCTGCACACAGTCCTTCTGCACTCTTGTCCCCATGAGAGCTGACAGGAGGCGACAAAGGGGTTAGTTGTCCAGGGGCCAAGTGAAAAGGGGGCGGCAGAATTGGTTGGCCATTAGATTGTATTTATTGTGTGTGTGTGGGGGGGGGCTTTGTCCTGGGCGGGTCCAAAGCTGTCAGCGGCCCTGCTCGTCCCCGCTCTCGTTCTCACAGGAAATTCAACGTCACGTCTTTCTCAGTCAGCATGTCGCGGCGATAAACCGCTGCCCAGTTCCCACACCCTGGCCATGTGTTTCTGGGTCCCGGGGGGGAAGGAATCAGAGATTAAGCAGCAGAAGAAACAGCACAAGGATTCCCGCAAACTCACTCACTTACTCACATAGTTATTGAGGAGCTACTCAAGCGCTCCTCTGTGTGTCATTCAA
>NC_085866.1:43099142-43141642 GCF_034702125.1 Engraulis encrasicolus | reverse complement strand
TATCTGCTGGGGTTCACGTTGCGCTGGGAGGAACGATTAATGGGCCCAGAAACACATGTGGACAGGAGGAAATGAAGGAGGGGCCCGGCCGCCGAGGGGGTGAGGGGTTGGAGGTGGAGCGTGTTAGGGTTGGAGGTGGGGATCATGGAGCAGGAGCTCGCTCTCTGGGCTTACGGTGGGTCGTGCAGGGGAGGAGGTGTGGAGATGATGGGGCTCTGGGCTCTGGGCTGGAGGGGGCCAACAAGCAAGAAGGCAGAAGAATGCCTTCACAGAGAGAGGTGATGAAGTTTGAAAAGACTGTCACGGTTGATGTGGCAGGGAACGTCAGACCACTAGGGGAAAAAAATTATGAAGGAAAGACGACGGAGGGGGGGGGAGGGGTAAAAAAAAAAACCAGAGGCATGATTGCACGTTTTGATCAGACAAAAGCAAAACAGGCTGAGGAGCATGGCGGAGTGGACCTTTCCCCCGCCTCCCTCCCTCCCTCCTAAACTGGGCAGACTTGCGGGAATACCCTCCTTGCATGTTGTGTGTGTGGAAGTTTACTCCGGCACAGGGAACACTGGACCCTGGAATTTCTTTACTGGTCCAGATCACTTCCAAGCTGCTTTGTCTGGGGCTGCATGTTTGAAAAACACAAGGTTAAAAAAAAAGTGGGGGCGAGGAATGGATATACTTCTTGCTTCCTTTCTCCCCCTCGAGAACCACGGCCTGCCAAGTCTGTTGATTTTAACATAAATGTGATTGTTCGGGGGGTTAAAAGAAATCTGATAAGATAAGCAATGTCAACAGGACAGTTGTCAAGGGCGGCTTCGTACAGTAAGGTGACACCCATGGCAAGCCCCAAGAGGTGTGAAAGTGTAGTGACCGATAAAGTTTTGAAAAAGAAATTGTGTCCATGGAAACTCGCCACTACCATTGAGCAAAACACTCATCAAGAAACCCTACAATTAAGTGGAATAAGGGGTGTTTCATAAAGAAGCCGTCCGTGACCGATTCCACCGCCTTCTCTTTAAGTCTTTTTTGTCTGTCTTTCTTGTTGTGTCAACTTCCAGCCAAGCAAGCATGACTTTTCCTGTGTGACGGAGAAAGATGCCAGAGAAAGCAATCGTTGGTTGTGCTTTGTTTAATTTCACTTTTAACCCTCATTTCAAACATGGAAACCAAATATTCGTTCCTCTCATAATGTATACAGGCGCACGCGCAGACACACACACACGCGCGCGTGCACACACACACACACACACACACACACACACACACACACACACACACACACACACACACACACACACACACACACACACACACGCACGCACACACGCACACACACACACACACACACTCCTCTCTCCTCCTCCTCTCCTCCTCTTAACAATAAACTGAACTTGTGAGGCCTATTTTTCCTTTCCGCATATGTTTTGTCGTTTTCTCTGCCCCTGAAAATAACTGGCCTGACAACTGTTTACTCAGTAGACACAAAGGTTGAACAACAGCTCAGCCCCTAAAAAGTTCCCACAATTTTCCTCAACTCCTGCCCTTGTAATCACTCAATGAGAGGAAAAAATCCGGGTGGGGAAAGGGCACATATAAGATGGAGAGAAAGAGAGAGAGCGCAATGGAGAAAGAGAGAAAGGGGGCGTAATAAAAAAAATGGCTTGCCATGCAGTCATACACGAAAGAGAGAGAGAGAACAGAGCGAGAGGCCGAGGAAGAAGAAGGGGAGCCGGAGGAAAAGGGAGGAAGACCAATATAGACCCAAATTGGAGGATGTGTTTTTTCGGTCAAGAAACCCATCTCTAAAATTAGCCGCCATGCAAATTCCAAAATGAGCCTTGCCCGGCCTGCCTGTAAGTGTGCGCACATGAACGAGCACTACAACGGAAAACAAATCGCCGCAGTGGAAGAAGGCCGAAGTGATATATGAACAGTAGCTTGATCATTCCCTCGTTTATTTTATTTATTTATTTATTTATTTTTACAACGCAAGTCTCTCTCTTTTTTTCTTTGACAGAAAGGAGGCGTTTTTTGTAAAACCACTAGAAAGTGGAAGACCTAAAAATCGTAAGCCACAGGCCCCACACAGTAGAATCCACAGAGAAAGCAAAACCATGTGTAGAACATGAAGGGCTTCGGCTTTGGCATGAGCCAACGATGGCCTCAGACAGAGGATAGATGGGATACGAGCCTACGCAAGCGTGCACACACACACACACACACACACACACACACACACACACACACACACACACACACACACACACACACACACACACACACACACACACACACACACGCACACACACACACACACACACACGCACACACACACACACACACACACATACTGTGCATACGCAGACATCGACTGACACTCATACTCAAACACACAGACACAGAGACATGCGCGCACATGCGCACATGCGCACATACACACGCGCGCACACGCACATGCTCACACGCGCACACACACACACACACACACACACACACACACACACACACACACACACACACACACACACACACACACACACACACACACACACAGACTCACATTTCTATCCTTGTGAGGACCTCCCGTTGACTATTGAACTGTGCCCTGACCAGACTTAGACAGTTCCTCACCAGAACCTGTCAGTGAAGAATTTTTTCAGTACGTTTACTTTTACCAGCTACAACAAAATTGCAGAGAAGACACTTTGTGGGGACCATATGCATTGTCCCCAGAAGGACCATTTACCAATCTATGCAAGTACACACTCACACAAACACACACACACACACACACACACACACACACACACACACACACACACACACACACACACACACACACAGACACAGACACAGACACAGACACACACACACACACACACACACACACACACACACACACACACACACACACACACACACACACACACACACACACACACACACACACACACACACACACACACACACACACACACAAAAAAACACAAAGTGCACGTGGAAAAACAGAATGGCTTGCTAGGGTAATACTTTTGAATTGATAGGCAGACGCTGCAAACCCTTTGTTGACATGAGACCACATATGAAGACATCGGACAGCAAAATCATCAGTTCAAGCTCTTCTGAGGCGACTTTGTGGCTTTATTTTTTTGGAGAAAGGGCCACCAGCTTGGCCACATGACGCACCAGAAAGGCTGTGGGTGGAAAACCTTGACACTTTCTAACTTCTGGGGATCTTGCCTCAACACGTAACAAATGTCTTTTAAGTACTCAAGAACATCAGAAAACGTACAGCTACACTAACCGCTTTTCCCTCAACCGATTAGAAATGGATTTGTACTGTATGTCTCCCATTCAAAATGTAGACAAAGGCCTGCTCTTCCAAACTCACCAAATGCATATAGAACGTTCAGGGTGGAAATGTAGTTTGGAAGTGCCCATCACGCAGTCAGAAGTTGAACCACGTGATGAAACGAATTTGGAAACACTATCTTAAGGTTGAGGAGAAGACTTCCTGTTGCCTCAGCTGAGGACAATTATGCCCTGTGCACTACAGAGCGACAACCTACTCCTCCATACTTTCTTGTACCTTGGTTCCATAGGATGGGGAAATCAATTTAGAGGTGCCCATCACCCTGCTACGGTCAATGAAGCACTTGAAACAATTTTGGAAATGCAGTTTAAAGGTCGAAAAAAAAACGGCGAACACTCTGTTGCTTTAGCTGAGGGCAATCACGCCCTGTGCACACAGTTAAGGCCCACACAGACACAATGCCACGATTGCCATTGCAGGCCCAGGGGCTATGTTGATTCCCATGCTCCGTCCTCTTCTCCTCTACCTGTTTGCCTACTTTCATCAGTGTGTCTTTGTGTTTGGCCCCCAGTGCTGCCTGTGATACCATGTAGATCCAACCGTCCAAATATTTGCATTCCCCCCCTTTTTTTTTCGTTCTCTCCCCCGTCCAACCTGGCGTTTCCCATCTTATCTAAAGAATGCATTAGAGGTTGGGCAACACGCAGCACTCCACAGCTAGCTAGCAGCTCAGCTAGGGCTGATAATGGACGCCAGACAAGCGGAGCCTTCCCAAAATCGAGTTCAATCAAAATTTAGCAGTGTGGAGCAGAGAGGGGCTGCTGTGCTGTGCTGGAGCAAGGCTAGAAGCCAGGCCGCAAGACCATTCTTTTGTGCGGGTGTATGTGTGTGTGTGTGTGTGCATGTTATCCTCCGTGCTCAGAGGGTCGACCTCCAATAAGCATTAGGGGGACTTTTCTTCCTCAAATACAGTTGACCTTCACTCCCGAGTAATTATTTTAATTAATGTATTACGCTGTTAAGGCCCTCAGAGTAGGCCCCGGAAGGGCCCCGGGGCCACTGAAGCTGAGCTGAGCACGGCTGCTGCTGCCACTGCTGCTAGCACGTATTTATGTTTCACTTCCAACTGATCCGGGGGGTTTTAGAGCCGAGACTTTGACACAATGCTGAAAGCCATTACCCAGAGGAGTCGAGTTAAGAAGTTAAATAAACAGCCTGTCATTACGCAGCGCCGGCTAATCATGCTAAAAGCACGGAGCACACGAAGACCAGACGCACAACACAATTGGTTATAATACTCGACGGTCATGTAGTTTAACTTATTACACGGAGTGGTAAATACGTGATCGACTGAGTTATTCAGGGTAGTGGTTTTGTATGAGGTCGGGAATGACAAAGTATGCATTGTGGGCTAGAGGTAATTTGTTTGACTACTTTTCTGTGGAAATGATCCATACAACATTCTTCGTACAGATTATCAGGATCTTTATTAAAGATATTCAGATATGTGACAGCACACACAGAACATTATTTACAAATTTTAAATTCACAATAAAACTACATTTTTTTATTTTTCTTTGACTGGAAAAAGGGATTGGAAAGTCAGCATTGAAGTATTTTAGGCCACAAAGACTTTATTGTGATTGAAAAAAAGAACTTCAATTACAACTAAATCCCAACTCAGTGTAACTATGACAATAAATAAAAGAATAAAATAAATAGGCTATTAAATTAAGTACAAAACAATTGGCCTAGTAGAGTTTCATTTTTTCCATTGAGAAAGCCAAATTGTCTGTGAAAGCTTACAATTTCTTGATGTGGGAACCGCTTTGCAATGAGGAAAAAACATGACAGACATGGAATATAGATGAAAAAGGTAGGACAGGGTTAACAACAAACTCGTTTTAGATTTCCCTTTGTCGCAGTGAGAGTAACCAATGTTTTAAAAAAAGCACTACACATCAATGGTCCAGCCCTAAAACATCCATTCTTCAGTACACACAATCAAAATAAGGGCTGTGGAAAAAAGTACAAATTCATACAATAAAAAAAAGAAATACAAAAAAAGTCATAAAAAAATATTCTAAACTCAAACATTTGCCAATGTTTTTTTTCTTTTCATTTTTCAAATGACCCTAGAGAAATCCACAGTAAAGCGACCATACCACTTTTTATATGGTTATGTAAGAGAATGTGTTAGCTGGGGAAATATGCTGGCGGGGTGAGAGTTGGAGCTGAGCTATCCAGATAGACGGCCCTGTGAAACATCCTCCAGACGGGCTGAGGACCCGATAACAGCCAGCCTACGTGTCCTCAAGCTCGCCCACTCACTCATTCTGTCACGGAGTGGGTTATATCGTATAGATTGCTGACTGTGTGTTTTTTTCCAATTATTTCAGTCATTTTTTTCTCCATTACATGGTTTCTGTTGGGGTGATGAAAAGGGGTGGCCGAAGGAATGGTCAACACATACCAAAAAAAAAGGTAAAAAAATAATAATAAAGAAGCACATGCCGTTCTCATCCAAACATAAGACAGCTGGCATTCTCAAGAGCACCGTAATCAATTAGTCGAGGATAATCTGCTACAGTCTGTAATATCATCAAAAGAAGTAGATTATGTGCTGATGTACAGTAAAAGCAGACAAACCAACAGCCCATCAAACTCAGCCCATTCGTTGGCTGGCAATTTACTCCCCCCCCCTCTCTCTGCCACTCAACGAAGGATTGAAATCGTCTCGAGCGCCTTGCCAGCAGTTGGCCCTCTGCCCGCCTTTGCGCAACACGCTTGCATTGAATTCCTGTTTGTGATTGCTCTGCAACTGCCTTTGTAAAGTGTAGACGGTTGCCTTTTGCCTGCTAAACTAACGGGCAATGTGTTAGTTTATGTTCTCCCAGCATTGATTGCCATTGCTCTGTCACTGCAGGCCTCTGTTTCTCTCAATTAGGAACCAGTAGCATTCTGCTACTGCACCAACTGGAGTGTCTTCCCCCATTCCACTTCTCTTTCCTCCCTCTCTTTTCTCTCTCTCTCTCTCTCTCTCTCTCTCTCTCTCTCTCTCTCTCTCTCTCTCCTCTCTCTCTCTCTCTCTCTCTCTCTCTCCTCTCTCTCTCTCTCCTCTCTCTCTCTCTCTCTCTCTCTCTCTCTCTCTCTCTCTCTCTCTCTCTCTCTCTCTCTCTCTCTCTCTCTCTCTCTCTCTCTCATCTTTCCTTTTTGGTTCCGTTTCCAAATGCCATTCCCCTTCATTAGAAGAGACAGGGCTATAGCAGGATACCAAACCTGCCATTTCCACCATGGCCATCCGGCCGCTTTAGAATTGTTGCCTTCTGTGTGTCTGTGTATATGTGATTTTTTTCCCCTCTCCTTCTCCTCTTTAAGTGCTATTTTTTCCCCTCATCGCCTTGCTGCTCGTCTCTACTCGCTCTCTCTTCTCCAAGCGCACTCTCTCTCCCTCCTATCCTCTGCCACTTCACAGGTTTTGCAGACAAAATAAAGGAGGACGAGTGGTTTGGCTTTTTCTTTTTCCGTCTTTGCCCCAAACACTCTACCACTCCCACACCTGACCCATGCTTCGCCAACCTCTCTGGCAAAAAGGCAAAGTGGCCTCACAGCATCTTCACTGCAAAAAAAATCAAAGTAAGGCCACTGAAGCACTGCCAGCGCACACACACACACCAACACACGTGGCGTGCACACACACACGGTAGAGACATCACTCAACATACCCTGGCAAGTCAACCCAAAAAAAAACATGTCCCAAGTTGGCACAAAGGCACAAACGGTTCACCAAGAAATTGCCAGCTTGTACAAAAATCACGGCCATAACTTAGAGCTCCTCCAGGGAATTTCGTTTTTTTTTTTTTTCAGAAGAGCCGAAAGGCACTTTCTATAATCGGAATTACCTCAAAGCTTCGAGCGAAATCCCATTTCCACTTGCACCATTCATTACATCTCCCTTTAAATAACGGCAAAAAGATTCAAGATCTGACAAAAAAAGAAGTGGATTTAAGAAAAGTCCCTGGCAAGCTTATTTCTTTGGGGGGGGAAGGGGGAAGAAGGGGGGGCCCTCTACATTTTTACGGCCACTGCAGTGCCAGCCTATGAATCCCCAATTTCATATCCCCATGTGCCCGCTAGAGTTCTCACCTCCACAGTCTGCAGAGTCCTAAACATCTAAACTTGATTACTCTTCTTCCAAAAGAAGCATGCATGTTAAGACCAAGCAAAAAAAATGATGCTTTTAAAAAAAATAGAATATAAAAAAATATATATCATATCTCATATACATGGTCCAACACATAGCTTTTTTTTCCTTTCTCGTCTTCTTTTCCCATCGTTTCACTCTTTATCTGCGTTATTCCTTGACTCTCAAAGTGTCATCACATCTGCAGCACTTCACACCTCCTGGTGTGGAGGTCAAGTCCACTGCAGATCGGCTGAAGGAGCGTGTCCATCCGTCCCACCCGTCCACCACCACCTCCATCCCCTGCCCCAAACACACACAGCTGTCCCTACAGCCCAAGATGGTAGTGGTGTGGATGATTAGGGAGGGGGGGTTGGAGTGTTGTCTCGGCCGCATAGAGTTTCATTAGTCAGTGCCTGGCGGGGGTTCGCCACTGGGCTCCAGACTTCCAGACTGCCGGTCGTGAGGGAGGCAGGCGTGTGGTCAGGTGGCTTGGCGGGTGGGAGTCTGGGGTGGGTGTCTGCTACGAGGCGGCATAGTGGTGGTGGAGGCAGGAGGGAGGGGGGGGTCGGTGTCGGAGTTGGGGTCTGCAAAAATGCGGAAGTCCGTCTGCCTCACACTGCAAACACACTCAGGGTGCTGGTCTGGTCCTTCAGGCCCAAGATGCTGTAGGCGATACGCTTCAGGTGACCCGGAAGCCTCACCCCTATGTTCCGGATATCCCTGTAGAGGAGAGAGAGAGAGAGAGAGAGAGAGAGAGAGAGAGAGAGAGAGAACAGAGAGAGAGAGAGAGAGAGAGAGAGAGAGAGAGAGAGAGAGAGAGAGAAAACAGAGAGGTTGAGTAAATGGGCCAATGAAGCAATGAACCTCAGCAGCCACCATGGTCACAAAGAGCATTTTCTCCATTTCCCGAAAGCTGACAGACCGGGTAACACAGCACAGAGCAGGGCACGCGAGGTGCTGTTGAGCAAAGCCATGCACGCAAAAAAGGGGGAACTCAGACGGACCCAGTGGCCTAATTACATCTTTAATTAGGGTCTTAATGACTTAACAAGGATCTTCCATCCCTGCTATGAAGCAGCCGCCCCCTGCCTGCCTGCCAGGCAAAGAGAAAGTGGGCTGGGGAGGCTTGTAAAGAGTTGCTTGGTATTTTTAAGAGTACTACCAGATGACAACAGATGGAACATACAACCATAAAGTCAAACAAAAAAACACACACACACACACAGAAAAATAGAACAAAAAAACACACATCAAAGGGATTTATTCCGCTTCTGCTGCCCGTGTCCCTCCCTGTGCATAGTTTACCCGGTCCTTCCAGGGCTAAAAGCGCACACGGGCCCCGAGCCAGGGGTCGATGTGGTCATAATTCTGCAGCAAGCCCTGCCTTCCCTTCCCTTCCCTTCCCTGCCTTCTTTTTTTCTTCCCAGAATGCACTGTGTCCCTTTTCGCCATGGGTCCCCTCCTGAACTCTCACCCCACCAGGCTGGAGAGATGGGAAAAGCCACCCCCTCGCTCTTCTTTTTTTGTCAAAATATAAAAAAAAATGAGAAATCTTTGCTCTCCAAAATGTCAGCCTTGGCCCCCACAACACCATCTACTTAACCCCAGTGTTTTTTTTGTACCGGTACATCCCCTCTTTTTCATCTACCCCCTCTCCCTCTCCCTCTCTTCCTCTCTGTCCCTCTTTCTGTGCCTCTCTTGTACATTCCCCCTCAGGACAGAAGAGAGGGAAAGCCACATAGCCAGCCCTGTGTGCCTGTGTGTCCTGAAGGCGAAGCAGAGCTGGTGGTTTCTGGCCACAGCAAGGAAGCCGTGCGCTGTGCTGTGCTGGAGGACTGGCCTGCACTGGTGCTGCGGCGGGCAGCTGGGAGGAGGAGGGACACAAGGATGGAACGAGGGAGGAAGAGAGGGATGGGTGGAGGGATGGGTGTATGGATGAATGGAAGAAACAAAGCCGCAAACCGCCACCACTGCTACCGCCACCAGCACCCGCGCGTTGGGGCCGGCTGACAGTGTGGGGTAAAATAAAAGGCCTATTCTTTCCTCCATTTTTCCCCTTCCTCGTAAGTCCCAACGACAATGACTCATGGCAGTCCAAGCCTTTTACGGGCCAATAAAAGTGAGTAAGCACCTTGTTAGAGGGCCGAATATTAATTACACCTTATGATATGGCATTATAACCGCCTCTGCCAGATACAGTTAAAGCTTCGCCGGTCTGCGGCCCAGACTTGTAATCCGTCCCTAAAACCGACGCACATATTCGGGCCATTAAATTACTGGCTTACGGGGACAAAAATATGGAAAACATGCCCCGATACGTTTCGGAATTAAGGGCCGAAATACTAAACGGGGCCTAAAAATACGATCCTCGGCCTACCTCATCGACCGAGCGAATGTTTATTCTGTCGCCCTTTCAAATCCTCAGCAGACGCTGGGATGGGACGGCCTGAGCTCTTCCTGGCCCGACTGCCTGAGAGAGCGGAGAGAGAGAAGGGAGAGTGTGTGTACGTGCAAGTGTATGAGTGCGTCTTTCTTCTTTGGACAAGTGTGTGCATAGATCTGTGCACCTGTGCTTGAGACTCTGTGACAGTGAGTGTCCATGTGCAGCTGTGTGTGTGCCTACGTGCATGCAAGAACAGTAGAGATACACTGTATGCATGCGTGTGTGTGTGCGTGCGTGCGTGCGTGCATGTCTGTCTGTGCGTACACTTACTCGCTCTTCATCTGCAGCACCTGCTCCATGGAGACGATGCCGGCGCAGGAGAAGTTCTCGCTGTACTGGCTCATCTTGATGGACTCCAGCCACTCGGACACCGACCGGAACGGGGAGCCGTCAGAGCCACTGGTGCTGGGCAGCCGGATGGAGACGCTGAGGAGAACACAACGGCACTAAAGGTCAGAGTGATCACACCAGCAGATGCATACATAGACACACACGCACGCACACACAGCAAGATATAATCAGATAAAATAATTTTTTTCAGAATGCCATTATTCTCACTGAAACAAAAAGTCCGCTTTTAGGGGAAACCAGTTTGCTCAGTTCCGCCATCTGATAACAGGTGAGACAGTGACAGTCAGTCCCTACCCCCGCCCCCATTGCCTTTCACAAGCATGCAAATGCCGTGATAAAGATCTAGCGAAATCGCATGCACATCACTTGTGCGCATTAGACACCAAACACATGTCACAACATCTCCCCCTCATACCATACGCATGCCAACAGGCACAAGTTAAAAGAAACTCTCCTTAATTTTCCCCACATTCCCTCAAGTTTTACTGCAGTTTGTGGTGATGTGTTATTGTTTTCCAAAGCAGAGGTGAGTTCTCCCACACTTTACTGTTACTCTAAATCTCTGAGCTACCCACATTGATCAGACATTCAAATATTTGAAACCTCAACTTTAACGGTATTCTGTCCAACAGGATATTTTGTACTTCTTCAGTTGTTTTAATGCTTCCATTGCATACAATGTGAACATGTACTGGGACCTACTGTATTCAGAGGTAGAAATGACTATCTCCTCCTCCTCATGTAGTGGAGAGAGTAGAAGGGGGAATTCAAGACCACTGCCTGAGCAGTGTACAACAATAACTGGATTTGTGTAACTTTACTCCTAAACAGAGATGGGCAAAATGGATCATTATAATCCAGTTACAATCCATTACAATCAGTGCCACGTATTCAAAATTACTCCGTTTTACTTTTCCAATTCCAGTGATAGGCTGGTTGAATTATCACCTGGTTGAACTGGACAGGTAGAATAAGGTCATTTGGAATATGTAGCACTAGATTGTAACTAGTGAATCCATTTTGCCCATCACTCTCCTGAGTGGTTAGTGTTCCTACCGAGGGTCGAAGTCCGCGATGGCCTTAAGGGACTCCGGGCTCTTGAGCAGCTTGTCCAGGATGCTGACGATGTCGGGGAATCGCGGCCTCTTGGAGCGGTCGTGCTGCCAGCACTGCAGCATCAGCTGGTACACCGCCGACGGGCAGTCCATAGGGGCGGGCAGGCGGAACGCCTCGTTGATGGCCTTCATCACCTGCGGAAAGAAAAAATGAAATAATATTTCTTTATATGAGTAAATGCACATCAACAGTTAATTAAATAAATAGTGCCTTTGGTGTTCAAAAACTGTTGTTAGCTTCTTCTGGCTTAATCTATAAATATCCACTTTTCCAAAACCAACAAAAAAGTAAATGATGGAAAATGTATACAGGTAAATTTAGAACCTTCTGCCATTCTCCTCAATCCCAACATCCTCATTTCCAAATCAAACAAAAAAAAACCTACGTCAATAACATAACATTTATAAGCTTTATTTAGCCTCTACTGCCAGTCCCTGGAATTCCAACGTCTTCATTTCCAAAAGCATGACTATACTGTATGTTTAGGAGGAAGGGAGAACATCTACGACCACACCACACCACACCACACCACAGAAAAGCAAACACTGGATTGCACCGGTTCCTTGCTGCCCTTCCCCTTTCACCCTTTTTAGCCGGGGGCCCACCCACGCTACATACGTTACACTGGGTTGCGTCAGATGCGTCGGGCACCCACAATTCCAGTGGCTCACCTCGTGGTTGCTCATATCCCAATATGGCCGCTCTCCGAACGCCATCACCTCCCACATGACGATGCCAAAGCTCCAGACGTCACTGGCGGAGGTGAACTTCCTGTAGGCGATGGCCTCGGGAGCGGTCCAGCGGATCGGGATCTTGCCACCCTGTTTGTTAGGAAGGTCAGAGTCATGGTCAAGTTAGAGGACAATTACAGGACGGAGCGGAGAAGTCTCTCTCTTAAAGGTCAACTTGTTTTTGTTGTTTTCATTCTCATTGTATCAATGTGTAATTCGCATTGTACAAATGTATAAAACTGTGGTCTACTCTCTCTGTCATCATCACCCAAACACTTGTAGTGGGTCAGCGTTAAGGTCAGTGGACAATAACAGCAGAAAGTCTCCTAAACTTCATCCTCACCACTCAAACACAAACAATAGATATAGTACAATAGAAGAACAATCCTCCAGAGAGTTTGTAGTGTTTTGGGTGTAATTCAGTAGATTTTTGGAGACATTTTGTTGCTCAGACGGCTAGGGCACAGACTGCTGTACCAGAGATTCAGTTTCCGTCTCCTCTCAAACTGTCCTATGCAATAAAGGCTTAAAGGCCCCAGAAAATATTGAAAGAAGAAACTTACACTTGTGGTGTAGGTGCCTTCCGGGTCGTCCTCCAGCACGCGGGACAGGCCGAAGTCGGAGACCTTGCACTCCATGTTGCAGTTGACCAGGATGTTGCGGCCAGCCAGGTCCCTGTGCACATAGCTCATGTCTGACAGGTACTTCATGCCGGCCGAGATCCCCCTCAGCATCCCCACCAGCTGGAAGGAGGACATCTCCCCATCGTGATCCTGATGGATCAGGACAAAAGACGACAAACATTAATACAGAAGAAGGATGTCCGATTGTGCTGAAGCCTCTGTGGTGATCATGGTCGAAGACTGCAGAATTATGACATGAGGTTGGGCTGGAGCACTCCAAATATGTAATTTTTCTACATTTTATTTAGATGCGCAACATCACTGGTGTTTAAAAACATTGTGTGCACCTAAAAAATAAATATATATCTCGCTCGCTCTGGTCATTCCTGGATCTAGTCCTTGAGATGTAGCCCAGCCTGAAGTCCAAATATTAATACAGGGCTGGACAGTAGCAGGTAGCCCCATTGAATATACTGTAGGTAGTAGTAGTAATGTATGTTTTGTGATTTAGCATTCCAAGAGGACATGGTTCCAAAGGTGAAGTTTGAGGAGAGGTGGAGTTGTTGTGACTCACCCTCAGGTATTTGTCCAGGGCTCCATTCTCCATAAACTCGGTCACGATCATGGCATGTTTGACTGCTAGGAGGAAATAAGGTCACATGAATATCAGGACAATGTAAAAAAAAAACTATGCATAATATATACGCACTAAGAGTGACGCAACCCTGGTTTCCAACAGTAGGCTGCTGCCATGTGTTTTGGTTTTACCTGAGCATAGGAATTTAGGCCCAGCCAGTCCAGAAATATTTCAGGACATTTAATTCATACGTAGAGCAAAGACATCCACCACCAGCCACAGCATTACAGGATTTCCCACAAAATCTAAAAATGTCTGATGCTAAGAGTGAGTGAGTGAGAGATCTGAACCACAGAGCGAGCAAGAGAGAGGGCGAGACAGACACAGAGAAAGAGGGTGAGAGAGAGAGAGAGAGAGAGAGAGAGAGAGAGAGAGAGAGAGAGCGAGAGCGAGAGAGAGAGAGAGAGAGAGAGAGAGAGAGAGAGAGAGAGCGAGCGAGAGAGAGAGCGAGAGCGAGAGAGAAACATCAAAAGAATGAGAAAGAGAGCAAAAGAGAGAGGGAGGGGAAGTGAGGGAGAGAGTGAGAGACAAAGAGAAAGAGACATCGAGAAAATGAGAGAGAGGGAGAGAGATCAAGAGAACGAGCGCAAGCAAGAGAGGGGAAGGGCGTGGGCACTCACACTTGGTGACAACTCCTTCCAGGCGGATGATGTTCTGGTGGCTGAACTGGCCCATGATGGAGGCCTCGGACAGGAAGTCCTGCCTCTGCTTCTCGCTGTAGCCCGGCTTCAACGTCTTAATGGCCACCGGGATCTCCTTACGGCCCGGAGCCTTCAGGATGCCGCGGTACACCTCCCCAAACTCCCCTACACAACACACCAAGGAGGATACAGATTATATACCAAAGTGAAACACCTCCCCAAACTCCCCTACACAACACACCAAGGATGATACAGATTATATACCAAAGTGAAACACCTCCCCAAACTCCCCTGCAGAACACACCAAGGATGACAGAGATTATTAGCCAGGCTGTGCCCTCCTAGTGACGCAAAACACCTTCGCCGGCGTTGCTTCAAATCGAAACCCGATTGCAAGTCTATGATAAATCAGGCAAAGAGATTTTATACCACAGTGAAACATCTCCCCAAATTCTCCTATAGTGAGGGATACGGAGAGGGGGTTATACACACACAAAAATTACACGACAGTACGCCTCCCTAAACTCCCCCATTAAACGGCAGAAGTGGAAAGGGCAGGGCTGGACTGGTAATCTGGCAAACAGGCCTTTTCCCAATGGGCCGACAGTCCCCCAGGGGCCGGGGCTGTCGTTTGTTTGTTTGCTTTCTCTTGGGGACTGGCCCACAGTTTAGAGGGGGCATCTTATTGGTCCATCTTCAACACAGACAGTGTACTGAGTGAAGCAGGATATAGTACTAAAACAGCTTGTATATGTCAGGGGTCAGTATAAGCCAAAATGCTGGGCGTTTTGTTTTTTTTGTCCCAATCCAGTCCGGAGAAGGAGAAAAGGGTATGAGACAGAGAAAACATATTGCAACACTGTTATGCATCTCCCCCAAACTCCCCTACTGCACCAGAGAAGGAGAAGGAGAAGGAGAAGGACGTGTGAGATAGACTGTACAGCTCACAAGTCATTACAACACCACAGTACACCTCCCCAAAGTCGCAGAAGAAAGGGGAAAACATCACTCTACATCTCACCAAACTCCCCTGCTGGACCGCAAGATAAGGGGGGATGTAATAGGGCATTGTAACACACCAAAGACATTAAACCATTATGATGACCGTCCTAAAACTCCCTTATAGCATAAACACAGACAAACACCTCCCAAACTCCTCTAAACCAAAGCGGAAGTAAAGGGGCATAACATTTACATGACTATGGCACACTTCCTCAAGCACAAAGCTTCCCAGCACAGCAGACCATGGAGATATAGCACCATGAGATAGACAAAAAGCATTACACCACTGATATAAAACTCCCTGAACTCATCTGCAGCATAGCAGAGGGCGGTATGGGGGTGTGAAATACTGTATACAAAAGCCATTACACCAAGCCGATACAACTCCCCAAAACTCCCAAAAACGGATAGCAGAGGGTGGGAACCATGTGATATTCACAAGACATTACATTGCCACCGTGATACATCTCCACAAACTAGCCTCCCCCACAGCACAGCAGATAAAGGGTCATGGGGTGAAAGTTAAGACAAAAGCCATTACACCACCGCTAGGCAGGCACCTTCCCAATCTACACTCCCCTACATCACAGCATTGCACATCGCACACAGAGGAAGAGGGCATAGGGGGGAGCGATAAACAAAAAAAGCCTCACACCTCTGGCTTCAGAAGGGGTTTTTTTTTCAGATTTTTTTTCCTTCAGCTACAAAGCTTTATACGGGCTCTGAATAAACTGTGAACGAGATGCTTGCGATACACGAGGCTTGCGCACGATTTAGGCTGGGAGTAGGCAACGTGGGGGATGAGGGTAGGAAGACAGGCGAGCGTACAGCAAAAACACACAGAGCCACCTCAGAGCACCTAGAGGTTATCACTCAGGAAGGTTAACCAGATCCTGCTGCCCCAGGGTGGGGGCTCGCCCGTCAAGTGGGTGGGGGGGTGGGGAAGGTTGGAGTTGTGTTTTGTGTAGGTTCTGTTCAGCGAGTTTGTGTTGTGTGTGCGTGTGTGTGTGTGTGTGTGTGTGTGTGTGTGTGTGTGTGTACATGGATTTTAGTGTGTTGTATCTGTGCACGTGTGTGCCTGTGTGTCTTTCTCCCAGTGTGTGTTTGTGGCAGTAGCAGGCAGCAGTTATGAGAATCAGCTGTGTCTCGGCCCGAGCCAGGCGAGGCGAGGCGCGGAGGATTGAGGCGGGCCGTGGGAAACCCTGTGGGGGTGGACAGAGGCTAAAGGTGATCCCAGAGCCATAATCCAGCACGGCCACAGGTCAAGCCCCACCGACCAAGCGAGGTACATCTTCTCAAAAGGAAAACTCGTGTTCGCTGGTCACTGTTTCAATTAAGTCCCTCCATGTTTATTCAATACAGAGGGCAGTAGATGTTTTATTTTGGGTCCAATTAGCCCCAGAGTTTGAAAAACAAACATGACAGGAGGGAGGAGTAATGTGGAGGGGGGAGTGCCGAGAGGGTTACGCAAACACTGAAGATCAGGCTGAAGTGTCTTTTTTTGTGCGTGTGTGTGTGCTGGAAAACAAATGCTCTCTTGGGGGAACGTCGACTTGTCACTCTCCAGAAATACGCCCAAACATGTACACTAACAGCAAAAGAATCTCACGCACACGAGATTTGGATCTGAGCAGTGTTTTCGGCTGTCACTCCGGGCAGTAAAACTGTATCGCTCGAATAACTCCATATAAATAATGCCTTCACATGTCGAAATAGACAGGAAGGGAAAAGTCCCTCCTCGGAAAAGTTGTTTCAACTTTCAAGGGTGTGTGTGCTTGTTGAAGGGAAAAGGTTTAACTAACCGACACCGATGACTTTGTGCTTGGTCACGTGGTTGGGGTGGATCTCCTTGGTGAACTTGTGCACGGCTGTGTTAGGGTCCTCGTACGTGTGGGGGTCTACATACGTCTTCAGCGGCTTCAGTTGCTCTGTATACGCAAAGAAAACAAACACAGTATAGTTACAGTCGAGATGGTGTAACGGTAGGGCAAGATGGAGGACAATGTTTCGCAACACTGAAAATGTTTAAGTTTTTTTTCTTCTTTTTTTTTTACCTGGGCTGTAGTAGTCTTCTGGGCCTTGCCTTGCAAGAGACCTTATTCTCCTGCAACATAAAAAAGATAAGACACATTTAAAAAAAAAACTCTACATATTAAGCCCTAATCTTCAACAAAAAGGCCCTTAAACCTATGACCCCAGTCAGGTTCCGGATTTTAATGGTAACATTTTCCTATGCAGAGAATGGGTCAGTTAATGATTCCTTGCTCCGGCACAGATGCCCTCAGAGCCAACGCTTTGATTATGGGAATGAAAGGGGAGAGAGGGTGTTTGCAGAGTGGTGACAGGAGGTTGCGTTATCACCAACAGACAGGCCTGCCTGCCTGGCCTGCCTACCCAGTCAGTAGAGGTGGGAGGTGGAGGTGAATGGGCGATTAGGCTGCTTGATGGTTGGTGGCGATGGTGGTGGTGCTGGTGGTGAGGTTGGCCGTGGTGGTGGTGGTGGGTCACCTTCACAGGGCTCTACACTAAAAAATCTCAGACTCAAAGAGTGAGCCGGTCGCCTCTTATCTGGGGACAATATGGCTCCTTCTGATTCTGGCTCTCTTCCCTACTTCCAGCCCTCCCCTCCACTCTCCCTCTCCCTCTCCCTCTCCTCTCTCCTCTCTCCTCTCTCCTCTCCTCTCCTCTCCTCTCCTCTCTCCCCTCCCTCTCCTCTCTCCCTCTCCTCTCTCCCTCTCCTCTCTCCTCTCTCCTCTCTCCTCCCCTCCCTCTCCTCCACCAGACCTGGCCCTTGTTAAGAGCGAGGAAGGGGCTTTGAGGAGGAGCCATGCCGAGCTTTCAGAGGGGCCGATTCTTTCCTCCCGAGTGGAGAGAAACAGACACAGATACAAGGAGGACTGAAAAGCAGCTAAATTGAAGAGAGAAAGGCCAGTGGTGGTTAGGAGGAGGGAGGGAGGGAGGGAGGTGTGTGTGATGGGGGGGGGGGTGTACTGAGGAGAGGAGCACTGATGAATGCACAAGGAGATGTCCTTTTGGATCATTTGCCATGAAAAAAGGGGAGGACGGGGAAGAGGCTGGGGGGGACGTTAAAGATGGTGGAGGAGGAGGGAGGGGACAAAGTGAGTATTGAGGGGACGACAAAAGGTTGAGTCTGAAGAATGAGAGCGTGTGACTGTGTGCTGGTGGTGCGTGCGCGAGTGTGTGTGTGTGTGCGTGTGTGTGTGTGTGTGTGCGTGTGTGTGCGTGTGTGTGTTGGTGTGGAAGAGAGATAGACAGAGAGAAAGAGAAAAACAATAAGAAACAGAGATAAAAGAGAAGAAGGGAGAGAGTGACACAATGACAAAAAAGAGTAACAGAAAGGTAGAAAAAGAAAGACAGATGAGAAGGAATGAAAAAAGGAGAGAGAGGCAGATGGAGATTTGAAAGCAAAGCTGTCATGAGAAGGTAGAAAGGGAGAGACCGATAGAAAGAGAGAGCGAGAGCGAGAGAGCGAGAGCGAGAGAGCGAGAGCGAGAGAGCGAGAGCGAGAGCGAGAGCGAGAGAGAGAGAAAGGGAGCGATGGGGAGGGAAAGAGAGAAACACTTGTTGCTCTCACCGTTTGTGCACCAGTAGAACCACCACTACGATGAGAAGCACAGCCCCTCCTCCCATCACCGTGGCCAGGATCAGAGACGTGTTGCCCTGGTTGGGAGCTGTGGAGAAGGCCACAAGGGAGAAAGAATTAAAGATATTTTTCTGTATTTGTAATTTCTTTCATATGTTCTGTTTTATGCCTCCATGATTGCTGTAGACAACTGAATCTTTTCCTAGGTCAAAGTTAAAAATGTTTTTTGTGGAATTTAACTAAATTTAACTACTTCCACAAAAACCAAGTCACACATATACTGCACTTTGGCAGACTCTGAGGTCTGTCTTTTGAGGTCACGCTTGCCCATTTGTACTCAATCACTCACCCTTCCTCCCACACATACACACACACACACAAACAAACATCCCAAACACAGGCACAAATCATGGATGGCCGTCCAAACGTAAACAAACACACATACACACACAGATCACGGTTGACCATCTCCCCTTTCCCCCCTCCTCCGTCTTCCTCCTTCCACCGTCATGTTTTGACATTTTTCACACACAGGCAAACAAATACCCAAAACACAGGCTCAAGTGACCAACTCCAGTGATGAGCAACCTGGACTCAGAAGTTACAATCCAGCTAGAGCAAGTAATCCTGCTAAAAGATAGCCCACATGTGCCCTTTAGTTAAGAAAATGAGGAATCCAGGCTCTTCTATTAGGCGATTTACTATTACCTCAAGATTAATTTAACCAGGTTTATTACTGAGCCAGGTTCTTGGAATACCCCGCCAAGGTGGCAACATATCTATCCGCCTGCCCTCGATCCTTACCCTCGGTTGTGGTGCTGAACTCGTGCTCCATGACGTCGCTGCTGGGGCTGTTGTCTGTGTTGAGGGCCTGGACCTTGAAGAGGTAGGCGGTGGCCGGGTCCAGACTGGGGATGGTCACTGAGTTCTGCTCCAGCATCAGCACCGTGTAGGAGTTGCCCGACGAGAAGGTCTCTCCCTCTTTATTCTAAAATAAATCAAGAGTGATGTTAGCAGACATAAACAATTTTAAGAGCAGAAAACGTAGCACTCGCAAGCTCAGTGTCAATATTATTCATTCACCACCATTTAGGCTATTCATTTATATTCTACCATGTCGACGGTAAACGTGTTTTGGCCCTTAAGCCACCATCAGTGTGTGGCAGATGGCAGATAGAAATAAAACTCTCAAGTTTTATTGGTTTTATATTGGTATTTGGAAGTTATGGAGCCCTTTAAGGTGACAGAAAGAGAAAAAAAGTAAATGGTTTCTGGATGGGTGCCTCAATGGAAGGTTTTGTGGCACACAATCACATTCTGAAACCTCATTCTTACAGGGGGTTGAGTGTGATGGGATATAGGGCCTTAGTAGATATAAATACAACACTCCAGCTTTATTGGTTGTATATTGGTGTTTGTAAGTAATGGAGCCCTCTAAGGTGACATGGAGATGGAAAAAAAATGTAAATGGTTTCTGGCGCCTCAAGAAAACGTTTTGTGGTGCAAACTAGTAAAAACATTTAGCAATATTATTTTGATTGGAGATTGAGTGTGATGGGGTACAGGATGTTAGCAGATATAAATACAACACTCAGTCTTAAAATAAACTGTTTTTATGTCAGTATTTGTATGTTTTGGAGCCTCCAGAAGTGACTTGGGGAAAGAGAAAAATGTAAATGTTTGTGGCATGCATTAGACGGTCTCTTTGGTAGACACCAAGAACATTTACTGAACGCTTTTCTCTTTCCCCATTTCACTTTCAGGGACTCCATAATAAGTTGGTCTCATCAGGACAGGATAATTATTCCTTAAATGCTTTCCGTTATGAAAAAAGGCATTTCATTTTTTGGACCAACCTTCTTGCGGTATGAGAGCTGGAAGCGCGACTTGGCCTTGTGCGAGACGGTCCAGGACAGGGAGAGGCTGTTGGGACTGCGATCATCCAGCTGCATGGTCATCACCTTCCCCCCATCTGTGGAGGAGAGAGAGAGAGAGAGAGAGAGAGAGAGAGAGAGAGAGAGAGAGAGAGAGAGAGAGAGAGGGAAATGGCGAGGGAGGGAGCGATAGAGGTCATGACATGAGACAAGAAACAGCATTACGACACCCCTCCCCACGGCCAAACAAAGCACTTTTGATGTGCTGCGCTGTGGATATTATTTTTCTTTGAAAGAGGCATAAAAAGAACATGGAGCTCATCCCAGTCATTTACACATGAAATGTTGTGAGAAGTGGTTAGAAAGCTAAAACTGTGCTGAATCAAAACAATATGCCAACATTTGCTCAACTATTTTTAAGGCCCCAACACAAATACTGGCGGCCATTTTTAGGGCAATTAAGGCTACAAATACCATAGGCTCAATAGGCCAGTAAACTCACTCACACAATGATGGCCAATGAAGGACTCGTGCATTCACGCTATACCACAAGACAACTTATATCAATGAGTAAATGTAGTCATCATCCAGAGTTCCTTGTATACTTAAACGTTGGCCATTAAAACTGATTGTGGGGTTTCCGATTCTCAAAACACAGCCTTTGAGCTATTGTGAGAAAAATAACTGACTGTGCCGCAGTTCTTTACTTTTATATTTTCCGATGAACTACGTATTTGAGTCTGCGATGAATAAATGATTAAATTTAATTCAATACTCAACATTTAAACTCCAGTATGACATTGATGGAGTCTAGTGATGGCCATAAAAATTGATTATACGGTTCTGACATGAAATATGGGGCTCTAATGTAAAAAAACAGCCATCGTGTGAAGCATTGAGGAAGCACTACTCGCATACAAACTCAAGCTGTGGGGTTTTGATTCCAACATAAAATAACAGCAATTGTGCTAGGAATAACGATGGATTTACGTTAGCCTCTTAGCTAACAGTTAGTTTGGTAGCTTAAATTTGAAGTAATTATGACAACAATTATGATTATACATAAATGGATATTTCTGAAAAAGACTCGTTTTTATACGCAAATGGGAGTTTTAGAAATCTCCATTTAAAAAATCAGGTTTTAAAGATATCCCTCTTAGCAGGCTAAAATGCACCTGTCACAATGGTGTGTTTTTTATGAACACACATGCCGTGTTTATAAATAAACGGATAAAAAAAATGAATTAAAAAGATATCCACATGCGTGTAAACAGCATCTATGACTTACATTCAAACTCTAGGATGACGTTGGTTGAGCTGAGGGCCTGTTGGCTGCTGAAGGCGGAGACTCCGCTGCGGGCCTCCACGCTGAAGCTGTAGTTGACATGGGCCTCCAGCTGGCTCACCTCCACGCTGCTCTCCTTCAGGTCCACGCTGCCGGGCTCGTACCGGATGCGGTCCTCGCACGGCACGGGCACCGAGCCCTCCCAGCGCTCGCACGTCACGTGGTAGGTGAGGTCCGCCCGGCCACCTGTGTCCTCCGGGGACCTCCATGACAACCTCACCTTGCCGACTGTGTTTTGGATCGTCGTGGCGACCAGGTCCACGGGTTCAGAGGGCAGACCTGTTCCGGCAACAATGAATACTTGTATGAATTCTATTGCAAGTGAAAGGCTGGCCAATGTGAAACGCTGGACAGTTGGCTGCCTTATGACTAACCCCTTCATCTTCACCCCTTTTTTGTCTTTTTTACAACTTTATTGATGATAGGGCAGTGTGAGAGGTGGACAGGAAGCGAATGGGGAGAGAGACGGGGAGGGGTCGGCAAATGACCTGGGCCAGGAATCGAACCCGGGTTGGACGCATGGCAGAAGAGTGCCCTACCGTTTGGCCACAGCAGGGCCCATCCCCTCGATTGAAACATGAAAAATTGAAAACACAAGTCCGACGAACTGAATTTTTTTGTGTCATTTGTACTTCTCACCTGAGCAGGCCTGGCCAGGGAGGTCAGTAGGGGCGCGGTAGTAACCCTCCTTGCATGGGCACTGCACCGCCCCCGCCTTGGACGGCAGGGTGTTCGCCGGACACGGATGGCAGAACTCACTGGACACGTCAGCTTTGAAGAAGCCCGGCGGACAAGCTGTGAAGAGAGAGAGAGAGAGAGAGAGAGAGAGAGAGAGAGAGAGAGAGAGAGAGAGAGAGAGAGAGAGAGAGAGAGAGAGAGAGAGAGAGAGAGAGAGAGAGCGAGAGAGCAAGAGAACGAGAGAGAGAGAGAGGGAGAGAGAGCGAGAGAGAGTCAGAATCAGAGAGAGAGCGAGAGAGAGTCAGAATCAGAGAGAGAGAGAGAGCGAGAGACAGAGAGAGAGAGTCAGTCGGAGACCACACACATGGGATTTGGACGAGGAACAGAGGGCGAGAAAGGAGGAAACAGAAACATACGACAGAGGATTTTTGTGGGGCTTTGAAGGCGTGTGTCAGGTTCATAACAAATGTTTGAGGCTGACTAAAGCAACTCCTTTTGAAGTGCCTGTCTTCTTTCCCTCCCCCGTGGACAAGGGAGTGAGTGCTCAAGGTCCACAAAGCAGGGAGGAAGAAAAAAAAAGAGAAAGAAACAGAAGACGCTAATGTGTACTTCTCTCTTACTCTTCCGCTCAACCATCTCTACCTCCTCTCTGCAAACAAGACCCGTCATCCCACATTCCAGTTGAACAAGTCAGCAGCGCTGAACAACACTATAGAGCCGAGAAAAACACGACAATTTAATGCAATTCAGCGAAAGAAAAAAATAGCAGCGACCAAAAAGACCTAACAGGTTTTAAAGAGAACAATAAGCGTGCCCCAGGTGTAGGCGGACATAAGAAAGTGTAAGGAAGTAATTGGACCTGCACAGCCATGCCAAAAATGGTCTCATTCAAATGGGCACTACATATCGGGGATTCCTGATAAGTGCCCACAGCTCCAGGATATACAAATTATGAAACCCATCGGACAGTTAGTCATTCAAAAAGAAGATGAACAGGGATTATGCCTCGGAGGGAGAGAGGGGAAAATAATACAAGTAGAAGTTGTTGGTTGTCAATTGCAAAGGTCAAATGACAACTGTATCAAACGCACTGCACTGAAAATGGCACAGAACAATTTTCAGCGAGGACATTAAATATCCTATCTATCTATCTATCTATCTATCTATCTATCTATCTATCTATCTATCTATCTATCTATCTATCTATCTACTACAGCGAGATGCAACTCCATGCATGCATGTACTCCCTTTTCTTGTACTGTATTTGTGACAATACAGAACTTCTACTTCAATGTCTAATACGAAAAGGATTCCACTGGATCTGTCCAGAGACATTCCAGTCCACGTTGGTCATGTCCTTCCTTCGTCCACTTCCATCTACCAAACACCAATCACCACCAACCACCTCACACACACAATCGCCACCAACCACACACACACACACACACACACACACACACACACACACACACAAACACATGCATGCATCCCCTCCCCCTACTTCCTTCACCAGAGAGACCCACCACCTCCCCCAGTGAGTGAGTGAGTGAGTGAGTGAGTGAGTGAGTGAGTGAGTGAGTGAGTGAGTGAGTGAGTGAGTGAGTGAGTGAGTGAGTGAGTGAGTGAGTGAGTGAGTGAGTGAGTGAGTGAGTGAGTGAGTGAGTGAGTGAGTGAGTGAGTGGAGTGAAGGAGTCTCCCGATCTGCTATCAGCTAGGCCTCATTAATGTGCTTTATGATCGCCAGATCAAGCGTGAAACTTGATCAAGGCGGCCGGAAGAGTAAGGTGAACCCGGGCCCGGCATACCCTTTGATGAATCAGAGGGAGAATTAATGTGTGTGTGAGAGATTGTCGGAGGAGGTGGAGGCAGCGGGCAGGGGGGTTTGGGTGTGGGAGGTTTGATGGTGATGATGGTGGCGATCAAACAGTGAGATAAAAACGTCTACAAGTGTGTGTGTGTGTGTGTGTGTGTGTGTGTGTGTGTGTGTGTGTGTGTGTGTGTGTGTGTGTGTGTGTGTGTGTGTGTGTGTGTGTGTGTGTGTGTGTGTGTGTGTGTGTGTGTGTGTGTGTGTGTGTGTGTTTCTCTAGGGAGAGATATGCCAGGGGCAGAGTTGGAGTGACTGGCAATGATTCGTGCAAAGTATGTGAGGAATCATCAGTGGTTTCAGTGCCGACAGCCAGAAGAGGAGGGAAAAGTCAGAACATGTATATGCATCGTGGGACAATAGTCACAAGAGATACCTTTTTTTAAAACTCCCGCAAACTAATCTAAACCACCACAGGGCATTCTGAGAACGGGTAGAGGAGGGGGGAAATTGAGAGAAGTGCAAACACACACAGTCACGCTTCTAATGCGGACAGGAAGAGAAGAATAACTGGATGAAAGGGGGTCACTCTTTTTTCTTCTTCTTCTCTTTCTTTCTTTCCACAGGTCGGGCTGCCCTAACAGGATATTTTGCCAACACAACTTGATTATAGAGTAGAGGAGTCCCAGCCCCCTGAGAGCGGCTTTTGTTTTAAAGGGAGGCCCCCCTGTTTATGGTTGCGGCACTCACAGCAAAAAAAAGAACGAACGAACGAAAGAAAGAGAAAAAAAAGAAAGGATGAGAGGAGAGGAGAGGAGCGAGGCAGCGCCGAGGTATACATTACCTCGAAAGTATATGAGAAACACGCACGCTCCGATTTCAAAAGCATGAAGGGGGGACTTAGCATGAAAAGAATTTGGACTGTGGAGTGAAGTCCGAGAGAAACAGTGCCGACCCAGGCCCAGGCGCAGACCCAGGCCCGCGCGCTGCTCATTCCTTCCCCTTTCAAGTCGTGCCCGGGTCACCCTATTCTCTGCCAGCTGTTGCGGCCGGCTACATTTTTTTTACTGCAACTCATTAACGCGACCTATGCGGACACGAGGGGAGCCAGGGCGTCAGACACAGGGTCTTGGGGAGTGGAGACAGTGGGGGGGATCGGTGTGATGGTGCTGTGGGGGGGTTATAATGACTGCTGCTGCTGCTGCTGAGGCCCCAGGAGAAAGGAGAAGTCGGAGACAGAGGGACAGCCAGAGAGAGAGAGACAGAGAGAGGGAGAGAAAGAAAGACAGAGAGAGAAAGAGAGAGAGAGAGGGAGAGGGAGAGGGAGAGAGAATTGTTCCATTCACTTCCAAGGGGACTTAACAGCTGCTGTGAGTGAGCCTCAATTCATATGCCCACGCAGACCCCACCCACCGCTGCCACCAAAAGTAATCCCCAACCCCCCTCCTACAACCTCCTCCACACCCGACTACCCCTCACACTCTCCACAACCAACCACCACTCTGAGATTCTTTTAAGGTTCCCCCTCCTCCCTCTTCTCCTCCTCCTTCTCAGCCACATGTGAAGGTCCATCCCCATCTCGCATTCAAGGCGAGGGGATTCTATTCACTCCCCTCCTCCGGGCGGAACAACAGGCGCACACAGGCACAAGGCTCCTTAATTCAGCCGAACGCCAACACTTGTTGCAGGCAGCAGAGGGTTGGGTGGGGATGCCACATGCCACAGTGTTAGCTAGCGTGCTACGCGAGGCCTCTCTCTCTCGGCACAGAAAGAACAAAAGGAAGCAAAAGAGGAGGAAAATCAAACAATACAAAGAGGGCTAATCAATTTGTGACGGGTTGAGCTGATCACCTTGTACTGGCCTCCTAATTTCTATGAATGAATGAGAAAAACAAACATGTGCAGGGCCACACAAGTGCAAACACACACACACACACACACACACAGACAGACACACACACACCACACCACATCCCTCCCTTCTTCACATGTAAGGCAATGTAGTGACAAAAAAAAACGTTTGCTCTGATTTGTTGCTGCCAATTCGAGGGATTGCAACAGACAGGTGACGAGATTACACAACATGGGCGTGCGAGGCGATGTGACGCAACCTCCAATGAGTGGGTGCAAACCCAACTGCACACATGATCACAAAAACACAGACAAACACACACAAGTCACACACACACACACACACACACACACACACGTCACACACACACACACACACACACACACACACACACACACACACACACACACACACACACACACACACACACAAGTCACACACACACACACACACACACAAGTCACACACACACACACACACACACACACACACACACACACACACACACGCACACGCACACGCACACACGCACACACACACACACACACAGTGGAGTGACACGTCCGATGACATTCTCAGCTTCCCTCTACAGCAGCCGCGAGCACAGCAGGCAAAAAGGAATTCGCCTCTCAGGGCCTTTTGTGTGTGTCTCTCGGTCTACCTCTCTCTCGGTCCATCTCTCCCTCTCTTTCCCTTTCCATTTCTTTCTCTCTCGCTCCATATCTCGCTCTCCCTCTCTCTTTATCTCTATGTCTCTCTATCTCTCTCTCTTTTTCTCTCTCTCTCTGTGCACCGGACACAACAGGAAACAGGAACCGCCAGGCCTGACGCTCCGCTTCCTTCCTAGGCCAGCCAATCAAAGCAAGCCAAGAGGAAAGAAAGAACCAAAAGGGAGGCCAAGAGAGCAGTGCCGAGACACATTTTTCTTAAAAAGTGAAAAGGGAAAAAGAATGAACTAGCCAGCAGCCAGAGGCGACAGCAAAATGAAGAAGAAGAAGAACAGAGGAGGAGTAGGAGGAGAAGGAGTGACAAAATAAATGAAGGAAAAGTGAGGAAGGGAGA
The DNA here is from genome assembly GCF_034702125.1 of Engraulis encrasicolus. Lineage (NCBI taxonomy): Eukaryota > Metazoa > Chordata > Actinopteri > Clupeiformes > Engraulidae > Engraulis > Engraulis encrasicolus. The sequence goes on along the minus strand of NC_085866.1, from coordinate 43,114,383 downwards.
ATGAAAAACACGACTTCTGAAGAACCACAGGCAGCAGCTGAGAAACGTGCAGAAACATCTCCCTGGATAGCCCCCCGGTAGAGCCCCCGTCTCCCAGCCTCCGTGCTCCGTGTTTAAGGGATTAAGCGATGAGAGGCTCCCCAGGTCTGTGTTTGTTTATTGTGGGTGCAGCGCAGCGCTAGACTAGAGGTAGAGCAGGCTTCTCTCCACTTCTTCTGGTCTGGTCGGGTGACCTGAGCAGGCCCCCGCGGTGGTCCTGGGGCAGCAGAGGCCTTCACGTCGACAGAAAGGGTGAGGACAGACGAGAAGGAGTGAGGGGCGGGAGTGCCGTGTAACGAACAGGGCCGACGGACGGGTGGAAAGATGAGTGGATGGATGGATGGATGGATGGATAGATGGATGGGTTGGAGTGGAGTGGAGTGGAAGAGGGGGATGGATAACAACACAAACACAGACGTGCACATGCACACAGAGAGTGACTAGACTTAAGGAGTCTTTCAAGGACTGCAGTCACTCAGAGTGAGAGACTACAGGGACAGGGGAGTGGAACAAGGGAGGAGAGGAGAGGAGAGGAGAGGAGAGGAGAGGAGAGGAGAGGAGAGGAGAGGAGAGGAAATCGAGCAGAGCAGAGGAGAGGCCGGTGTCCACATCATGGAAAAGGGGTTGGGGGGGTGGGCGGCAAAAGAAAACAAAGACAAAGCCCAAGTCATTAGCCTGTGATCGGGCAAGAGGGAGGCAGGCGGGCAGACTCTGCATCTGGGCCGCTGCTGCAGTGGTGTGTGCAGGGCAGTGCAATGAGTTAAAGGGCCTGGCGGACTGGAGCGGAGTCTACTGGGAGTCGATGGCCAAGCAAAGCAAACAAGAGCCGAGCCGAGCAGCCTAGCGAGGACAGCGGCAACCAGGCACTCGTCTCACAGGGGTGAGAGGTTAACTCCAGAAGTAGTGCCCGTGGAGAGATGGAGGGAGGGAGAACAGAGGAGAGAACGCCAAAATCACATGAGAAAAAAAAGCGGCGAAAGAGGAGAAAAAAGGGGGCTATCGTTAGCTACAAAGAGAGATTGTTATCGAGAGAGCTTTTAAAAACCTGCTAAAGCAGAACTAGGCCTTCACCAGAAAAAAAACATCCATCAACATGTCATCTTTGCCGTTTTTTTTTGTGTTTTTGTTCTTCTGTTGGTCAAACTGTTGCATTTTTGTCTTTCTTCTAGTCTCCCTGGCCCCTCTCTCTCTCTCTGCATGCTGACAGGTCTCTTGATGCTTTGTGTGGAGTGTTTCTTGGGGAGTGCGTGACAGCCTGTCAGCCTGTCCGTCCGTCTGAGTGAGTGGCCTTGTGGCTATGCTCAGCAATGCGTGGGACTCTCTGGGGCTGCTGGGTGGAGGGGTGGGCGTAACACGATGCCCCCAAGTGTGTGTGTGTGTGTGTGTGTGTGTGTGTGTGTGTGTGTGTGTGTGTGTGTGTGTGTGTGTGAAGAGAGACAGAGACAGAAGTGTATGTGTGTGCGAGAGAGATATTGTGTGTGTGTGTGTGTGTGTGTGTGTGTGTGTGTGTGTGTGTGTGTGTGTGTGTGTGTGTGTGTGTGTGTGTGTGTGTGTGTGTGTGTGTGTGTGTGTGTGTGTGTGTGTGTGTGTGTGTGTGTGTAGAGTGGAGATGGTGGGGTGTAGGGGGGGGGACGGGGAGATTGCTTGACCTAGGTACTGAGTGCACGTTAGTCAAAGGGATTACCAGGCCAATGGAACAGCTGTAAGAGACTTACATCTCCGCTTTACAATTCTTCTCAGGCTTTCATCTGGTCGTTACCAGACAACAATAAATGGTGTAATCCTTGTCTTTTCACACTTTCGACCCCCCCTCTCCTCCCTGCCTCTTAAGACAAAAATACAGATTAAAGTGAGAAAGGGGAGTGAAAGAGAAAGAAAACAATAAGGAAATGAAGAGGAATTACTTCATTAATACAAACATTGTTCATAAGCCTCTCTACCGGTAAGGTTCCTCACACAAAGACACATGCAATCAGTTTAAGTGCGTGCGCTAGTGTGAGAGAAATAAAGAGACAGAGACAGAGACAGAGACAGAGACAGAGAGACACAGAGAGACACACAGAGATGTGTGTGTGTGTGTGTGTGTGTGTGTGTGTGTGTGTGTGTGTGTGTGTGTGTGTGTGTGTGTGTGTGTGTGTGCGTGCGCGTGTGCGTGTGCGTGTGCGTGTGTGTGTGTGTGTGTGTGTGTGTGTGTGTGTGTGTGCTGCAGCCAGCCATGTGTTGTCTCTTTTTGTTTACTTTTTTTGCAGAAAACACATATTTTCACAGTGACATTCATGGAGGTACACAAACACGTGCCCTTTCGGCCTTTCCTGTTGCTTCCCCGGCCTCAGCTTTTTCCCCCCCTTTCTTTCCTTTCACATTCAGGTGTCCGGTCGGCCTGTGTGTGTCTGCTTCCGGCCAGTGAGGCCATGCGTTGCAAAGCAAAGCAATAAACAAAATTCCTTATTATGTGGAAAATGGAGAGAGAGGGGGAGAGAGAGAGAGAGAGAGAGAGAGAGAGAGAGAGAGAGAGAGAGGGGGAGAGAGAGAGAGAGAGAGAGAGAGAGAGAGAGAGAGAGTGTGAGTGTGAATGAACTGAAGGCCAGTGAATGGGGGGCAACAATGAAAAGCCCTGAGCCTACGGGCTGGAGGGTCAGCAAAGGATTAGCAGGCCTCCGGTCTGCCCTGCCGCTCGTCCTGTGTGGGTTTGTGTGTGTGTCTGTGTGTGTGCGTCTGTGTGTGTCACAGAGAGAGAGAGAGAGAGAGAGAGAGAGAGAGAGAGAGAGAGAGAGAGAGAGAGAGAGAGAGAGAGAGAGAGAGAGAGAGAGAGAGAAAGAGAGAGAGAGACACACACACACAGACAGACACAGACAGACAGAAGAGGAAGAGAGATAGGCTAACAGAGAGTGTGAGACAGACAGACATTGCAGCCCTGTCTGTGTGTGTATGTGTGTGTGTGTGTGTGTGTTTGAGAGAGAAAGACATTGCCCCGATACTGCTGGGCAGGAAAATGCTGACCTCACACACCGGCCAGCTACACAATGCACTCAACACATCCCCTCTGCTGCTCAGGCCCTCGCCATCACTGGAATGCCACGCACAGGAAACACACACACACACACGCGTGCGCGCTCGCACACACACTTGTACACACAAACGCAAACACACACATGTGGCTGTGGCTGGGTGGACCAGAGTCTAACATGAGCCTGTGCCAACAGAACGGCATGGCACCAAGAGGCTAGAAAACTATGGCTACAGTCAAAACAAACACTCACATGCACGTCGTACAGTACGCATCTACCTATACAGAACCGCCACCCCCAGCCAAAGTTATTAGGGAGGTAGGGAAATATTTGTTTCTCACTCCCCCATAAAGATGTAGGTAGGGAGGGAGGAAGAGTGCATATTTCTGTCCGTAGATAGAGGGATAGCTAACGCGTGGTGCGACGGTGCTCTCCTTCGCTCTGTGTGGAAACATTCCTTCATTCCTGACTCATTTTAAAAGACAAGAGATATACCGGTGCACGCTGGATTTTTCTCGTTTGCACTCCTTTCAAATTTTCCCCGAGCAGCAGGCATCGCCCAACTTCCGAGAACACCCCCCCCCCCGAAACCACTAGGTCATGTTAAATTTACACTCTACAACAACAAATCGTCCTACCAACATCCACCCGAATCCCGCAAATTCTCTAAATATTATGACACCATTGACGAAAGTGCTGCTTTTTACGCACATAAGTCAGCGAGAGTTATGCGAGAGGACAGGAGGAGTTTGGGAGAGGTAGGTGGACGTGGACGTGTGTGTGTGTGTGTGTGTCTGTGTGTGTGTGTGTGTGTGTGTGTGTGTGTGTGTGTGTGTGTGTGTGTGTGTGTGTGTGTGTGTGTGTCTGGTGGATGGATGGATGGTGGTGAGGGGGGGTTACTTGGAGCCGGGAGGCAGGAGAGGGATAAACACAGTGACAGCTCCACTGAAAGAAACCTTTAGCTGAAGAGCCAGAAGACAAAAAACAGTTTCTGGCGTAGGACAGTGCAGTGTGTGGTGTGGTGTGGTGTGTATGCGTGTGTGTGTGTGTGTGTTGTGTGTGTGTGTGTTGGGGGGGCTTAGACCAAGGAAAATTAGCCCGAAGTAAAGGTGGGAGTAATTATAGGTCAGGTCGGGTGAAACAACCTTGAGCGCTTAGCATCAGCAGCAGTCGCCACATTTAAACATATTTCACCAGACTCCATCCCTCCCTAGCTCCCTCCCTTATTCTCCTCTGAGTGAGCGCACCATCAAAGAAGGGGGCGACCCAGGGAGATGGACTGCTCAGCCAACATGGCAACGGAGCCCAGCACTTACGGTCGAGTTGCAGCGTTGTTGCACTCCGAGAGAGACACAAAGGCTTCAAAAAAAGGGATCCCAGATCCCCATCACCCTCAGCTCTGTTGGACTCTGTCGTCTGGTCGGATCGGTCGGCCGGTACCTCTCTGGCCACCTTCCCACTCTCACAACACTCCCTCCCGCGGCCCACACACAACAATGGGGAGATCCAAGCCCGGCAAATTCAACTAAATTGCACAGCGTGAGTTTCTCGGCCCCATTCTCGCACAGCGGTGTACTGATTTCTTTATCAAACTCTTCTCCCTCCCGCGCTCTCTCTCTCACACCCCTTTTCTCTTTTGGTGCCTAAGTCTCTCGCCCCCCTCACACCTCTCACTCAGCGGCCTTCTCTTAAGCTGCTCATCTCCTTAAAGCTCATGCGCCAATCAAGCAGAACCCAAGGGGGCCTGTTTGACGCCAGTGAAAGACAAGTAAAGCAAGACAAATAGCATGATCAAGGCCTATGCTAATCAGCCGCCTATGACACCGGATGGTTGTGACCAGTCTGGACTGGTTTTCTTCTATAGTTTTTAGACACATGTCTGCTACTACAACTAGTGCTTCTATAACCATGGTGCAACAACATCATAACTGCAACAACTCCTAATAACTTTTCATGATACCCTAAAAAAACGACGGCCTAAGTGACTAGTAGCAAAACAACACATAAAAGGGCTGCCTGTCAGTTTGTGTCAGTTTGAAGTATTTATTCGTCTTGTTTAGACTGGTTCTGGACCAAAAACACTTTTTGGGTTCTTCAGCACTTTTCAGTGTACTTCAAACCAAAACAAAACAAAACAACAACAACAAATGTGACCAGTAGCAAGACAATACATAACAACACATGAAGAGGGGCTGTCAGTTTGAAGTATTTATCCATCTTGTTTAGACTGGTTCAGGACCGGTCTATTTATTTACAGCACAGCAGTAGACAACACTGAAGGGACTTGGCTCCGTGGGGTTTCGTTGAAGGCCGTGCGAAACGGAATGTTTAAAAGTCTTGAGTGCGTGTCACTTGTGTGACCAACGCTCGCTCGCAGCCAAAAACAACAGCGGCAGTAACAAATCCGGCGAAAAACATCTAGGGGTCTGTATCAGTCAAACGGCCGGGTCTGCCAGCTCCACAGAGGCCAAGGGAGGCTAAAAGGGCCGTATCACATTTAATGGAGGAGAGATGGGGGGTGGGGAGGCAAGGAATGGACAGTCGGCAGTGGGACATATACAAATTGTTGGAGGGAGGGAGGGAGGGAGGGAGGGAGAGAAAATAAAACCGAGAGAAAGAACAAGATAAGGATCAAGAATGAAAGACTATCAGAATATGAAATGAGAAAAGACAACAAAAGTCACCAAGAGAGAGACAGAGAGCGAAAGAAAGACAGCAAAAAAGAAAGAAGAGTAGGACAGAGTAAGAGCGAGAACAAGAGAAATGGAAGAGCGACTACTGCCCAGAGGAGAAAAGACAAAAAAGATTCAGCATGCCTAGCTGCCTAACCAGCACTTACAGTGCGCGCACACACACACACGCACACACACACACCAATTACTACCTAGCCAGTCACATACACACACAGCCTGAACAGTCACCACCAACAGTTTCTGTTCCAGCTAGTGGGTAGGAAAAGAAAAAAGGAGATTACAGTAAACTAGGGAACGCCTCCGTTTATAAAAAAAAGTCTGGGGGTGGAATGGAGTGGTGGGTGAGGGGGGTGGGGGAAGAAAAAAAAAAGTCCAGGCGTACCACGCCACTGCCATCCAAGGAACACAGACTAAACGCCCACGCTTTGTAGGGCAGCTCAAATCACCATGGCTTATGACCCTGCTGTTAATGCCTGACAAATGGCAGACGGTCTCGCTCTCAGTGCAGTCCAGCATTTGGCCAGCCAGCCAGCCAGCAAGCAAGCCAGTGAGGTTTACACTGAGAAGCTGCCACCGTCTCTCTCTCTCTCTCTCTCTCTCTCTCTCTCTCTCTCTCTCTCTCTCTCTCTCTCTCTCTCTCTCTCTCTCTCTCTCTCTCTCTCTCTCTCTCTCTCTCTCTCTCTCTCTCTCTCTCTTCTCTCTCTCTCTCTCTCTCTCTCTCTCTCTCTCTCTCTCTCTCTCTCTCTCTCTCTCTCTCTCTCTCTCTCTCTCTCTCTCTCTCTCTCTCTCTCTCTCTCTCTCTCTCTCTTTCTCCATCTCTCTCTCTCTCTCTCAGCTGGCAAAGGTGTGTGGACATGACTCCCTTGTTTGGTTCTTTTTTCCCAATTCCCACCACACAGGTCAAGCAAAATGGTGGCATTGTGTGGCCGGAGGGAGGAGGTATGCATGCCTTTGTGCCAGCGGAAGATTATGAGCAAGGAGGGGCACCTTCTTTATGGTCCGGAAAAGTGTGTCAGAGCAAACAGTGACTCAATGCAAGTAGGGACAGAGTACAGACTGTGTGTGTGTGTGTTGTGTGTGTCATAGAGAGAGAGAGAGAGAGAGAGAGAGAGAGAGAGAGAGAGAGAGAGACAGAGACAGAGAGACAGAGACAGAGAGACAGAACGAGAGAGAGAGAACTGGAGAGACGGTGAATTAGAAAGAGAAAGAAAGAGAAAATCCCTTTACTTATTAGCATTATTATTACACCTAAGATCCTGAAGTACCGTTCCCAAGTACAGGTAGAGTGACTCACCCGTCAATAGAAACCAGTACATGATTTTAGTGCCCTAGAATGATTATCCGCTTAATGAGTGACAGGTGAAAGAGAAAGAAAGATTAAGTTTTAGGACATCTGTAAATAGACATTTGACAAGTGAATATTTAGGGTTACGCAATCACGCACTAGAAGAGACCTGCCTTGTTCATTCTAGAAAAGTGGTGAATGACAGCACAGGTAAGGTAAGGGGTCGCTATCGATTCCATCTCATGTCCGTCTCCAGTATCACCTCTCTACTCTGACTATGTAGGACAGGGAGGAAGAGAGAGGGGGACAGCGGGGAAGGAAGAGGCAAAAAGTGAAAGACATACAAGAACGCGTGAGAGCGTGAGGGTGAAAAAGTGAGACAGAGTGACAAGTCAGACAGAGAGAGAAGGGGACATGGAGAGAGGCAAAGAGCGAAAGGACCAGATAGAAAAAAAGACAGAGACAGTGCAAAAGAGAGAGGGGGAGAGAGAAATGGCAATGAAAGAACAAGAGAGAGAGAGAGAGAGAAAGAGAGAGAGAGAAAAAGAGAGAGAGAGAGCGAGCAGTAGGGGGTTGGTCAGCTGTATAGCACTCCCCGTGGGAATTCCTCAAGCCTGCCGTAATCAGGGAGGCTCCTCGGTAAACTCAGGAGAGGTATGCACTGCACAGGAGAGGAGAGGAGAGGAGAGAGGGAGTGGGGGGGCAGGAGAGGAGGAGAGAGGGAGGGAGGGAGGGACAGCAGCAGAGGAGAGGAGAGGAGAGGTATGCACCGCACAGGAGAGGAGAGGAGAGGAGAGGAAGGCATGGGTCGAGGGGGAGCGGGAGAGCAGGACCAATATCTCTGGCCTGAAACACAGGCGCTGCATTGTTCTACTACCTTTACATTCCATTCCCCACCTCTTTAAAAATGCCCTCTTTCTCTCTCTCCCTCTCTCTCTCCCTTACCCCTTTTCTTTCTTTCTTTCTTTCCTCTTTCTCGCCCCCTTTCTTGCCGTGTTTGTCTCCCTTTCAGCTTCTTCCCCTGTGCCGTTCTCAGCTTTCACAAACACATCTTGCTTAATGTTTCAGTCTCTGTTTTCTAGGGAGACAGGAAAACCCACATTTTACCACGTCTTCCCTATTTGCACACACGTAAATCAGCCGTTCATATCTGTCCACCTGTGAGGCAAACGCTGAAGTAGAAACTGTATAAACAGTTTTTTTTCCCTCCCCCATCAGGTGAGTTTGTATACTCTGTGTTCTCCGTTCTCTTATTGGGGCTTGCCTCTGCAAGAAGTGACTGTGGAAAGTGAAATCCGCTAAAAGCAATACAGTTTGAAAGGTTTGGTAATGGAGTAACTTCTTTGCAAGCCACAGCACGCCTGGTGTCTTTTGCGCGCGCACACACACACACACACACACACACACACACACACACACACACACACACACACACACACACACACACACACACACACACACACACACACATACACACACACACACACACACACACACACACACACACACACACACACACACACACACACACACACACACACACGTTGAGTCACAAAACACCTGAATGTCAGCCTACTGAACTCACGCCTACAGAATGCAGCGTGAGAAAGAAAAAGAGAAACGCCAAGAAGAAGAAGAAAAAAACTGTGCAATGCTGCAACACAGCTCGGGACGGGAATACCGTGTCCTCCATAGGCAGACATGTCATGGACAAGTCCATGGGAAAAGCTTTGCCTTTAGCACAATCATTTGCTACAGTTGCTGACTTGAGCTATGAACCTGTGAGCCTTCAAAGAATGCTAAGACGGGGAGAAATATGTAAACTTGTAATAAGTAACAACCAAAGCATTTCCCCGAAACTCCCCGCGGAGAGGGCCAGAGCGAGAGAAGTAGTGGCACAAAAGGTTGAAGGTGGAGTGAGTCGACTGTACACCACTGCCTTGTCTGAAAAGAATCATTGCTATCCAACAAATCAAGAAGATAACATTTGAAGATTCAGTGGAGTGTGTAAAGAGACAAATTGTTGGAGACTGCTGGCTTTGAGCAGACCTGTTCTTCCATTCACCCCTGCTATTTTTCTTCTTCTAAGGTGACCTGCAGCTATGCACACACACACACACACACACACACACACACGCACACACACACACACGCACACACACACACACCCTATCAGTATTTCTTGTTTACGGTCACAGATGATGCAGACACTTGCTAGAGGCAAGAGCACAGGCATTCCATTCGCCCTCTTTTTCCGCAAGAGCCAAATGCACCAGCGGGGGCAAAATTCCTGCTCCATCAACCATTTAACTCCCATTACAAACAAGCAAAAATCCTGTGCCATCCTGTTGGAATTAACGGGCAGAGAGAAAGAGACAGAGGGAGAGGGAGAGGGAGAGGGAGAGGGAGAGGGAGAGGGGGAGTACGTTCACTGGCTGGGCAGGAAGCAATGTCTTACCTTGGCACGCATCGCCCACGGCCTCGTATCCCGCCCGGCACTGGCACTGGCCGAGCGGCACCACCCACTTGCCGTCCTCGGCGCAGTGCATGGAGGGCTTCTCCTCGCTCACGCTGACGGCGTTCTCCACGCACTGGCCCTCCACCTGCTGCAGGTTCTGTTTGTCCCCTCCGGCCACCGTGTCGGGGAAGGACACCAGGTTCTTGACGACGGCCGGGCAGATCTTGTAGTAGACCTTGACGGAGTAGAGCGCCACGCAGGCCCCGATGTCCTGGAAGGCCAGGTAGAAGCCCTTGCGACTCAGGTTGTCCACGATCCGCGTCTCGGTGTTGATGTTCAGCTCGCCGGTTTTGGAGCTCTGGTCGCCGGCGATGGTGGCCACCTTGCGGAAGTGCGGCTTGCGGAAGTTGGTGCCCACGTCCACGTCCGAGTCGTAGGCGTAGAGGTTGAAGGTCTCCTTGCAGGTGAGCGAGGCGCCGTTGAAGGAGTTGCAGTCGCGCACCACGAACTGGAGCTCCACGAAGACGCGGAAGGCGGCCGGCTGGCGCTGGATGAAGGTGGTCCGCAGCCAGTTGTCCTGGCCCCCCGCCGACTCCACGTTGCACACAAAGTAGTTGTAGTGCAGGGAGCCATTCACCGCCGACTGGGCAATCTCCCACTGAAATGGAAAAGAAAGACAAAAACAAAGAAGTACTGATCAGCATATTGTCAGATCATCAGGGTGCCATATCGCTCATTACACACAATATAGTTGTAGTGCACAGAGCCATTCCCCACCGACTGTGCTGGATACCACGGAAACAGTCAAGGAAAGAATAGACACAAAAAATCCAGAGATCCTGAGTGCCATTCTGCGAGTGTCATATTGCTCATCATTACACACAGAATAGTTGTACTGCAAAGAGCCGTTCGCCACTGACTGTGCTATTTCCCAATGAAACAGATAAAAAAGGGGAAAAACAAAAAAGTGCAGATTATGAGCCTCTGCCATATTGTGGTGGATCCTGCTCTGGAAGGCCTCATGACCACACAATTGAACAGGAAAGCAACGATCAAAAAGTGATATTTATGGGATTTATTACAGTCCTCAAGCAACAATCTTAAGGAAATATTCATTTCTTTTACAAAATATCACTGGATAAGCTTCTTTGAGTATGCTTGTCTGGGGAGACAGTGGGACTTGTGTCTCTTTCACAGCACTACCCTGCATGGAGCAATCTTATATAGTCCAATTGTTTTTGAATAGAACACAAATCATTTATTGTGACTATACGTTGTACAATGAGAAATATTTGTGTAAGCATTTGTTTATTCTGAACCTCCCTGTGCATATTGCTGTATGCACATCCTCCCTTGGATAAAAGCATCTGCTATATGCAATCTAATGTAGTTAAATGTGCAATGAGACCGAAGAAGTTTTAGTGTAAGATACAGCAGCAACTGTGCCCTAATTGCCCAAGGTCTTGCATTGTTTGCTCAGTGTGTGGTATGGAATTGGGTGGAAAAAAAGGCATGCAACTGGAGAACAAATGCCCCCATAAAAATATATAGGCCACACTCTTTCGAACTCCATCCACCAGTTGAAAAGGAATTTATACTCTCATTAAAACCCCAGTAGCTCATTAAGACTGTAATTTTACCTACATGGGGTCGAAACATTGCTGACATGTGTGCTTTCCTTGGAAAAGAGGGAGCTTTAAATTACAATCCTCCCTTAGCTGTTAATGTTTGTTTCCTGCAGTTGGGCAGATGTTAAGACTTTTTGCAATGGGCTACACCACATCAGGCGTTATTAGCTTAATGACTAAACATTTTGACATCGGTGACCTTTCCTGTAGCGACTTCGCGTGTCAAGGGCAGGCATGTCCGCACATGCATCGAGCCCATCGTCACCTTATGGGCAGTGATTTGCATGGACATACCGGATCACTCATGTCCTGAGAGGAAAAAGGAAAAACCTGCGTGCTGCAGCCAAGCAAGTAAGTAAGACAGGCGCCCATGAACGCACACAGACGAAGTCCCTCTGTTTTCAATGCAGCGGGCCCTTTCTCGTCCAATTATTCAATGAAAACCATTCCCGAAAACTGCTGCTTGCAGTACCCAGTGTAAAAAGACAGCATCACTAAAGTGCTTCACTTACATGACGAAAAAAGCCCCACATGCTCCTAACTTTAAATGTTAATTACAGCCTTACTTATAAAATCCTGAAGACAGGGCTTTAAAACCACACCAGGCCACAAGTATTCTCCACGCAGAAAGCTTGCAGCAGTAGGCCCTAGCTATCCGCCAAGCCCCATCCAGCCGAGAGCTCAAACTTGGTGTTAAAGTAAAACCAAACCTGAAAAGTGATATCCATTTTTCAATACAGAACACTGCAGGCTGACTTGCCAGAACAGCCTGTCGAGGCACACATTATAAAATTCACCCTTTATAAAATGTACATTTGCCAACGTGGGGTTTACCAACCTCAGAACCACTAATAAAAAATGTGTAAGTATAATTCTCATATTAACTCTCTTATGTACGCAGACTGTCGAAAGCGATATGATTGAGTTCAGTGTTCATTTTCTCTCAAAGCAATGTACTCACCCCGTTATACTCAGGATATTTCAACCAACCCAGCTCCGATCCCGATGCTTTCATGTCCAAAAGAACTTCTGTAAACAAGAAAAAAAATGCATTTCGGTTTTGCGCTTGGTCGGGTGCTTATTTTACTGTCTCGGAAAGTAGGCACTTTAATATAGGAATTATTGTCCCATTAAAATAGGCTAGCCAGAGCCAAGTGTGATGATTCACTTTTTCTTAACTTTCCTTCCTGTCTTTACGTGACAAGCCTGGAGTAAATTAAATGCGTAATTGTGTCTATACACACGTTTCACAAGACATCTGTTGCGCGCTTGCTGTAGCATGAATTATTGTGATTAGATGCATCTTTGCAAACTTTAAGTAAACTTTAAAGGGTAACAGAAGTGAAGTAACAGGATTACCTTGTCAACTACATAGAAATCTATTTTTTCACCAACACCTTAAATAAGTATAGCCTACTATCCAAACGTCAGTTGCGCATTTCCAACGATTCCCAAGCCAAGTGAAAAGAAATCCCGCACACTGTCCATTCCACCAACAAACTTTAATACAACGTTTCGGTCATCCGACCTTCTTCAGGTAAAGTTACCAACGATTCCCAAGCCAACATTTAAATGGCAGTGAACACATATTTTTTCCAAAAGCTACCAAAATGTAAACGAAAATAATTAGTACAATGGTTTTACATTATAACCACATACATGTTTGCATCAGATGCGCATGACAACCTGTAATTTCATAACCTGGCTGAAAAAAATTTCACTGCATACTTTTCGCATTCTGCCATATTAACACCACGCGCTACCTGACAACGATAAGGGAAGTAGTTGGTTGAACTTTGAGGAATATTTTATGAGCTACTCACCTTCTTTACTTTGTTGGGAAATAAATATAGAGTTAATAAATACGTTTAAAAACAAAATGCTCTTTAATCCGCTGTATTCCATTTTTACGGAGCCGTTTTCTTCCCTTATGAATCCACTTTGCCGTTGGCAGCCGTCCTCCACGGTGGTACTGATTTCTCTGCACTGGTTGTAGTTCGACTCCCCGAGAACTCATTCAGAAACGCACGGTGTCACGGGCTCCGCCCGTCGGAATTTTGTCAAATTCCTTATAGGGAAGGAGGTGTGGTCACGGGTGCGCTGCTGCCATGGTTGCGTTTATCGCTCGTCGCCAGCAATATACGCCTCTCAATATCAAAGTCTACCACCTGAGCAGCACTGGTGGTGGGTGGAAGTTGACACATTGCTCTGGCTTATACAGTAGGCTATGTGAATGACCTGACAAATAAGAAATTTGGTTTGGATTCTCTTTTTCTTTCTTTCTTTCTTTCTTTCTTTCTTTCTTTCTTTCTTTCTTTCTTTCTTTCTTTCTTTCTTTCTGTCTTTCTGTCTTTGATGGTGTCTTTATGAGTATGTGTTTATCTTTGTACTACCCTGCCCAGAACCAAAACTACTTTGTGGGAAGAATGTCTCAAAACTCTAAGCATGATCTGTTTTTCAAACTTATTAAAAGCACATCCTGGTGGGATGAAGCAAACTGAGACTTTTCTAAAGAAAAAAAAAAGAAAGAATGGACTGCGATAAAGCAAACATTGTTTCCTCTCACCACTAGCAGGTTGGCTGGATGGAAGATATTGAGTGTTAGGAGGAGGGGGTGGGGGGTACTCCAGACTCCAGGGACCCTGAATGTGGGAGAGTGGGCCTGAATTGGCAACAATGGTGTCACCTAGCAACTTGGAGGAATTTCAGAGTCAAGGACTTTCTATGTGAAGATCGCTACTTCAGGGACTAAACTGTCAACCACACAGTAAGAGCTGCCAAACCTGAAAGCAACAATGAGTGCGAGCAACAATTTTTTTGTTCGCGTTTGAATTGGGGAGCCCCCAAATGATCCGGCTTGATGAAACTTGATTTATCCGTAAAGATTATATAATTAGGGCCTCACAGAAAAGGCCCTGTAGATGCCTAGAGAACACTATTATCTGAAAACGTCCATCAAAGCCGTTTAACCATCAAAATACCAGTGCTGCTGTTTCCAAAGGCCCATCCCCGACTTCCAGTAGTGAAAATGACCACAGAGTAAAATAATCATTACCCCCAGTTACGCTCAATGACCACGTGAACAAACTTTAGTGTTGCTGCTCCTGTTGTGTGGCACCTATTATTGCAGGAGAATTAGGGCTGCTGTGTTTGGAGCTCCGGCCATGTCAAAGTCCACCCTCCCACACCCACACTCCCACACAGGGAAGCTGACATGGGGGGACAAAGGGCTCAGTTGCCCTGGGCCTGGGTAGAGCGGCGGTCCAGAATTGGGTCCTCAGTACATTGTATATATTGGGAGGGGGGCCATTTCAGATGACTTTGTCCCGGGCCCAGCCAAAGTTGTCAGCGGCCCTGCTCCCACACCTAAGCAGCAGGGCACCCTCAGGCCAGCGCCCGTACAAAGCATCTCTCTCTCTCTCTCTCTCTCTCTCTCTCTCTCTCTCTCTCTCTCTCTCTCTCTCTCTCTCTCTCTCTCTCTCTCTCTCCCTCCTCCACTCACACACACCCACACACACACACACACACACACACACACACACACACACACACACACACACACACACACACACTCACTCACTAGGGGATAAGCCTAGGGTTTCAGCACAGCCATTCAGATAACAATGCTACCTCCTCCACTTCCTCTCCCCAGCCTCCTCTCTTCGCACCTCTCTTCACGTACGCATATCAACACACACAGGAGAGACGGGGGGATAGGAAGGAGGGAGGACAGAGGGAGGAGGGAAGAAAAGACCGTGGGTGGGGAAGAGAGAGGGAGAAAAGAGAGTTGCCGTCCTAAAGGGGCAAAGGGGGGGGGGGGGGGGACACCAAGAATTTAGAGTAGAAGAAATATTTACGGATAGACACATGAAAGGTATTTTTGAGAGAGAGAGAGAGAGAGAGAGAGAGAGAGAGAGAGAGAAGTGGGGAGAGGGAGAAACACACAGAGGAGGGAATACTTGGATATGAGGACAGAAAGAGAAACAAGTCACAGAGAAGCAACAACAGTAAGGAAGACAGAACAAGAAAAGAAATTCTCCAACTCTTTCCCAGTGCCCACAAAGCTTTTTTTAAATGTCACCATTGTGCATATCATTGGTGAAACCACACTCCTCAGAGTTGCCCAGCCC
>NC_085866.1:43091642-43094142 GCF_034702125.1 Engraulis encrasicolus | reverse complement strand
TTCAGCCCTGGGATTTGAACAAGGGGAAGGGTAGGGTGCCACGAACGTCATTGAATACCCCTAAATTAGAGAGGGACTCTGTGGCTCTCTCTCTCTCTGTCTCTGCTCTGTCACTCTCTTTCTCTCTGTCTCTGTCTCTGTCTCCGTTTTTTTTCATCTGAGTCTCTCTGTCCGCCTGTCTCTCTCCTTTTCTGTCTCTCTACTTTTCTGTCTCTCTCTTCTGTCTGTCTCTGTCCCTCCTCTTCTCTCTCTCTCTCTCTCTCTCTCTCTCTCTCTCTCTCTCTCTCTCTCTCTCTCTCTCTCTCTCTCTCTCTCTCTCTCTCTCTCTCAGTGCTGAAAGCCCCAAGACCGAAAGGAGAAATTCTCTGTTACTGTCTGTTACTTCTGCAGCAGCAATTTTTCCAACTTTTCAGCAGATCTGTGGGGTGCTGGGATGATGGGGTGGGGTGGGGTTTATGTAACTTGTTACTCGGCCCTGTTTGGCATAGAGTGGGGAGTGGGGAGGGACCCAGCCCTAGCCCAAGCTCAAGCTCCAGCTGAGCCCCCTTTGTTTCGTCTCTCCCAAAATGTGTCCGTCATCGCGGCCATTAATGTCTTTTGGTCAGACGTAAAGGAGCAGGATCTGTTTGGACTATTACCCAGCAGCCCCAAGTTCAAGCAACCCCCTGCCTGCTGCGCGCCTACCCCGCTCTCTTTATTGTTTCTTCATCACATACGCCTCAATCAAACTTGTGTTGACAATGAAATTACAAAGAGCGTGATTAAATTATATTACGCGCAGACCGCCGCACCGCACTGCAGGGGCTCTGGTTGCAACAATGTCTGATGCCTTACCACAAAATCACACGAGGTGACGAAACTTCGAAAAAAAAGGGCTGCCCATACAAGCCGTGGCCCGTAGGCACACCTGGGTATTATTAATATGCGGTTGCTCCATGCCAGCCAGAAACACTGAAGCAGAAAGATATGCAGCACAGCACAGAGCGCTAGCTAGCCGCAGCCAGAAGAGCACATGACCCGGACCTGACAGCCATACTGCAGTAAGGGAACACGGTCCATCTTGACTGGGGTGGATGGAGGGTTCATCCGAATATTAATAGCAGACACACCTGGGTGTTGTTAATTTGTGGCTGTTTTGTGCCAGGCCAGCCAGAACACTGACGGAGAAAGCTATGCAGCAAGCAGCATGACCCAGACCTAGCGGCCATTTTAAGACACAAGGTCCGTCTTACTGTAACTGGGGTGGATGGAAGGTTCACCCGAACATTATACTCTAGGAGACACACCTGGCTATTATTACTATGTGGTTGTTGTGTGCCAGGCCAGCCAGAACACTGACACTAGAGCGCTATGAAGCCGCACCACTGGCAGTAACGGAAACTCTTGACCCAAACCTGCGGCCATTTTAAGGCACAAGGTCTGTCTTGATTAGGGTGGATGGAGGGTTCCGCCTAACATTAAAGCAGACACACACGGGCGTAATTAATTTGTGGTTGTTTTGTGCCAGGCCAGGCCCGCCCATCCGGAACACTGACGCAGAAAGCTATGAAGCGGCACCACTTGCTCCAGAGGGAGTTCTTGACCCAGACCTGGTGGCCATTTTACTTCAAGGCTCAAGGTCCATCTTGTCTGATGCAGGCGCTTCATCCTAAAGTTATACCAGACACACCCGGGTATAATTAATATGTGCTTGTTTTGTGCCAGGCCAGCCCGAACAGTGAAGCAGAATGCTATGAAGCGGGCGGTACCAGCAGCAGGGGCACCATATGACCCAGACCCAGGGGCCATTTTGAAGGCATGCGGTCCATCTTGAGCTGGGCCCAGCCAGCCGGATGGGTGGAAGGTTCATCCGCGCACGTTATCGCAAAGCATTCCAATGCCCTGACTTGGAACAGCCTTATATTCCTCCTGCTCAAATTAGACACGCTCAAGGTTGACTCCACAACAAAAGGAGTGTGAAAGAGTGAGCGAGAGAGAGAGAGAGAGAGAGAGAGAGAGAGAGAGAGAGAGAGTTAGAGGGAGAGAGAGAGGGAGTTAGAGGGAGATAGAGAGAGAGAGAGACAGATGGACACATCAGGTGATCATTGAAGGAGAATGACCTCATCCAGTGTGCGCTGGTGTGGAAATCATGCGCGGAAATGAACCGCATACCCTATTTTTTAACTCCTCGTAAAAAAAGGGCCTGTTTTTATTCTGCCACAAAGGTCATGTGTAATCAATATGCGGCGCGAGGGTATAAAGTTAATGCCTGGAGATGTCTTGTGTCTGTTCCTGGACCGGCCCGGGCCCCCCTAGTGCTTTCGAGGCGAGTTATAAATATTTTGATGAATGGCCACCTGTTGGATCCGCTCCCATGACCCGCCCAGCATTGAACGAGGGCAGTCATGCATTATATCAGATGAGCTGAGCTGAGCTGAGCTGGGGAGCAGGAAGACCAGACAAAGTCAAAAGAGGATGACAGAGAGCGAGAGAGAGAGAGAGAGAGAGAGAGAGAGAGAGA
>NC_085866.1:43084142-43086642 GCF_034702125.1 Engraulis encrasicolus | reverse complement strand
CACTGACTGTGTCAACTTAAGTGGTAAAATCACCCTTGAACCAAGAGTTTTCTGTACTTTCTCTGTAAAACAGAGGACTCTCAGCTTTTACAAGACATGCCCCATTACGTGATGTGTTATTGCTTTGGGTTAGTTCATGTCTGTCAGTCACTAAACAACAGACACTTGGAAGTTGCTGGAATACACTACTCCCCCACAGTCGTGCCCATCCAAGCGGGGCACGCACCTCTCTTGGCATGCCGGGGCGGGCACTCCCGTTTCTCCACTGCGTGAATGCACACTGTTCCTCCTCCTGCCTCCAGTGTTCCCGGACCTGCCTCTACATGTTCTTCATGTGCTGATCCTCTCAAAATCGCGGAGGAGCAACCAGCTCCAACAGCTTCTTGGAAGAAAGAGAGGAAGAAGGAAAAAAAAGACCAGAGTCATGGTGGTGTGATAAACAGCATTTTGGGTGTGTCAGAGTGGAAGAGATCTTCAGAGGGATAGGATGACTTATGCAATACCTACCTTGATTTGCCTTTGTTCTTATCATGGAAGGTTTTTTTTTGTCCTTGCTCCTTTTGTGTGAGTGTGTTTCTGTTTCAAGACCCTACATGTCCGCCATGTTCCAGAATAGCACTCTCCGCATGGTGTGTGTTTGATCACATCACAGATTTGGTTCATTGCAGATTTCCTTCCCTTTGACAAACGTGGAAAATAGATGTAGGTCATCTCTTCATCTCTCCCCCTCCCCATGCTTTTAAGTCACATTCAGACCCTGTTTCTCATTTGGGGAACCCCACTGTGCCGACGAGATTCAACCTGGAACACATTTTCATCTTATCTTGGTAGTGGTGCAACGATGGGGGAAAAAATACCCTGAGCTGTATCAAAATATGGGCGTAGAATTCCCACAGCACTGAGGTATTTCATTAATGGCACGACATCTCTTATCAGGCTGTGAAGAATGCATGCAGGTATTTATTATATCTAATTGGTGAGAGACTCATGTCACCGCAGGAATTGTAAGCGTAACCCGGCAATTACGACAGTGCTAACCCTGAAATATGAGCAGTATTATTCCCATGGATGTAGTGAATTCATTTGGCCATCTTAATTCATGTCATATAACCCAATGCTGCTCACTTGATATTCTGTGATGTGATTTTTGTTCCCTCATGGCTTGGTTATTCCAAGTTCTATAAATCTCGTCATAAATTATAATTGGGTAACATAAATATGCTAGCGACACAAATCCACCACAAAAAAACACATTAATTAGATTTTTTTCTCCTCAACAGTGCTGAAGTCATAACTTTTGATTATGGCTCGGAAGGCATGCAAAACTTTCCAAGCAAATTAGTAGTGAGGCTAAGGCAGAATGAAGGTATTTATAGGTCCTAGGTAGCCAAAGGCTGTTTAAATGCCTCCATGGGGCATTTAGGGGAGGAAATAAGTCATGTAATAGAAGTGAAAATCATAGTTTTGTAGTGCGAAAACAGGGACCTTCACAGCTCCCAAACTCATGTTCACGGATTCGCAACTTCCAGCAGTTTTGGAACAACACACCCACTACAGTGGCATGAAAACTGCTCTCACAGAACCAAGCTTGGACTGATTATAACCTCAGTTCCTGCCTTCCACATTCAAACACTATACACTCGAGAGAATCTGTGCCTTTTGGAAGTTTTTCTAAGCATAGGTTTTATTTTATGAACGATTTTTTTCTATCATCATTTTTTTCTTTTATCCCAAGCGTCCCTCGACTCTCAGGTTGCAGGTTTTGTGCAGTGGTGTGGCCACTGCGCATGGCCATGGCGGGGTTTGAAAATATTTGCACGGTATTTAATATCCCCGGCCGTGCAACAGGAGAGCCTCATTAAGCAGGAGAGACAGCCTGTCTCTCTCTCCAAACTGTCTCTGCGTGAGGAAATGTATATTTTACCACGTACACGTGTAGACTTCAAAAATGGACATCTGCTCAAAATCACTAGAAGTACTTCTTCTATTAAAGAAAAAAAATATATAAATAAAAAAAAATAAAGGACAGTTCTGGGAGGGGAAATTCATATCATCTGCTCGCAGGGGGAAATGGTGTTATTTGCTTTTCAAACAGGAACGTCAACAAGGTCCTAATTAAAGTCCATACCAGTGTTATCAGACTTGGTGTCTCCAGGGCTGCCCTTGTCCTGAATAAAACAGACAGATTTTTTTTCCTCTTTCGCAAAATGTCAACACTGAGTCATGCCAGACAGTCTATGGTCTCTCTAACACAATGCCTTCATTTCATATCTCTCTCTCTCTCTCTCTCTCTCTCTCTCTCTCTCTCTCTCTCTCTTTCTCTCTCTCTGTCTCTCTCTCTGTCTCTCTCTCTCTCTCTCTCTCTCTCTCTACTGCTGCCATGCCTTGTCTGTCAGAGCCATCCCCACTGCTGCGTTTTACACCCACACCCACTCTTCATATTCCACACAAACCTCAGAAACAATATTATCTTCTTGGCCGTCACGTATATACTGGACTG
>NC_085866.1:42924142-43079142 GCF_034702125.1 Engraulis encrasicolus | reverse complement strand
GTATCAGCCTCAGGCCTATCAGCTCATTCAAATAACTTTTGTCTATGGGGGACTGAGCACACATGGATTGATCTGATTTTACCCGGGTTATGTCCGGAATAGTTAACCCATTGATGCCTGATGTTGTGTTGCGCGAATGAACACATTCTAATGAAAGATGAGGGTAGCGTTTAAATGCAACTAGAATATATTTTTATGTGCTTCAGAAGCTGAGATATTTAGGCTTTTATAGGCTGAGGGCAGCTTTTCTTAAAAAGGGCTCCGGCATTCAGCAACCTTTTTTGCAGGTGCCTTAGGCGTCAATGGGTTAAGAGTGCATGAAAACAGAATAGACAACTTGGAACATTTTTCTGCGTACAGTCGGAAGTGTTCTGAGAGTTCCATTAAAATCAATAGAACATTCATAAATTCCCTGTCAACTATGATTTTTACTTGGTATTAAACGGTATGTACAGTGTCTCCGTCTGTGAAAAATAATATAGGGGAGTTAGAGCATCCACATTTATTATGTGGGATAAAACAAAGTAAAGTAAAAGTGTGAGACACATTGTTTATGTGAGAAACACAGACATGGAGGCTACTGTAGATATGCGTCTCCCCAAAATAGTTCGCATCATTTTTCATCAGAGTTCCACAATCGTGTTGGATGTTCATGTACAGATGCAGGGCTAGACTGGTAATCTGGCATAAAGGCCATTTTCCAGGTAGGCCGACAGTCATCAGGGGCCGATGCTGTTATGTTTTTGTTTGTTTGGTTTTGTTCCTTAATTTAGATTGCCCATTGATCTATCTTTTGATATAGACCGTGGACTGAGCTAATCATAATATGGTAGAAAAGCAGGGGGCTGCCTGCCAGGATGGTACGTGTATGCCCAAAAAGTGCCCTGGCTGGTTTTTGGTCCCAGCCCAGCCCTGTACAGATGAAATCCCAGCAACCAATCTAAGCATGATAGGCCCATGCGCCTGAAAGTTCATCACAGCAGCAGCAGCACTGGCTGCATCCCCCATTTTGAGAAATTCATGAAGTATGGGAGGTCAGAACATCAACATTTAATCTGTGCTATTTGAGACGCCATACATCATCTGAAACACACAAAAGAAACATTAGGCTGCATGGCTGAAAAAAAAAGATCTTGAGTGAATCCAGTCGATGGGTTGTGGATATAAACACATCCCGAGTTATCTTGGGCCAGGGTGTACTTAAGAGCTCTTATCCATGCCCACGTTATCCCGTATTTACGTTGAAGTCAATTTATGCAGCCTGTTATCTGTCCCTCTCCAATTTGCGGTAAATCTGTAGGATTAGAGGCTTCGTATACGGCTCGGGGTTTTGTGCTACACAGTGCGTCTCGAAACTCAAGAGGTGGCTGCTACACAGACGAGAAATAAAATTAGCCGGATAGCCTGAAAGTCTCAGATCAGTGATTATATCCCCCACTGAATGTCGACGGTAATATCACCGCCACCGGTATTTATTTATGACAAGTTTTACGTTTTAACTTTGGGAGGCCTTGGGGTGAAAACGATCCTCACAATGGAGCTGTATGACGGGGGATGAAGAAGAGGGTTGTACTGACACATGGGGAGGGGGGTCATGAGCTTGAAGATTCCAGCCTCGCCTTTTTAGTTCTGGGACACAGAGACTCCCCAGAATAGTTTAACTTACAACAGAACAGAAAACTAAAAAAATAATTTTCACCATGCTTGGAAAAGCAACTGGATAGGAGGGAAACATGTGAAGCCAGTCTTGGCGCATGTACCGTACTGTACTGTACTGTACTGTACTGTACTGTACTGTACTGTACTGTACTGTACTGTACTGTATGTTGGCCTGGGATGAATACTCACCAGAAAACGTTTCCTCACCACCGTGCAAGTTCTCCCATGTGTAGAAAAAAAGAGCAGGAGGAGGAATAGGAGGAGGTGAGGAAAGAGGAGGAAGGAGGAGGAAGCAATCCAGCAATATTCTCACACCCGGGGGGCATTCTGCACACCCAGGAGAAGAAAAGAGAAGAAAAAAGACATGAAAATGGAGAGAAGGTAAAATAGAAGAATGAGAGACATGATACTGAGAGAAGAGAAGAGAAGAGAAGAGAAGAGAAGAGAAGAGAAGAGAAGAGAAGAGAAGAGAAGAGAAAAGAAAAAAGAGGAGAAGAGACAAAAAAAACCCAGAAAACATTGGCACAGGCAGCCACTGCCACTCCTCCAAAGCCTGAGTGAGGGTTTAAGTCCTCGCGCGGTGCATTTCTTGGTCTGGAACTGCTTTCCCCCTGTAACTTGTTGCCTTAGGCTTGTGTGCCACTATAGCTGCCCATTTCATTTCCCCCGTTTTAAAACACCATTTCAAAACACTGATTTTTCAAATACTTGTGTAGATCCCGCCGCCTGTCACTGTGGTTGTGTGGAGTCATCAAGTTCCACTGCAGCATGTGTTTGTGTGCTACACCAACATTTTACACTTCTCTTCCCCATGTCTCTCTCTCTTTCCTTCTCTCTTCGTTCCTCTCTCTCTCTCTCTCTCTCTCTCTCTCTCTCTCTCTCTCTCTCTCTCTCTCTCTCTCTCTCTCTCTCTCTCTCTCTCTCTCCTTGAGTCTCCCTCTCGGTCCTTCTCCCAACCACCACATCCATTTATAAACAGCCGCGCAGCTATTATCTTATCCCCTTTTAGTATTCGAGATGTGAAGATAGTGGTTTGGCTCTCTCCTCTCCAGAATGGATTTTCTCCGGCCTCGGTGGAAAGGCGAGCTAGAGGGGACGATTTTCATCGGAGGAAGGGTGTGGGGGGATACAGATCTCTTCAATGTATTTTGAAAATGTAAAGTGGAATGACATGGAAAAAAGTGCTTTAATAATGATAATTCATGAAGTCGCTTGCATTAGTTATGCAGGGATGGGGTGATTCAAAACAGCTGTATAACAGGAGATACTTATCAGAGCAATAAAAAAACACAATATTCCAGGCCGGTGCTTTATGCATTCTTCACATTTCCCTTTTCGTTCTATTCTGGAGTTTTGGAATGCAATCTGTGTCTGGAATTATAGGGGACTGAAATATGAAGCACAGCAAACACATAGGCCTACATGTAGAAGTCTGGAGAGGAACTTTATGCTATTTACAATAACAGTTCAATATTTGCATATGCATGCATGCACGCACGCACGCACACGCACACGCACACGCACGCACGCACGCGCACACACACGCGCACACGCACGCACTCACAAAAGCACGCATGCACGCAAGGACGCACGCAAGGACTCACGCATGCACACCCACACGGCCCTTGAAAAATAAAACTTTGCAAAATCCTGCTCTTCTCTTGCAGTATTGTGTCTTTGTACAACCATGACATGTTTGTAATTCTTTAGCTAATTTGATCCATGTTAAAGGGTGGCGCAGAAGGCCTAGTCTTGAAATTTTGAATTGCTGTGAACTGGCATTTTTAGCAAAATCAGTGGAAAGTGTATTTTGAGGCTGTACTAAGGAGAGTAATTTGGAAGAATGCTCCACTTTGCTTTCCACTTCCCAAGGACATCAATCGCCCAACACATGGTTGAAAGATGAGTTACATGTCCTCTTCAAACATGGCTAAGGGTTTAGAGGCTAGAACATAGCTAAAGCAGGGCTGCAAAATCATACACAAAGGTGTTTCAAACCTGGGAAGTGCAAAGGCAACGGGAGAATTCTTCCAAATGATTCTCCTTACTGATGTTGATCAAAATAGTCTGTAAATACACTTCATTGATTTCACTAAAAAAGGCACATTCAATGCTATTCAAAATGTCAAGTCTATTGTGCCATCCTTGATCATAGATCAAATTTGCAACAACTTTACAAGGAAGTTACCGGTATGTTAGCACAAAGGAACAATACTGACAAAGAAGTTTGGGCATTTGATACACACAAACACACACACACACACACACACACACACACACACACACACACACACACACACACACACACACACACCAGTGCTTTACACTAACTTTTTCGCTTACCAGCCATTTTGGCTAGTGGTTTTCCTGACTCACTAGCCATTGGGCCTTTTCACTAGCCATAATTTCCTTCGCCATCATAGCAGCTTTAATGAATTATATAATAGGCTGTAATAATGTAATGTAGGATAATATAACATAATATAACATAATATAATATAATATAATATAATATAATATAATATAATATAATATAATATAATATAATATAATATAATATAATATAATATAATATAATATAGGGCCTAATAAATAGAATTGTTATTAACTGGTCCATGCATGCATGCATGCTATAAGAACAGATTAACTTATCTGAGGAATGGCATAGCCGTGCAGAAACACCAAGCACAGTGTTGTGGAAGGGCACAAATGTAAGCTACATGAGAGCAAAATATTTCCGTCTTTGATCTGAAGGGCACTTTCGATGCGCAAAGTAGCCTAGATAGTGCAAAGTCATTGCCAAGCTTCGCATGTCCTCGGTCATGGATGTGGAATAACATCTCTTCTGGAATATTTTCTCATAAAAATAGGCTATCCACTAGAAGGCACACACATATGCGGCCGGTAACTACAGAAGGAGTTACGACTTCCTTTCATTCCGTTTAATATTGAGTTGTTTAAAACATAAACGGACGCAAGGCAAGATGGGCACATGCGAAGGGACATGGGACATGATTTTGTGCGGTCTGGAAGGCTACTACTGCGCGTTGTTTAAGCCCCGTTTGACAGTCGGGAACAACGGCACAAGAAACATGGAGGAATATTAAGGTATGAAGACATACAGGCAAATCAGAAAATGATTTCAACCGAACATTATTAATGCCGCATGTGTCCTTGTCTTATCACTGCGCTGATTAGTCTCAAGACTTTCACAAGACTGAGGTGTTCTCCTCTCGCCTTGGTCATTTTAATGTCCACTACTACTATGCATTGTACTAATGACATATCCCAAAACAGGTCAGTTGAGATGAACTTCGCTACTTTATTTTCACGTGAAGGTTTTCAGTGACATTTCCAAAACGCGCGCTGATGTGCCGGACCGGTAGCTCGCTGCCGCACAAGACTAGCTCTATCAGATTCCTCTCGCGCGTGAGACACAGGTGACACGTGACACAGGTGCTTCATGGGTATTGTAGGCTCGCGAAAACGCATTGCATTGCGTTTGTAGCAAAGACGGTCCGAGGGAAAAACTACAAAATGCGGTGCCTCATCATTTAGAATAGTGACGGACCCGCCAGAATGGCTAGTGAACCTTCGGTATCTACTAGCCAACGCCGACTTTCACCCGCATTTGGCTACCTGGCGTGTGTTAGTGTTAAGCCCTGACACACACACACACACACACACACACACACACACACACACACACACACACACACACACACACACACACACACACACACACACACACACACACACACACACACACTGCAAATACAGGCATATGCAAATCCATCCATTAATTACACATGCACAAACAGATCCTTCTTACACATATACAAACGTAAATACAGTATACATGATTCAGTAGACTGAGGACCGAGAGAGAGCGGACAGGCAGACAGAGGAAGAGCGATAGTGAAGACACATTGTTTATGTGAGCTCATGTAGAAAACACAGAAATAGATATGGGTATCCACAAAATTGTTGGTGTAATTTCTCACCAGAGACCAAAGTAACCACCTTGTTGGATCTCCATGTACAGTGCAGATGACATCCCAGCAAGCAATCTCAGCATGGGATATTTCTGACAGCGCATCAAAACTAATATGAAGAGAGTAACAAAGTAAGAAAGAAGACAGATGCCTGATGAAGACTCTGATAGGTCCAAACAGAGTTATTGTGGTTGCGGTGCACTTACGGTCTACTGTTGCGTTCAACACACTTTTCTCCAGCATCAAAAATGATGAAAATAAATGTATCTGCACACAGCTACACTGGAAACCCTTCAAAAGTATTGAAAAAAACAAAAACAAATATGAAACCAAACGCTCCCCAATGCATCCTCGACACGCACAGACGATAAATCTTTCCTGCTTTAATGAACAATTAGTTGTCACTGTGTCATACAGCACAAGGCGACGCAGCAGATGTAGTAGCCAAGTCTGTCAGCGATCGTTACGGGTCACGTGGCATGATTGTGCCTTGATGACGAACCCTTATGCCTGACGGGTGCTCCGGGTTACATATGGCTCCAATTGAGGAGCTCAAAGGTCCCCCCCCCACCCCCCTCTCCTCCATCTAGCCCATCTCCACCATCTCTCCCTCTTCCCAAAGCTCCTTATGAATAAAATATATTTTTTGAGCATGACATGCCTTGCTTGTGCTGCTGGTCCTCGGGCGGGTTTTCTGCATAGTAATGCATGGCTGAGGCTGGGGCTGTGGAGCTGGGGCTGGGGCTGGGTTTCTGGCTGGGGCTGGGTTTCTGGCTGGGGCTGGGGCTGGGGCTGGAGCTGGAGTTGGGGCTGGGGCTGGGGCTGGGGCTGGGGCTGGAGCCGGGCTGGCTGGGGCTGTGGATGGGGATGGGGATGGGGGCTGGGGCTGGGGCTGGGGCTGGGGCTGGGGCTGGGGCTGGGGATGGGGGATGGGGAGGGAGATGGGAATGGGGATGGGGATGGGGATGGGGATGGGGATGGGGATGGGGATGGAAATGGAAATGGGAATGGGGATGGGGGATGGGGCATGGGCTGGGGCTGAGCTTTAGGGATGGGGCTAGGGATGGAGACGGAGATGGGGATGGAGATGGAGATGGGGTTAGGGCTGTGGCTAGGGTTGTGTTAGCCCATAGAGTTGAGGGTGATATTGGGCCAGGGTTGGGGGCTGGGGACTGGGGAAGGGGCTGTGGAGCTGGGGATGGGGATGGGGATGGAGTTGGGGCTGAGGATGGGGATGGGGATGGAGTAGGATCTCAGGATGAGGTAGGGGCTGGGGTTGAGTTGGGGCTGGGGATGGGTTTGAGGCTGCCACTGCACTCAGCAAAAAGAAGCGCTCCTTCTTTACTAAACACTAGGCCTGTAATTTCAGTGCAGGGGGTTGGTGGGTGGATGTTTGGGGTTGGTGGGTGGGGGGTAAACGTGCCTATCATGTCGTCTCTCTCTCTCTCTCTCTCTCTCTCTCCCTCTCTCTCTCCCTCTCTCCCTCTCTCTCTCTCTCTCTCTCTCTCTCTCTCTCTCTCTCTCTCTCTGCATCGGGGCTCGCTCACACTTCCTGCCGCTGCGTTCCTCTATTTCGGGGAGTGGAGTGTCAATTAACATTCCTGGTCGTGGCCTGTCATGGCATTGTAAATCTCGTGTGCTTCACTTCGCTCTCTTTTTCATCGCTAGCATGCCTGCTGGGATAAAAAGGCCATCGGGAGAGAATGAGAGATGCGAGGAGAGAGGGAAAGACACACCGGAACAGAGAGAGAGAGAGAGAGAGAGAGAGAGAGAGAGAGAGAGAGAGAGAATGAGAATGAGAGAGGCAAAATGAAAGAGGGTAGATTCTAAACATAAAGTGAATGACTATTACTTCAGTGGTGAGCGCAAGGTGGAGACCCATGAAATAACTACCACACCTACTGTAGGCTCAAATGACAATCATTTGACAATCATTCTTTCTCTACTGTCAAATGTGTAAAACACATTTATGAATTTATACTAATAAGAATAAAGATCATACTGTAGAAAGGCTGAAATAATGTTGCCCTTCACTGTCTTAACTGTAAAACCCTTGGGAAATATGCATGAAAATACAACGCGATCCTTTAGTTATGTGTAGGAATAATAAGAGGCACAATATACCACAGAGGGACTGAAAGTAATTAAGTGCTCAATTAATTCAAATAATTTCTTGACCAATTGGAACAACTTAAAACAAAACTAGCTAGAAGCATTAGCAATCAAAATAACTGAGGCCTATAGACAAACCATTTCCAGATATTATTTTACAATATAGCACAACATGTGGATGAAAACCACATATAACAAACAATTAGTGATTGTTTTGAGAGGGTCGCTGAAGTCAAGTTTTAAAAAGAGCATAAGAAAAAGCTGCATCATGAAAGTCGCTGGATTTAAATGGTGGTTTTGAATCAAGAAAACAAAATGCCGGAGCATAACATTCCATTTTGGCACCGGGACTCACCATTTAACTTAGTTACTGCTCTGATATCTGGAATGAAGCACACAAAACCCCAGGTTTTTCTTTTTCTTATTTTCTTTTTTAAAATCTGGATGCAGGCTGTGCTTCGGTTAGTCCACATGTAATCAGGAGCAGTGGCCTAGAGGAAGCAGGCAGTATTATTCTAGTCCCCAGCTTCCTTATAAAGCACAATGCCCTGAGCAAAAGTCAAACTGGATTCTTTCTCAATTATGGCGCCACACACATATGCAACGCCCTGCCAACTGAAAGACGTATAATCCAGGGCCATACTGGAATGTATAGCATGTTTATTGTGTTCAAACATGCACAGGTTTATTTTACACGGAATGTGGAAAAGAAGGTAACACCTCTCACTCGATAAAAATCAATAGGCCTATATGTTTTGCAAGTATGTGTACAATGAAAATGAAATGTCAAGGAGCACAATTTTTTTGCCAGGCAAGTAGGGTGAAAGAAGGCTGCTTATAGAGCTCAACTGCAGTTAAAATTCATGGAAACAAAACCTGCCGCAAACCATGGGAACCAACAGAGCCTATACACAAGTCGGTACTGTAACACGTAATATGCAGGCTAGGTAATCCCCTCAGTAAATGATTATTTTGAGAAGGTATATTATACACAGCGCGCAAAGGAAATAACGCATCACCTTACTCTGGTTCTTTGGACCACCCCCGACACAATAACATCCCACTAATACCAAGTCCCCAATGCACTGACTACTGAAATGAACATAGTAAGATTCCACACTTAGACAGTTGAATGAAACACTGTTCTAGGTCGGTCCTTAAAGGAACAGCCCACTGCGTTTCCATTTTGAATTATGTTCTTCTCTGATCTGAGTTCATGCGTACCTCTCTGGATTTTGTGCGTGCCTGCAATCAATGTGAAGCTTGGCGTTACTTTGGTACGCAAGAACTCATCTCAGATCAGAGAAGAACATACTTGTAGAACATAGAATATGTTTGAACATTCTATAAATCATTCTATTAAAAAAAGGATGTGTTCCATAACAATGCAAGATTCTAACATTTCAAATTGTATTGTAGGGCACTCAGAATTCCATGGAACTTTCCCTGTCCGCACATTCCAGTCACACTGGTGTGACAGTACGCCTTTAAAGGTTAAAGGTTGAATTATTACTGTAAAATGTGCCTTGGAGACAGATACTGAGATAGCCATGTAAACATACAATTCATAATACAGCCTACAACAGCGATAACAGAGTGAGCCATTCAATCACACCAAATTGTCCTCTTGGAATGATTGATACACATCAGGAAGGCAGAGTCTGGCACAGAGTCAGGCACAGTTTGGCAACAGAGGGAGGCACTGACACACAGCAGGCAGACTAAGGAAAACAATGTGCCCCTGTGATTACAGTTTTTCTCGATTGCCTCCACACAAGTTCTGGTACTTCACACACAATTCTCGGAACATCTCACCCATTTCCCAACTCCCCTAACCAATGTCACTGAACACTAAACACAATTCCTACTTAACACTCAAATTCCAGTTTTAAAACACACTCTTTTCACACCATTACACACAATTCTCTGGATTACACTCAATTTTCATAAAGAAAAACACTGGGTTTCTCATGGAACACACTGTCATTCACAACACTACAATCAACTGCCATACTAAGTTCACTTCCTCATCACATGGGCAAACTCTCTTCATACCGGTTTACAATCTGAAATCATCACCCCATAAGGACACACATTGCATGTCATATTGATGAAAAATTAGTGGATGCAAGGAGAAAACACATTTGTTTAGTTTTTGAACTCAAAAATATGTTATACAAGACATCACTTTCATGTGGTTACCCAATATTTTACAATAAATTAGTGCAATTTTTTAAATGTCGGAAAAATATGTAAAATATATACACATCTGTGTACTCCGAGTCTAAAAACAATATTTCAGTATTTTACTGCAGAAAAATACCCTCTTTAGTAAGTAGAACACTGAAGAAAATAAGTTTCTACTGTGTTTCAAGTTGAGTATAGAGTTTTACCTTGTGCATATTACGTAGTGTTCAATGGTTCACATAAGAGTGTATTACGTAATACTGCACTCCTCCTAACATTTCTGGACACTCTGTACAATATACTCATTGCACCCAATCAGGCAGATGGTCCAGAGCAGCCCAGATATGTTGTCATTTGCGACAATGTGAGTTTCCACAGGGCTGCTCTGGTCCAAAACTGGTTCACTAACCACCCACTATTCATTGTCGTGCACCTCCCTCCATATTCCCCGTTCCTCAATCCCATTGAGGAATTCTTTTCCACCTGGAGGTGGAAGGTCTATGACAGACGTCCTCAAACACGCATCCCCCTTCTACAAGCAATGGAGGAGGCATGTGGCGATATTGCTGTTGATGCCTTCTCTGGGTGGATGCGCCATGCAAGACGGTATTTCCCTCGCTGCCTGGCCAGGGAAACGATTGCATGTGATGTGGATGAGGTCCTGTGGCCAGACCACAATAGAAGGCAGGATGAAGCAGAGTAGATGTGAGTGTGTGTGTGGTTTTTTTTCATAGCAATAGGCTATACAGTAATGTAATAGGTTTTTTGTACTGATAAAAATAGGCAGTGGGGTTTATCTTTGTGTTGTTTTTGTGAAAAAGAAATAAAAATCTTTCTGTTTCTGTTTGTGTGTTGTGGGAATTAAGTTTTTCCAACTTATGTCACAGTATCCATGCAATCCAGAACAAAAAAAGCCCAAGTTACTGGGAGAAATTAGTTTTACCCTGTGCCCAACAGTGTTTTAATGGGTCTGCAAATGTGTATTGTAGTGACTGTCTGTGTGTGTCATTTGACAACAAAATGAGGTTTTTAGAAGAGAGTACATTGTTTTGAGACAAGACGTGCATTTTTCAGAGGTAGTGAAGAGTTTGGCCCGTTGTGTGTGAGGTTTGGAGATTTGTGTGTAGAGTTTTGAGAATTCGAAGACCGATTCCGAAAATTGTGTGTAGGCAATCGAGAAAAACTGTAAATTGTAGAGCGGAACATGGCAGCTTTTAGGAGGAACTAGCTCCGATTATGAAAAGGCCTGCAAAGTCCTTTAAACATAGTTAATAACTTGTTGCCGTGGTAATGAAGATGTTTATTTGTTTGCCCACCAATCCATCTTCCAATCTGATGTCCACTCACCAACCCAACCCTCCAACACAAACTCCAAGAACCTATTATGGTCATGGCAGCAAAGCTTGGAGAATAAGTTCAATTTTGTTGAGGGTATGCATAAAAATGCAAATGCAACTGTGTGTGTGTGTGCATGTGTGTGTGTGTGTGTGTGTGTGTGTGTGTGTGTGTGTGTGTGTGTGTGTGTGTGTGAGTGTGTGTGTGTGAGAGAGAGAGAGAGAGAGAGAGAGAGAGAGAGAGAGAGAGAGAGAGAGAGAGAGAGAGTGAGTGAGTGAGTGAGTGAGTGAGTGAGTGAGTGAGTGAGTGAGTGAGAGAGAGAGAGAGAGAGAGAGAGAGAGAGAGAGAGAGAGAGAGAGAGAGAGAGAGAGAGAGAGAGAGAGACAAGAGGGATACGGAATAGCAAGACAGAAAAAAGTGAGACATAGAGAGAAAGAGAGAGAGAGACAGAGAGGCAATCTGTCTTCTTTCTGTCAGGAGCTGCCATTGACCCATCCTGAACTCTATTTCAAGTCTAATCCTCAGCCGTGGCGACAATAAGCGCTGATGCTGACGAGGCAAGGGCTTCCCAGCACCTTCCAGTAAACGGTGGCCTGCGGAAGGCAAAAACAGAGGCATTAACTGTTCTCCGCTGCACGGGCCACCAAGAGCGTTGACATGCATTTAAATATAATAACATTTTTTTAATGGATGGACCTCAAGAGGAAGCCACAGATTTGGTATGGTGATAAATACAAGGATGTTAAACCGTCTGCGAATGGATGGCCCGGAGGGCTTAGGGGGAGGCAGAGTATTTCACGATATAAAAGTCACCGAGGGCTGCAGCAGTCCTCCCACACACGCTCACCACATACACAGATTTCATCGTTTGAGAGAGAAAAGACAAGAAAAGAAAAGAGTCTCATCCCAATTGCCTCCCCCACTACCACCAAAACACTGGGCCTACTTGAGGATTCTTCACATTCTCTGTGGAAAGTAACACACGTTAGCGCACCAAAAAACCCAAGCAACTGCACATGGTTTGGTAAGCTGTGCAGCCGTGTGGCCCAACCTCATACAAGCACACACACCCACACCCACACACCCCTGACTCCCCTCTTCCTTATTCCCCAAAGCCACTTAGCTGCCTCCACAGAGGCAAACCTTTTTGAGGAGGGTGGCTTGGATGCGGCCTGCCTGAATGGTGGCCAGAGCCCCAGGATCTTGGCCACATAAAATGTGCTCTTGTGTACATATCCAACGGCTCAAACACACGCACATGCCGCCCTCAGAGGAGACATTAAAGGGCGGGATTGAAATATGAATGTTCACCACTGACATTTATGAGGGGCTCAGATCCGAGTCAAACGAGGACTTAATTGGTCTGATTATTCGGAAAAAAGGGGTGGTGGTGGTGGTGGGGTGGGGGTTGGGAGAGCAGCTCAATTATCTTTCTGTTTGTGCCTCGTGAAATTTAGCATGTCAAACATCAAAACCACCATTTTCTGGCGGATCTTGTTAAATTAGAACTCTTTGCACCAGGCAGACACTGTGGGAACTTCAGCCTGAGGAAGGATACTGCGCCGACAATGACAATGACACGCCGTGTACCCAACTTGTCAGACTCTTGAATCTATGAGGTGTGCAACTGCTTACCAGTTGCTTACCCCTCCAACTGATCCATCAATCCCGCAGCCTATCCTCTCTGCGGCGGTCTTGTCCTAAGCACGAGCACAGCTGTCTGAAGGATGCCTCACCACAGGCTGACGTTTCAAACACTTGCAGGGCGAGGCATTCATTAGTTTGAAGAAATCCCTTTTTAACAGCATGTGTCTTGAAAGGATTACCAGATAAAAACGAATGCACCCTCGGAGCTATGAGGCATAAGCGTAACAAATTAAGGGGACTTAAATATTTCTGTGAAAGTGAAAGCTGAGACGAGTACCATATGTGCATATGTTATCCCCTTCAAAGCGCAGAGAGAGAGAGAGAGTCTCTTCATACCTGTGTGTGGTGTGAGAAACTGTATGGTGTTAAGGTTAACAACACAGCCCCAATTCACAAACACAGTTCCTGTCAGGGGCTCAGCAGATGTGAACTCCTAAGATTATACTATGATTAACATACCAAAAAAATACGGGCCTGTGTACTGGTATGTACATCATTTCATGAGCGGATATGGTGTTATCAGTTTGTTTACACATAATTAAGAGTTTTCAGCAAAATTATTTTTTATATAACACAGTTCCCATAGTGGGTATTTTTCAAAAGGATACATTTTGGATATGTGTAAACGCAATACAAAAAGTATACATTCATCACAATATATATAAATGTGTGAAAGGGTCTTATATTCTTGCTGACACGTGTTTCTGCCATACTTCAACAGTGGTGCATTTATAGTGTGAGCAAAGACAATTTTAAACCAATTATATGTCATGGCTGAACTGCGGTTGCTGCGCGCAATCTTCTTCTCAGCAATATATCATTCATTATTTAATTTATTTGAGGGAAATCCACAATGTCAAAAAAACTTGGCAACAACACTCGCTCAGTGTCAGATAGAAGCAATTCCATCTGTGGAAGCTGGAATCATGGAATGGCACTGTAGTGACATCAAGTGGTGAAAGCATGTTATGTGTGGTCATGGACACTGTCCCAACCAATGACTACAGCAGTGGTTCCCAAACTTTTTCATCCATCCCCCATAATCTTAGAGTAGCAAAGATTTCTAGCAATATCAGCAGGCAAACTATTATTGGAAAAACTAGCAATATTAATGGACAAAAAAATGCTTAGATGCCTTCTACATTTTCCATAGCCAATATTGCTAAAAATCTACAGGACAGCAAATACATCTATTGAATACTGTTACTAACTAAATTATGGCATTGTGTTAGCTGCTAACCTGTGATTTCCCGTTTTTATGCAATGTTCCTTTTGTTCACAATCCCCCTTCAGTACCTCTGCGACCCCCCCCCCCCCAGGGGTCCCGACCCCCAGTTTGGGGAAGCACTGGACAACAGCATTAGCAATAAGGTAATACATGTAAGCCCCATCCTTCCCACAAGAAAACGATCACAGATTCAGATAGTGAATGACCATTTTAATGATCAGAAGAACAAAATTTATTTTACACTTTTAAAATGTCCTCATAGAGGAACAGCAAAAATACAAACTGATGAAATAAAGATGAATCAAAGACATTTTGTTTTGAAGATTTAACAGTTCTGATTTTTTCTTTTCTTTCTTTTGGTATTTTTTTTTCTTTCTTTAAATTTGTATCAAAAATTATAAGTGCCTTCAACACAACCATGACAACGGTCAGCCTGCAGTCATTACAAATATTCGCACCACAAAACTGAGAAACATGGTTCTACTTTCTGCATCGGTTTAACACCTCAGTTATCATATTTCAGACTGCTTTGCTTTGTCATACAAAACAAAAAAATGAGGACCCTGAAATGAGACAACAAAGAAAATTGTGAGCGCAAATAAACACGTTTAAAGATAAAATTAATGAGTATTTACATCTTGGCTCGGGAGACAGTGGACAGACAAGTAGAAGAGGGAGAAACATTCCCAAAAATTCTTTTTTAAGAGACGACTTCTTTCATGAATTAACGTTTCATTCAAAGATGTCTGACCACATGGCACACAGCTAATTACATCAGAATTCATAAGTTCAGACACATGATGAGAAAGAGGCAGAGAAACAGACAAGAGACAGGAGAGGAAAAGAGAACAGCTCTTCAGACACAGACAGACAGACAGACAGACAGACAGACAGACAGACAGACAGACAGACAGACAGACAGGGAGTGAGCTCAAATGAACAGTCATCAACACCACCATCACTGCATCATGTGCATTGTGTGAAAGCGAACTTTGACTCCAGTAGGAAAAATAAGTTGGATAGAACAAGGAGGAAATGATTAAAATCATCCAAAAACGAGGCAGAGTCAACAATTACAACAATGTGAGGAATACAAAAAGTATGAAAACAAAAATAGTTGATTCTTGAATTCCATTTCTAGTTCCACTGTTTTTTTTTCGTGTTCATCTCGAATATTTGAAAAGATATTTTGGCACAGATTTTTTTTTTCTAAAGAAAGCATCAGGGACAGTCACCAGTCCCCGTTAGGACATTCCTGATATAAATGATCAACATGTGGTCAATGATATGCTGTAATCCACTTGGTCTCCCAGCTTCTTGTCTGTGATGTCCATTTCAAGTCCTTAAATATTTATAATATTTACACGTTTGTTTTTTTTCCATTCACAACCCCCTTTTTCACCTTTAATCTTAAAGAGACAGGTAAAGTTGAGCAAAAGGTATATCTTAATAGTCCCACATTGAGGCCTCAAGTGTAAACTGTACAACACCAGGATTCCCTCCAGGGCCTGGCTCGCAAAGAATTAGAAAAAAACCTCAAAAAAACGGAATTAACGTTGCAAGACAGTAGTTGCAGAGAAGTCCGTAGAGAGCTGATATTTTGCAATTCAGTCAGTTCAATATGTGTATGTTCATGGCGCTTTCTTCAAATTGTGAAATCCAAGGAAAAGAAGATCTCACCAACTCACTTTTTTTACCCTTGTGCAGAGAAGGCTGGTGACAGGAGCATTTTTTTCTTCTTTCAAAAGCATAATGTCATATACAAATCTGTACAAAGTTAAAAGTACTTGATTCTCAATTTGATTTCTCCAACATAGTGCAATGACTGATCAGATTAAACGTTAAGAAATTCTTTAAAAATAAAACAACAAAATCACAATCATCATCAGTGGAGAACAACTGTTAAACAGTCTCTCACAAAAGTTTTTTTTTTTAACTCATCCCCTTTCTTGATGCTCTGAAAATAAAATAAAGATCTTTTGCGTGTCCATCAATGGCAAAAAATAAAATAAATGATCAGACAATTGATCATTGTAAAATCCAGTTACGCCCATTTTGCCTTCTCAGCAGAGATGCATAGACGTGAAAGTTGAGGTGAGAGAATGAATTAAGGTTCTGGTGAAAACAAGTTAAAAAAAACAGTAACAAAAGAAAAATGAGTGCATGATGCAAAAAAAAAGATTTAAGTCCCCAAGTCCTGCAGTGAGGCTTATTCATGTCTGTACGCCAAAGAAAAAATAAAAAGTCCCATAGGCTGGTGTTGATGTCCCAGTGGAGAGAAGTTTTGAAAAAAAGATGGCCCCTCACACGGAGGCAATGACAATCATGAGGTGCGGAGAGATGTTGGAGATGCTGTTGAGAAGATCTGGGGCCAGGTGAGACAGGTGCGTCTCCGAAAACTCGCAGGGCGGGAAAATCTGGACTACATAGGCGGGCTATGAAGCAGAAAGAAAAACAAAGGGAAGTCATGTTAATCAACTACAATCAAACCAATTAGTCCGTTTCAGTGTTCATCTATACATTATATAATCTAATTACTTACTAAACTAACTTTTTTAAAATAAATTTTTGGGCATTTAGGGACTGTTATTTATTTTCGGGGTCGTTGGAAGATTTCCAACCTTGGTCGTCAAATTTTGCATGACCCTCCCCTAGCGAGCTTCAAAACTTTGACGACCCTCCCCGCGACGTCGTCAAAAAAATGCATGACCCTCCCTTACGGAGAAGTTGAATAAATAGCCTTATTCTACATTATTTTTTGACAAACGTTGATTGACCAACTCTGCTGCTCACTGGATGTTATTGCATTCTGATCTTGAAAACTGTAGCCTACTTTACGAAGGCGGGCCATTTCGTAGATTTAGCCTACTGGCAAATGTGACAACAAAACACAACGGGGGTCTGATGATGAGGTCAATTTCAGCGAAAGGGGGAGGCGTTTCTGAGGATTAGGCTATGTTACATCAAAACATTCAAACAAGGTAGGCTACTTTGGAATGGTTTTTCTTTCTTTTTCACCTCGGTCAAACATTTTTTAATGACCCCTCCCCTTGAGATAAAAAATGTTTTAGCTGGCCCGTCCCCGCAGAAAAGAAAAAAATTACACGACTCTCTCCTATTTGCCTCTGGTGACCCCGAAAATAAATAACAAACAGTCCCTTAATGCCTTCATCTGACAGATCAAGTGAAGAGTAGATAGGTAACAGTAGAGAGAGAAAGATAGGATAGTGTTGGGAAATGACCCATGCCAGATTTTAACCCAAGAAGAACTATAAAAAGTGGGTACATACCTGGAAAGTGCCTGGATCAGGTACATTGATGATGCCAGCGGCCTGCTTGGCTTGCAGGTAGGTGATGAATCCCCCTTTAAGAGCATGGGTTTGAGCAAGGACATCCTCCTGGTCCCTCCCACAGGGCAATGCCAACAAGAGACAGTAGTCACTTTCCACCTAACAGAAACAGAGAATATTTTAGAAAATTCAAGAAAGTTGTATCTTTTTATTACACATCACATTTGCCTGTATGAAAACACATTCCTCTCTGACTACCAGGCCACACTACTTGTACAATAGTACGATGCAGCCATTTACATTTTATTATGGCACTATTCAGTGCATGACATCACATTATGACGTCATTCCTTCTACACTCTCACTAAATAAAAGAGGAAGTATGCCTGTGAAAAGTATTCATTCAAAAGAGTAGTCTTAGGAGCCACATTATAAGCAACTACATTTCTTTATGAAGCTCAACTTGAAGCTAGATTTCTTTTCCAAGCTCCAAAATGAAAAACAGCTGCTTGCGACAAGACAAACATCTTGTACTCTTCACTTCTAGCACGACGCCTCATTCTTTTGAATTGGAAAAGTGACAAACCTCCATCTTTTGGTAGATGGATTTGTGATGTCATGTTTTTCCTCAAGGTAGAAAAGATTAGATACACATTGAATGGATCAACAAACAAGTTTCATGTTATATGGCAATCATTCATTTCATATGTTGAACAGCTGACAATGCTGGTTGTGTAATGCATTCATTCATTATGTGCTTGGTCTTTGTCAATATCCTGTAAAATAACTCTGTGCTTGTCTTATACCAACAAATATGTCTTCTACAATATGGCAGCCCCCAGCTCTTAAAAAATGTCTTAATTTCTTTTGAGATCCTGTGCAGAACATTGGACAATTAACATGGACTCTGAGTAATTTTTCTTTTCAGGAAGAATATGGTGACTATTTTTTATGGGCCCCTTTTTTTTTTTTAGTTTTTTGTTTGTTTGTTTGTTTGTTTGTTTGATTTGTCTGCTCTTTGTTGTCTATTTTGTATTCAATCCTTCATGTTGATTGTTTGGTATTTGGAGGAAAAAAAGCTCAATAAATAAACATTGACTAAAAAAAAAAAAAGACAAACATCTTGACTCATTAAATCAAAAAGGGAAGCTTACATTCATCCTTCGTGCCACTCCTTCTAGCTGTGCTGCCTCCAGCCGCATCCTCTGCGCTATGCGAAGCATTGCGGCGCCCTCCACTGGGGGAAGAGAGCGCTGCGCCAGGACGTTGTTTCCTGAAACAAAGTGCAGCTGGACAGCAGCTGTGTCATTCTTCAGGGCAATCAGGCCCTGCCACACGATCGGGTACTTCTGCTCAAGAAAAGAAAAGAAACAGAAAAGGAAAGAAAGATGAATCAAGTTAAGTTCAAGAATTAACTATGACTTGCTTAATTGGAAACATATGGATGCTAAATACTCAGATCCTATGGTCTCGCCACTGTGTGCGTGAGTGCCTGTGTTTCTAACTTACCGTTAAAAGCTTCCCCGCGTCTACCGAACGGTGCTCTGTGTGTTCAAGTTTCACATCTGGTCGCATCTGAGGCCGGCCCGAGGCAGCTGGTGGAAGAGGGCCGGCGATGACAGCTTGCGGCGCCTTGTAGAGAGGATGGGTCATTTCTGGCTTGTGGGCCACAGCAGAGGAGGAAGGCAGGAAGGAGGGCGAGCTGGCTTCTCGAATCCTACTGGGCAAGTGCGGAAAGTCCATGGCTGGGTGACGCAGGTGTAACCCTTCACTTTTCAGCTCGGCTATGGCTCCCGGGGGCTGCACAGGGGAGATTTTGTTCCTGTGAGGGTGATCCACTTCCTGTTTGAGCAGACAAAGAGGAGAGGAAAGCTTGAGAAGCGATTCAAAGTCTGTGGAAAAAAACGACAGTAACACACTACACTCATTATGTGTCATGGCTGGGAATCGATCCAGATTTCCTGGATCGATTCGATTTTGATCCAGGACAGGTCACAATTCGATTCGATTCGATATCGATCTTCTGTATTGCTGGGTTGTCACTTTAACCCGTTTATGCCTAGAATTATAAGATCAGCTGTAAAAAACTAAATATCTCAGCCTCTGAAGCACATACAAACAAAAATACTGTGGTATGAGAGAGAGAAATGGGGAAACTTGGTATGAGAGAGAAAGGTGGGAAAAGACTGGCACTATTTACCTTAACAGGCCATGTGTATTTGTGCATGTAGCCTATGTGAATGTGGATGAGAGCTACCGGATGTGATCGATCCACAAAGTTTTGAATCGATATCACACTTTTCGAGCGTGAATCGATATCGGATTGTGATTCAATCTTTTGAACTCAGCCATCTTATGTGTATGTGTAAGAAGTTAGAACTGTTAGAAATGTTCTCTATACGTGTATGTGAAAGCACAACCATATTGGCCCAAACAAAAGACTGTGTTTTTGTTCAAAAATATGCTTCACAAAACGGAGGTTGTCTCATATTGAGTATCGTCTTATATTCAGGCCAATACGATACATAAGTAAATGTGTCAATGTTTTTACAATACAGTTGCATCAAGGTGGTTTGAATAGGGCAAAGTACCTGAGGAGGGGGTATGGTGTGGCGTGGTCCCAGATTCATGGCCATAGGGTTGTGACCGGGATGACCAGGAAATTGGGAATGGAAGCCCCGCATATCCCTGTACACTGGCGGGTACTCAGGCATGGAAGCACCGGCACCAGGGTGCACCAGCTGAACCCCTTGAGGTGACATCATAACAGATACAGGAGGATGTCCAGGATGTCCCATAATCCTGCTCTCTGTGTGAGGAGACGGTGGCATCTTGACCTCTAGGACCTTCGGAGGTTCCTTGACTGGGGGTGGCACGACCACTTTCCCGGGGGGAGTTTTAGACGAAGCTGCTGCGGACATGTGTGTGGACATTGGAGTCTCAGGTGTGCGAGACTTGCGGGAGTCCACAGGCTGGTGCTCGCCCAACTGATGTTGCATGAGGAGACGAACGTCCCTCGTGGCCATGTTGAACTGATCTAGACGCAGTCCGCTGTGATGTAGTCCTCTGTAGTCCCCTGGGACCACCATAACATCTGGCTGAGGGTGAGGTTGAGCGTGAGGAGGTTGAGAGTGAGGAGGGTGAGAGTGAGGAGGTTGAGAGTGAGGAGGTTGAGAGTGAGGAGGGTGAGAGTGAGGAGGGTGAGTGTGAGGAGGGTGAGTGTGAGGAGGGTGATTGTGAGGAGGATGATTGTGAGGAGGGTGATTGTGAGGAGGGTGAGAGTGAGGAGGGTGATTGTGAGGAGGGTGAGAGTGAGGAGGGTGAGAGTGAGGAGAGTGAGAGTGAGGAGGGTGATTATGAGGAGGGTGAGAGTGAGAGTGAGCAGGATGAGGGTGATGAGGGTGATTAGGCTGATGAGGCGGTCCTGGCCTCCGAAGTCCTTGGTGGAAGTGTCTCATGTCTTCCTCGTTAGCCCCACTTCCTGTTCCCGAGCCAGGGTGACCTGCGTGCGACTGCAGCACAATGTCCCTGATCGCTGCTGGCTGAGGTGTGGTGGAGCGCTGCTGAGCCACGGACCGGGGAGAGGCCAGCGACTCCGGGCGCATCCCGTAGCTTATTCCAGAGAGAGGGGGAGTGCTGCGTCGCACGTCTCCCTGAGAGTGGTGGCCCACAGGCACGGACTGCTGGGAGACATGATTGTGGGGAGTCATGATGACTGACTGTTCGGAGTGGTGCATGCCAGGAACATACTGGGAGATTGGGCCTCCTGGACCTAAAACTACAGAGGTGCCAATGGGGGACATCGAGCTACCAGGTGGGTGCACTTTGGGGAAAGGTGAGGGCGAGTGGCCGGATGTCCGAGGCGAATGAGGCTCTTGCTTAGGGTGGAGGGAGCGGTCAGTCGGTGTTGTGGGGCTTGAGACCCTGGGGTTGCCTGCCAAGGACGAGTGATGTGAGCTTAGGACTGGACTCAGGTTGGTGGGCTGTATCAGTTTGGTTGGCTCACATTTTACGCCCATGGATTCTGATGCTCCAGATGCTTTCTTCACATGTTGCTGCATCATTTGATTGTACATTAAAATCTGGGGACTGCTACCAGACTGCTGGAAGATTTTGACTGGCCCGCTTTGAGAGCCAGTGTGGTAGATTGATTCAGGCTTCTCAGACTTAGGGCTTCCATGGTTAATAGAGATAACAGGCTGAGTGTTGTACGTTTGTCCAGCTAATACAACTCCTGTGTGTCCATAACTGGTGGGTGTCTGGGATCCCTTTGGAGTAGAGGGTTGCGTCGGAGTGACAGACTCCTGTTTTATCTGGGATTTGGATACGGATTGCTGAAATTCAATGTCGACAGCACTGGCTGGCGGGATCTGGCTAATTTTGGCACTGATCCGTTGAGGTCCTTCAGTCTTTTGTCCTGAGTAGCTCAATACCAC
Organism: Engraulis encrasicolus; assembly: GCF_034702125.1. Classification (NCBI taxonomy): domain Eukaryota; kingdom Metazoa; phylum Chordata; class Actinopteri; order Clupeiformes; family Engraulidae; genus Engraulis; species Engraulis encrasicolus. Next base: position 43,057,253 of record NC_085866.1, on the reverse strand, counting down.
CACACCCTCTGAGGTGTTCACTCTTAATCCAGGGCTTGGGCCTGTGTTGTAATTGGCATTGTCTGCCACTGGCCGACTCGCACCAGTTCCCTCTTCTCTCTCGGCCATGCTCAATCCAGGATAGCGTGGAATACTGTTTTCATTCATGCTGGCTCTGTATTTCTGCTTAGGCAGTGACATTCCAGAACTGCGGTTGCTCAGAGAGATGTGAGGAGTCTCATCAGAATCAAAGGGGGTAATGCGACTTATAACTGAGGTAGCAGAGGAGATCACTGAATTCACCAACTTTTCACCGAACTGATTTTCTTGGGGCTGAGGTGGCGTTGGGAGTCTGGTGTGCGGTGTGTGAGGTGAAGGTCTGTCTTCAGGTATAGAGGACTTAACTGACGGAGGGTCTGATGACGTTTCATTCTCTGACATGCGGGGCTCGACTAATGTTGTTGTAAGAACCATGCTGGGGACAGAGGTGCTGTTCGAGGCGGATACATATTTTGGTTCCATTAGAATCTTCCTTAAAGTGCTAGAGTTGGGATCAATGTCGGATGCCTTAGTATCAGGTGGTAAGGGTGGGTTTCCCGACACATTTCCGATACCTGGCACAGGTGCTGTAGGTGGTGTTGCGACTATTTGTGGGGTAGGTGTGGACAGTGCTGATGCCTCCTCAGATTGCCTGTTCAGCCAAGAGGGTGGTGAGATTGGCATTTTGCCTGGGCGTGCAGGTGGTATAGTCAGGCGGGTTGGAGATGGGGTGAGGGCAGGGACAATGGGGTCCATGGGTACCGGCGGTGGCTGTGGTTTGCAGTGTGCAGGGCTGCTACTGCTGCTAGAGTGAAAGGCTGACTCTTGGGGTTCAGGCTGTTCGACAGCAGGCTGCTCAGCCTCTTTCGGGGTGTCAAGAGCTACCGTTGATGTGACATCATGTTTGCAAGCAGCTGCTGCAGTAACAACAGTTGCTGTCGCTGCCGTGGTAACAGCCTTAGGTGGAATGGTTTTCATATCTTCAGGTATTGAATCTGGTAGCTTGACAGTTACTGGCTCTGCATCCAACTCAGGATCTTCAACCATCTCTCCTTTTTTGGTAGCTGCAGTCTTCCGACCTCTGGCTTTTCTTGGAGTTTTAGGCCGGGGTTTTGCAACTTTCTTTTGTGGTCCTACAGGAACAGGAACAGGCACAGGCACAGGCTCTTCCTGCATCGTGGTTTCTGTGCTGGTCTGTTCAGATGACTTGGACTCTGTGGTAACACCAGAATCTGAATCTGTATTCACCACATTGCTGAACGGCACCTGAGTTTCAGGTTCCATTGTTCCACTGGATATGGGCAAGACTACTGGTTCAGGTGTGGGACTGGCAAGTTGGAGAGGGTAGGATGAGGTTGCCGTGAACGCATCTGTATCTGCAGATATATCCTCAGCAGTAATTGAGTCAATGGCTGCAGCCAGCTCTGTTTCACTTGCAGGATTAGCAGGCTTCTCTTCCTCCACCTCATCTGGCTCCACTGGAGTTGGTGGCAACAGGGCTGGGGGTTCAGCAGGCGGCTCTTTGTAAGGTGGGACTGACTGTTCTACTGTAAATTTAGAAATATTTTCAACTGCCCTTTCAAGTTCCATTTGACGGGCAAGGAGGGCAGCGGCAGGGTCGACTGGGGGCTCAGCTTCGGCATCCTCCTCGTCTTTTTCATCCGGGCTGAGGTCATCCACTTCTTTTAGGTAACTGGGAGCGGTGGTACCCTCTTTCTGAGGAATTTCAGGTTTTGTTTTCTTGACAGAGTCTTGAAACGGTTCAGGTTCATCTTCACCTGATCTGAGGACGCCCATGACATCATCCACACTTAAATGAATTACAAGATTTTTACAAGATACAAGAAGTGATTTGTCTTCACCTCCTGTTTTCGAGTTACGAGTCAATCTTGATTGTTTTGTTTTACCACCCTTTTCAACTGGTTTGCGTTTTTCTATTGAGGTTTCCAATTTCTCATCATCATTTTCTTCAGATTTCTTTTCAGGGGTCTCTGTAACTTCACTCTCTTTCTCAACCTTCTCGCTTTTAGTCTGTGGCTTGGTATCCTCAGGTAACTTCCTTGTCAAATCTTGAGACTCTTCACTCAGTTTAGTTTTGAGTTCAGAGGTTGTTGTTGTTACTTCATCAGACTCTAGCTTGTCAAACTGCATGTCCATTTTCTCAGGCTGTTTTTCAGCCTTTCCTGATTTTTTGCTTTGAGCACTCCTGGGGGGTGAGTGCTGAGTTTTCTGAGATCGGGGAGAGCGCCAACCTTCTGCCATCTTAGATATGTCACTGCTGACAGAATCTTTGCCGTCAGTGTCTTCTCCCTCAGACATTTTAGTCTGGTCTGCCTTTGCCGGTGACACGTCTTCAACAACTTTTCCTGCTTTACGGGCCTTGGGACGACCTTTCTTGCCGACTGCAGGGACAACGTCTTTATCAGCACCACGCTTTCGTGTAGCGCGAGGAGCCTCAACCACCTCTTTTCCTGACTGTTGTACATTCTCGCCCTCAGGTGGTGTGGCATACACAGAGCGTACATTCCGCCGACGTCTCCCTCTGACGCCATCTGACTCTGACCCGAGCTCTGTATCTGTGGAGTGGCCGGGTGATTTTGCTGTGGTTTTATTAGATTCAGCAGTGCTCTTTGCAGCTTCACCTCTCGGAGAAGAGGCTCGTTTTAACTTTTCTTTGTCAATGCGCTCACTTCTGCGATTCGCCGGCTTTTCGCTGGCTGTTGGTTGGCTGGGAAGTGGAGCTGGAGGAGCAGATGGGGTGAGCTTAGATTTTCTGTTCTTTGTTGATTTCCGTGCAGGGGGTGCTTCTTCTGCCTCTACATCTGAAATTGCCACTGCCATTTCAAGCTGCGTGTCTACATCCCTTTTGGGTGAATAGCTTTCTCTGGGCAGAGTCTTTTCTGGCTTCAATTCTTCCTCAATTATAGTTTCTGGACTTCCCACAGCTCTTGGTGATGATTTTGGAGACCGTGTCCTCTCTGCTGCCTCAGTTTCATCAGGTTGCGAAACACTATGAGAGACTACAGGAGTGGGAGGTTTGACTTCAGCACAGGTTGCGTGTTCCACTAGTGCAGTATTGACAGTGGATGCTTTCATTTCAAGTGGTTCTGGTTTAGGTTCATCTATTACCTCCTCGTCTTTGCAAACAAGATCAGCAACAGCAAGGCTAATCGTTGGAGGAGCTTCAAACTTTTCTGCAGATTGTGGGGGAGAGCTTTCAACATTGTTTGCTTTTTCTTCCTTCTTAATCTGCAGGACTGGTAACGCCTCTGATTTATCTAGCTGGTCATCATCTGATTGAGATACGTCCTTTGATGGAGCAGAGGTTAATACTGATTGAGCTATAGCAGGACTAACTGGTTTAATGTCCTGTGTGGATTCCTCCATTTTGGGGTGTTGATCCAGATTCCCTTCTTTTGCTTTGTCGTCCTCATCTCTGTCGAGCATGTTGACTCTGTCATCGTGGACCTGGTGATCTCTGCCTTTCTGCTGCTGTAACTCCAAGAAACGACTGCGAAAAAGCCCAACTGGCTCTTGCGTGCGGTCTTCAACTGCACTGCTGACATGCACCTCAGTGTTGCTCAACGGAGTTGTGAGTCTACCCGTACTGTATTCAGAATTGTGGTCTTTGCGTTCAAGATGCTGCAGACGACGCGAGTCTTGTTCAAAGATAGAGCTGCGAAGGAAACGAGACACAAACAGCTCTTGCCGTTCATGGTCCTCTGTCTTGGGCATCTCCTTTTTATCATCCAATTTGCCCTCAGAGTCTTGTTTTTTCCTTCTATACCAAGAGGGAATAGGTCGTGGTGTTGACTCAACCTTTTCCTTGTCTGAACTGTTGGAAAGAGTAGTTAACCGCGACTCATGACCTAGGAATGACCAATTGTCCTCTCTTGAGGAGGAGAGAGACTTTGCTCGTGCCAATAGAGCCTTGGTGTCAGGGGTTATGGTCTTGCCTTGGGCAAACTCATAAAACTTATTCTTTTCTAGTGAGCCAGACAATTTGATATCTATATGTCTATCTTCCCTGTCCCGCTGCAAATATGACAGCGAGGAATTCGATTTTGGTGAAAGGTGTTTGTCACCACCATCGTCATCCGAATCTGACTGAACCTCTCCCGGCTCCAGCTCACGAACTGGTCGCTTGCGGATTCCATCCCGTTTAATAACACTACTTGGAAAGGTCATGTCCATCCGCAGGGTGTCCTGTTTCATTCTGCTCTCCCATCGTGATTCTTCCTCAGCGCCTTGAGAAAACGACCTTAGTTTGGAGTGCTCTGTGTGAGCAGAGAGCATTTTTGAAGTGGAAGAGTCCAGACTATGTTTAAAAACATTGGATCGAATGCTGGGCCTCTCCCCTGTTTTATGGGCATCTTTACTGGACACTGTGGCTGGTGAATCTACAGAGACCTCTTCCTCACTGTATACTGAATGTCTTGTTACTACTGAAGTTGAATTATTTTCAGAATCTTCACTAGCGGATCTAGAGCTTCTGTAATTACGCTCTCGTTTTGAATTCAATTCAAGGTCAACGGCATCTATCCTTTTACGCTTGCTGGGTGGAGAATCAGCGGCACCATCCTGTGATGACTTCCCTATTTCATGCTGTTCTATATCCTCTAAGTCCCCACCAACAGGACTCTCCAAATTATTTAACTTATCATTTTCTTGCAGCTGCTTCTGAAGTCGACGACTTTGTTCCATTTGTTTTCGACAGCTTTGGGAATGGTCTATGTCCACCGATAGTCTGGGATCGTGCATCGCAAAGGTTTTCTCGACAGGATGTTCCTGATTGCTGATATGCGAGTGGTCTTTTTCTCTGTACGGTTCTAGATCTTGGCTCCCATCATCAGAGGATATCCTGCTAATACTAGCACGGCTCTGATTTTTCACACCTAAGCCTTCTTGCCTCGGCGTAGACACAGCATCTGTTGATTCTTCATTTGGTTGCCCGAGTCGAGACTGCAAATCAGGGCTCAGCCCTGTGTCCATAACAAATGTTGCACACTCAGGCTCTTGCCTTTCTGTAGGACTATTCTTAACCGTTACCAGTCTGTCTAATTTTGTTTTTCGATGCTCTGTCTTGTAAATGTCCTTCAATGCAATCTTTTTTTCACTGTCTGGGTCTGTTGGCAGAACACTTTCAACTGGCCTCTTCAGACAGACTCCAGTACCCTCCTCCTCCTCTCTTATCCTTCTAAGTCTTTCAGCTTTTACAGTGGTCTCCTCAAACCGTTTTCGTCTGGCAGCTGAACGGTCAACATCCAGAGAGGAATTGGCACCCTCAAGTGTGGGATCGGACTTCAAGTGTTTTTTAGGTTTTGTTTTCCCCTCTTTCTCCACCAACTCAATTTGACTCGCCAAGCCCTTCTCTTTGGGTACCTTTACATGCCTGAGAATGTCTCCCTTTTGAAGTTCGCTCCGGGAGGGGAAACCCCTCTGTTCCATGGTCGTAACAGGAGGCAGAGGGGGAGACCGAACAGAGTCAGATGAAACTTTAAGCCTTTGTTTCTCTGTGACTGTATGAGGGAATGTGTCCAAGACCTTGCCTTCCTTTTCTTTGACCCGTGTCAGCTGCACTACGCACGGTGGCAAGTCTAGACGAGCTTTGTTCTCTTTCTCTTTGCCAAGGAACCGGTTGCCTTTCGCTCTTGGACCACCGTCTGGGCTGCCGTCCCTGTCAGGTTCAGGATCAGGGTCTGTCTCTGAGGATGGCACGCTAGGAGAGGCCAGTTTCAGCTTCCTCAGCTTTTGCTTCTCACTCCTATCTTTGTCAGATTTGTCCTTTCTGGCAGAACGCTTCTCTTTGTCACTCACACTGAGGCGGTCAGTTTCAAATAATGATTTTTCCTTGTCAGACTTCTCTACTTTGTTGTACCGATCCGGCCTCTTTTCATAGCGTGGGGGTGAAAGGGAGCTGCAGCTGCCGCTTCTCTCCGATGACCGACTATATATGGGGTGCTCAGAGTCACTCGGTAGGCGATCAGAGGGTGAAGGTGAAGCTGTGGGACTGGCTGGGCGCCGTATGAGCGATGGGCTTTGCTCTAAAGTCCTGCGCCCATGGTCACGCTCACGGTCTGTCTCAAACCGCTCCCTTTCCCTCTCCCGTTCCCGCAGGTAGTTGTATTTGCGTATGTCCTGCTCATAGGGGTCCCGGTAATCCCTGTATTCGCGTGGGTCCTCATAGTAACGTGGATCGTAAAACTCTGTCTGGTAGGGATCCCATTCCGCATAGAACTCCCGGCCTCGCGCTGTGTACTTGCGTCGAGGGTCCTCTGTGTAGGTTCCGGGTGTCCGCACATTATCGTAGTAGGTCCGCTCAGCTGAGAACTCATGATATGGCGGCCTGCGCTCATCTCTGAAAAGAGAAGCAAGAACACATTAGCAAACATGTTAAATATTTCTCTGCACAATTATTAACACAGCAGTAAACATGTTAAATATTTCTCTGCACAATTATTAACACAGCAGTAAATTCTGCTCACCTTCGTTCAGGTACAACATCATAGAAGTCTCTAATGTCCTGCCCAGAGGCTTGCATTGACCGGTAGAAAGCCATTTGACTTTCCTGATTGGCAAAATCCACCTAAATCAGAAAAAACAACGGACAAAATATATAAATATATACACATATGAAAGAGTATGAACAGCTACATTTTGATATCACAGCAACACACATCTGCCACACCAGTAATTTACCATACCTTAATTTTATTGCCCCCAATCTTCCACCCCTTGGTTTCCTTGACAGCGGCCTGCGCACATTCAATGTTGTTGTAAAGGATGAGTGCCATCCCTTTTAATCTATCGAACACAACCTGCAAATAAAATAATTGAGATTATTTGTTTTTGAAAGGCTTTTAAATATGCTATCCGGTCTGAAAATGGCAGGTGAACAGTGATAATTTTACCTTCACTACATGTCCATATCTACAAAAGTGACGTGTGAGGTACTGCTCTGTGATGCTGGATGCTAGGCCATCCAACCATACGCATGTGGTAGGCATACTTTTCCCGAAGCCCAACTGCAAAAAAACCAAACAAACAACAACAGTTGTGAAGTCCACCGAAACAAAGATGCACTTGAACTTGAAATAAAACCTCACATGCAGTCACACATACTTCCATAAGTAACCAATATTCTTACCTTTAACCTGTTATTGCCCAGATATTCGCCATCCATTTTCTTTATGGCTTTACAGACACTGGCAATATCACAGTACTGCAGAAAAGCATACTGAGGTGCACCATTTACTTTCTTGATGTCGATATCCTGATTAAGAAAAATAACACAGAAGTGAGCACACACATTAAAAACTATTAGCTTGTAAAAAACGTAAAAAGGCTTTGTTTCCTGTGTCTCCCTGTCTATTATTGACCCCCTGCATTACATCAAGGCGAACGTACCACTATCTCGCCAAACCGCTGGAAGATGTTGAGCAGATCATGGGAGATGGTCGTCTTCTCCAGGTTTCCAATGAACAACGTCCTTGTGGCTTTGGGGTGGAATTCGTCAATGCGCTCATCTAGAGGCCTGAACTCATTTTCACTCTCAGTCTCTGTTGAATTGTGAAACCCAGAGCATAAGGCGGAAAAACAAAAGGGGAGGGAGTGAGAGGGGATCAGTGAGCCAGATGCTGACCATGAGCACAGGCGTTCTAAAGTAGACGAAAGGCAGCAATATGCTTCAGGGTTTGCCCCATCCCTTACGGTGGCCACCTTGACAACAAACACCATCAACCTTGCATAGATCCCCGGAAAAGATGAAGATTCTTTATTGCAAATGTAATTTACACAGTTGCTTTATGAAACATTGTGTTTGTCTATTTCTTTTTAAAAATTGTTTTTCGTTTTTCATCGTGGGGTTTCATATGAAATTGCCTTTCCATCATGATAGTCACACGTCTCTGATATCAACAAGTACCCCCCACCTTGACTAACAAAAGTTCTATGGGAAAAAATATGTTTTGTGTTTTCAATCCTACCAATCTTACCAGGACCATTCCAGGCGGTGACCTCAATTTGCATGCCAAAAAAGAGTTTCCCTTTAGATGCACCAAGTGCCTTCTCCTGGTCCTCCTGCTGCCGGAAGAAGACGAGTCCGTAGCGGTCCTCTGAAGCCCCATGAATTTGCACCGAGGTGACTTTGCCATGCTTCTTGAACTCATGGAACAGACCGTCCTTTAAACTTGTATCTGCACACACAATGGGGTACAAAATTATAGCTCCTACACCAAAACAACCGCTACACTACACATTTGAAAGACTATGCTGTACTTAAAGTGACAAAGCTGTGTACATCACAAATTACAATGGTAAAATAAAACAGCAAGGAGTCATAAAAAGGAGCGAAGGTATGAGGAACAAATCGTTTTGGGGCTTGAAGACTTCCTTTCAAAGTATAGTAGTTCCACAAATTTGGTCCAGATGCTTACAACTAAACTGCTTTGATTACCATGACCTGACTGAGCGTCTTCACAAAAATAAGGAAGCAATACATGAACATATGGTCAAGGAACAAACAAAACAAATCTCCTGATCTAGAACTCACCTGTTGAGCGAACAGGAAGATTTTGGACCTTAATGCCGAAGCTTTTCCGAGGCTCTTCCTTGTCAAGGCAAGGAAGTGACTGTGAAGAAGGGGCGGGCACTGCAGCTGACTGAACTGACCGCGCTGGGGATTCATCACTGGAACTACTGCTGGACTCACTGGTGGAAAGAAATAGGGAAAACACACAGAACAGAGGGAATCAATTACAAACAGGAACACCTTATACATGCACTACCAAATTCAACCACGCGGTGGCACTGCTGTCTCAAACATTTCTCACCAACAGATATTGTAATGAGGGGCTTTTGAAATATTATATTCTTTGTTCTGTGATCATATAAACCAGGTCTTTAATTCTTCACAATCTAAACAAAAGGTGTGGAAATATCCAACTGCTCTGTCTGAGGAGACATCACAATGTAGGGACCAGGTGATGTTTTACTGTTACTGATATGGTTACTATTAAATATGGAGAAAATGCATACAACTTCGGATGAATGTGTAAAATTCATCGTTATTGCTGAAAAACAGTCTGCATGCATCAGAACAGAACAATCTCCACTACAAGATGAAGCACCCAAAAAAATGACCTAACCACTCAACAGACATTGAAGCACTTGACCTTGATCACATCTTCAAATCTGACAACTCTCTTTGAACTTACCACCTTAATTTCAGTTACGAGGTTTGACTAAAGGCACAGTCAAGGTTCAGTAAACTCAAACCGATTGACATAATCGATCTTGAGTTTTACATATACACATCCTTCATTTAAGCATCAACAGTGAATTAACAGTCAGTGTTGCCTCTTGCCTGTAGCCGAAATGACACTATACTACATGGATAAGGCATTCACATGTTCCACACTCATACACGCATTCAACTAAACCAAGCATCCCTACTGTCTCCATTTAGTTCAACCCCACCCACTTAAAATAAAAAATAAACTCATAAGTATTATACTACATATTTTTAAGTATAGGAATATGTATCTTGGGCACCGTACTGAAACTCATGTGAAGCCCTTTCCCATACGTCTGTACTGCAAGGCTTGGAAAGGTTTTAGAGAAATCTATTTGCCATAAATTCCATCTGGTGATATTTGTGCCTGAGTTCTCTGCTTAGCCATGTGAGCCACAAGACCTGCCACTGCTGGTATCCTAGCAACAAACAAGGCAAGGGATCTCTGTGTTATTTCCTAGGAAGGCAAGAGAAAACAGACAGCAAAACGCTAACATACTGTAGTGTGGGCCAGGTTTACAGTCACCTGCATCCATTAGAAAGCATGGAGGGCTCACTGTTACAGCATTTACCTTATTAGAATGTTTCTACATGTAGTCGTTTTAAATGGGCTTATCCCAAATTCTTAAACTAACTTAACACTTCAAAACATGCCAGCACTTAAGTGAAGTCATAGCATTTCTCAACATATTTAGTGCTATGATTTTAAAACAACTATTAAAAATTGTAGTTTCCCATGTGCACTGAAAAGTTTTTCAAGCTTTTATTCCTTCTCTAGTCTTCTTATTCACACGGTCAGACATGTATGACTAGCAGTCAATTACGGAAGCCCTCCTGCTGGGCAGAACATCTTGGCAGGTGATGAAGACTTCAAGATGCACTGGGAAACATCAGAGGAGAGACCAGCCATTTTATGTAAAGCAGATGCGAGTATGACTTTTTTTTTTAGAGAAGCTAACCACAAATCATGTCTGGGACCGCTTGCTGCACAAAACCCACCCTACTATACTACTACGCTGAACTGTCTACCTTAAAGTGCAAAATGTACAGTATTGTATTTAGCCTATTGCATTGCTGTTGTGTAATACACATCATGTTTCAATTACAATGACACAAGTAATGCCTCTAGAATATAATACACACAGCTATGTCACAAAACTCTGTGTTATTATATGCTTCCAAATAAATGAAAAGATACAAAGACATGGGATAACAATCTTGAAAACGGCAAGAGTAGAGATTCGTTGTTGGGTTCATTACTTTAACACAAGCCGTAATGTCCCACTATTTAGCACACTGTAAGATGCACACAAACCCAGAAGCTCACTTATTAACCAACTTTATTGTGCAAGAGCCCCAAGAGTTTAAAAGACCTTGTAAACATGTGTGCAAATATGTAGGTTTCAGCTTTTCATTAGGCCTAATTAGCCATAGGCTTGGGCTTTTGAAGGGTTACTCCCAGAAAGCCAAACGCATTGAGAGAGAGAGAGAGAGAGAGAGAGAGAGAGAGAGAGAGAGAGAGAGAGAGAGAGAGAGAGAGAGAGAGAGAGAGAGTAGCAGAGGAGTGTTGAGGTAAAGGGTGGGAAAAAGGGCAGATGACCCTGCCCTGCCGCTCAAGGAAATGTAAACAGCCCGGCAAGGGAAGGTCGGCTTGCCCATTAGCTACAAGAAAATACATGCAACAGCAAGCTGTGTGAAACCAAAGTCCGTTCCCAACCGGTTGACACACCTCCCACAGTAAAGGACTAGCCTACATTGCGAAAACCATACTCAACGTTGCACAACTCAGCTGCCACTTACTGAGCCCTTGTGGGGTAGGGGCACTCTGACGGAAAAGAAAAATTATACATAGAAATGGAGACTCTATGGCAATAGTAAAAATAGAGTAAGTAATTAAGTAATAGAGAGATTCAAAAAAATACATGGAACAGAACAGTACAGAACGCAAAAGTATTCAACACAAAACAATATACATCCACGTACACACATACAGAAAATATAGCTGATAGAAAAGAAAAAAAAACATGAAATGCATTTTGTATACTAAGGTAGCACAAAAGCAGGGTTGCACTAGCACAAAATGCATGGAGCGGAGAGAGCTCAGCTTTCTTCCTGATGGCCGGGGCATTATCATTATTGAGCCCGTCTGACATTTTAGTGCGATGCGGCGGCTGCTGCTGATGCACTGGGCTAGGCTGGGCTATGTTTAGACTGTCCCACTTTCCTTGGGTTCTACACATTGCTCTTTGTCCTTGAAACAGGGTGGCAACAATTTTGTCACCCGCTCCCGTTCTCGCGCATTTGTGTCAGCAATTCCCACTAAAAAGAATCTTTTCAGTAGGCTTCCTTGTGCAATCATTAACTAAATGCATTTTGCTGCATTTTTTTAAAGCCTTGAAGGCATTATTATGTTAGCAGTCCAAAGGTCCATAGTATGGAATTGGACAATCCTTTGGTTTTCGTTCTAATAATAATATACAATTCAGCAGTCTTGGGCCCTCTGTGCTTTTAAAAAGGGCTGGGTTCCTTTTTAATCGTTCAATAAAAAATAGTTGATAAAATGCTAAGCCAATAGCAGTTAACAGCAGGCGGCTGTCTGAAAACGGACTCACGAGGCAACACTCTTTGTGGAGCTCAGGTTTGGCTACATGATAACAGCATAGACACTGATTTCATCACAGTGAATGAATTTCTAGGGAAGAAAATTCCTGGATCTCGGGCAATTTGTCAGAAAATGGACAATCATTTCCTTGCGATACACTCAACGAGAAAAATATTTCTTGCAGTTTTTGTCTTTGTGTACGAGGGGAGACTAACAAAAGGGCTACAGTGAGAAACACAAGCTGCTATTTAACACAGTTGAAATCTCCCATGACACCCATCTATTTAAGACTGTTTACATTGATGCTTTCGCCCTTCTGCCTCTCTCTCTCTCTCTCTCTCTCTCTCTCTCTCTCTCTCTCCCTCTCTCTCTTTTTCCCTCGCCGTTATCCCCTCCCTCTTTCTGTCTGAGGCAGGCGCTCCCTCTCTCCCCCCTTTTTCACACACTACCACGCCGTCTCTCGCTCATGTGCTCTCACAGTCCCAGCCACTCTCCAGGAAGTGCAGTGCACAGAGGCTGGTCTGTGGGAGTGGGCAGGGAGCCAGCAGTGGCTAGAAATTTCCAGTTCCAACTGGATCCTGACGGGGGTGGGGTGGGGGAGCTCACACCCACATTTACAGAGGTGGCCAGTGAGGGGAGGGAAAAAATACACCAGTTGTCCCTTAACAAAAATGCTTTAAATGCATTGTCCTCTCTCCAAACACGTCACGCTCACAACAATCTGGATGCTCTGTTAGAGCCACAATGAGCCATGTGTTCCATTATATATATTCTATACTACTAACCAAATTAAAAAAGGGATAGGGGCTATTTATAGCCATGCTAAATGGACACATAGCCACCTACCTGAGGAAAATAATCCTCTTTCATCCATCTCTGCTCATTGAGTATACCTCCTTCTCTAGCACTGAGGCTAAAAGGGTGGAAGGTAAACCCAGTTTGCACACAAAATTCGCAATAGGCCAACAATAAACAATTGTTTATGTAACAGGCTAATACGCAAGTCCTTCGCTCATTTTGCTGAAAATGCAGAAATCTCGTCTCCAAACATCTCATCCACAAATATTTCATTTTCCAGTTCTACTTCTACTTAAGACTCAAAATTCCGAATAAGCACATGCACAACAGTTAGGGGACCGTTTCCTTTCCTCCACCCCCCAAATTTGTGATTGTAATGCAAAAGGTTACAAGAATCCAAAGATCTTGCCAGAGGGCATAACCATCTTGTTTTGTTTTGCTTTGTTTTTCTCAGCACTAGGTGATGTCATCTCACACTACAATTATATAACTACGGGAAAAAAAGCATTTTTTACAAAAAAAACGCCTATGATTAAGCATGACAATCTCAGACTCTAAACATACATATTTTATCTTGTAGAAGGATGGAGCAGTATCTATATCGAGGCGATCTGTTTTCGTAACTAACGACCCATATACATAACCTAGCGGAGATAGGCAAGACTCAGACCTATGCTTTGAAAAACACACACTGACATCTATACAGCATATGGATTATAAACAGTCTGGGCATAAATGAAAGGGATATGTCCATATTAGCAAAGATGCTTTTATAGAGTTAAGAGAGGTCATTACATGTAAATCAATTTCAAAGCCAAGAACATTTAGGGAAATTTAGTTAAGAACCCTATGCAAATCTAATGGGACTCAACTCAAAACCACAGTGACATTGCAAATGTAATACAGAGAGGGAATGTGGCATAGCAATGCAGTGTATGGTGTCAATGCATACCAACACCCAAAAATAAAAACGCCCGAGAGGGTTCCGGCCCCAGTGGCTGACATGTGTTAAGAAGGAGGGTGTGGGGGAAGGGACAGACATGTGTTCATATGAGCAGCGCACATGTAAACAAACGGCCATTACACTAGTTGTGTGTTACTGTAGGTCCACTTCCTTCAGCCGGGTTAAGCGCCGGTCAGACAGGCGAAAGAAACACCGGCTAGTCATCGTGAGCTAGGTGTATTTTTGCGGTCAACTTGTATTGCTACAGTGGTAGCATGACTGTGCCCATCCTCAAAGTGAGCTTTCCAAGCAAAAGGCAACACAAGAGTGTGACTCAAATAGGCTGAATGATGTAGGTGTCCTCAAAAGACCCAATGGTGGAGACACTCTTCCAAACACTGCAATGCTGATATTTATTCTGTACCTCCTTAGAAGTACACATGTTAATTTACAGTACTTACTCTTGTCTTTATGACGGATTATTGCTAAGGCCTCAGAATGAACTTGGATGGGACTAAAATGACAAACAGACAGTGAAAAAGATCCTATGTGTTTTTCTGTGCTATGTAACAGACTTGCACAGTGCTTATCTTGGTCTGTGGGCAAAACCGCATGGGTAATACTGAATGTTACATGAATGGCTGAATCGCCTTAGGCACTGGCTATAGGGTTGATTTGCTAGATTTTTGGCTATCTGATGGAATGGTTTGACAGAGTTGGCCATGGCCAATCACCACTACAGATGAACGGCCAAGCACAGGGCCAGATTAAGATGGCCCAGGGCCTGTAGTCTACAGGTTGCTATGGGCCCCCTCGGAAGGCAAATTCCACAACAAATGTACATAGTGTCACGAATTACAAGATAGTACTTAAGGATGACAACTCTACTAACTGTGGAGAGGAGTAACAAGATTCAGAACTGTAATCAAAACAACAGATTCATTTTCCAATATTGCATCTTGTCACAATTCTGCACTTTCACTTTTGACCAATTAGGACCCCCTGGCAGGTTGGGGCCCCTAGGCTGCAGCCATATCTAGTCTCTGTGTTAATCAGGCCCTGGCCATGCAAATGATTTTGAGTCATCATGCTTCTTGTCTGTCTGACCACATGACAGGTGCTAGCCTAAACATCCACCCACCAAACACAGACAGGTAGACAGACAGATGGACAATACCAATCCAAATCAGCCCATCACTATTTGACGTCCATCATGGCTATGCAAAATGTTTAAAATATTCTGCTTACTATCACATGAGTAGCCTAAAGAACGAATCAAAGAAAACATTGCAGGTACAGGACCTTCATTATACTGTTGTATTGTATGTCTACATATTGTATCTGCCAATGCACATAATACACCACGTAACCAAGGAACTTGCAGGTTAAAATGTTAATACTTTTTGGGCAGCATTTTTGGTTCCTTTGTCCAGGGTGAGCACATAACGTAACACTTTTGCACGTAACACCGCACCATAGAGCACTTGATAAACTTGGTAGCTATGGTTGACAAGTGGGTGGTTATGTGTGGCACAGACAGTGTTCAGATTTCACAACAGACGCGTGGATGCACAGTTTTTCACAACACTGAAAAATGCCGCCAATCAGCGGGCAGTGTGTGTCCCTCCTCTTCTTGTTTTGCTCCATTGCACCACAGATGTCTGCATAGGCTATGTGGTGGTGCATCACTAATAACTGCAACACAGTAACCTAAATAACCAGACAGACGGGAATTACTGTATATGATGCTGAAAATGCAAAGGCATTTGTCTTGGTCATTTGTTTAGTCATAGACTTCGAGTGATATGGAGAAATGGTTTGAGCCATATTATTTGTTGCATTATGCTAAAAGAAAAAGCTACTGCGGAAGGAGATTTGTCACTGATGGCTCAGCAGGAGAGAGAGAGAGAGAGAGAGAGAGAGAGAGAGAGAGAGAGAGAGAGAGAGAGAGAGAGAGAGAACAAGATTGTGCAACAGTGAGAGAGAGCGAGAGAGCGAGTGAGCGAGTGCCTTAGCCACCGCAGTGCTGCAGAAAAGATAACAGCGGAGTGTAAAGTCTTTCAAGTCTTACATCACCCAGCAACCCAAAATCCCACCGCTGCGCTGAGCTGAGCAAGCTAATCGACACTTTTGAAACCTGCTTTTTCTTGGAAAACGACTAAAATTCTGCTACTTTTAAGCAACTGTTTTTAAAACGTAGAATGGATTAACCTAAATGCTGAGTTACTGATGTAACAAGGTCATAGCTCTGACTTACTTTAACCAAGCTTCCTCAAAAATGTTGGCCCCACGCCAAAATCGATTCTTCTAGACTACAGCACTTCTCAGTTTGAGACGAGCGCAGTGGCAACCACAGGCCCCACCGCCTAAACCAGAAGGCACTAAAATGCTACTACGTTCTTCTGTTCACTGCGTACAAAATGTAACACTAACGGGACCATTTCTGGGGGTCTGCAAATAAAGGAACAATATGTGGCTGCACCTACATGTAACTTTCAGATATCTGCAACCAGTAAGAGAAACGATATTAACTTCCATGGCAACACAACAGGGCCTTCGTTTTTACTTACATGCATGTGTGGCACAAGGTGTGACAATGTAGTGGGGCTTTAAAAGTGATAGCTATGGCAATATTTAATACCATGTAACACCCATGTTCCAATTCTAAACCTAACCCTAGATGTAAGTACAAAACTGGTACATGGTGTTACACTGGTATTACATGGTATTAAATATTGTTACACTGGTTATTACATAATGTGGTAGATCCACAGCAATAGTGAACCATTAAAATTAAGTGTTACCCTGTTTTCTAGCCCAACTATCCAATAAATGAAAACAGATATTTTTATTTTTATCGAAATCTGTATAACACATCGGTTCAGAAATTGGACCAAACTGTGCAACAGAGTCCTGCTGTGGTGAAACTCATTCAGGTTGCTTGGCAACATAGGATCAACCAACAGTGTGCAGGAATGCAAAGTCTCTCCGACACACGACCACTTATCCAAGCACACCCGGGAGACGGCAATCACCAAAAAAACAGGAAACACATTTCCTTGCATCACAAGCAATATCGTTGCCGCAAGGGGTGAGTGTATGATTTCATATGGGCTATTGATGTGCAGATATACACAGTGAGCAAGTGTGTGAGCAAGTGATGGATGGTTGTGTATATCTGTACAGAGCTAGGGACACTGGGTTGTGTCGTGACTACATTAGCAAGTGGACACGAGTAGCGGAATACTCAATGTTATCATTAGGGCTGTAACCATATTGTATCGAATCGATAAATTGTACGCAGAGTCATGATACTGTATCGTGGTGCAAGAAGACGGCATCATGATAAGCCCTTTCAAAGTTCTGTTATTACTATGATGTGATAGTGTTTCCAAGCTTTTAATCATTATCATAATTGTTTTTAAACCTTTTTTTTTTTAACAAAATCGTGGGGTGTATCGAACTGTAGGTCAAATATCTTGATATGATGAACCGAATCGTGAGTTGAGTGTATCGTTACAGCCCCAGTTATCAGCGTAAGGCATAAGTGCTTGAGCAACTGTGATGTGAAGATGCCTAACAACATGAGATGTGTTTTGTGGACAGATATCTAGTGAGTAAGGCCGGAAAGCCACCCACCTGTCTTTACATGAAGAAGTGATGGTGGAGATGCAAGATGGCAAGTGATGAGGAGGTTATGCATGGAAATTGAGTGAGTGAGCAAGGTGGAACTCAAATTTAACTGCATTTTACACTTTCATACATCGCATTCCACATTATTACGCAAATGACATTTTTCGCTGTTTGGTCTGGTGACCCACACTTCACTCTTCAATATACCATAGATTTCCATGCCACGATTAGGTGCTTTGGTGGTATCGACATTCTAACTCACCAGACATAAAACCCCATTGAAAATGAATGGGATGGGGTCTGGTGAGTTAGAATGTCATCACCTCCAAAGCACCTAAACGTGGCATGGAAATCTACGGGTATATTGAAGAGTGAAGTGTGGGTCACCAGACCAAACAAACAAAAACAGCTGAGAGCAAGGATATTTGGGCTTCTATAACTCCCATGCAATGCCCTGCCATTGACTTCAATGTTAAATGCAGCATTCCAGTTACAGCTTATAACCAAGTTTTGAACATTGAAATGTAATTTAGAAGGTACCAAATGCCAACTGTTTTGATGTAAATGGGAAAAAAAGAAATACATTTGGATTACAACACTAATTGTTTTGCGTAATAATTTGTAACAGAGCATTTTGGGCATTTTAAGTTTTTTATTGTTTTAAAAAATACCGTCATCATTGTAAGGTTCATTCAAAAACTTTTTAATTGTACTCTAATGGCTGATGACTTGAAAATTATGACGACTGTCATTTCTATTGATTATTTGGGAAAACGGCAAAAAATGTCATTTGCGTAATAATGTGGAATGCAGTGTAGTATTTCTTTGCATGTGACAAAATAAAAGTCCATTATCCTGGAAATGTGTATATGAGTATAAGGCCTCAAAACTGAGTGAGTGAGTGAGTGAGTGAGTGAGCGAAGGATAAAAGGATAGATCATAGTTGCTCATAGTGATTGTGGAGATGTGTCATGCGGAGGAATGGTCAATATTGTCAGTGTTAACTGTAAAGAGTGCATGGGTGTTCAAGTTATGTAGAGATGTGGACGTGTAGCGAGTTCCTATGGTCATGGTCGGCCATGCACTATTTCACAGCATGTTGTACTTGAATTTCTATGTATGTGACGAAAAAAAAGACCTTCAAATGTGTGGTGATAGTATTCCATATTATGAGTGTTATAACACAATTCAATAGCACCAGCACATTGAGTAAGTGAGCGTGCATTGTGAAGATGTGCGGCATGTGAGCGAGTAATGAGGAATCACATGATGAGTCTGGATAATCGTCCACCCACCTGCCGCTGCTGCTGCTGCTGGTACTGCTAACCGAGTCCGAGCTTGAGGATCGGCTCCGTGATCCCGACCCGCTGGGTGAGCGTGTCGCCCGGAGTGCCTGGCTGGTCAGCCTCTGCGGTGAGGGGTTGTGCGACTGCGAGGAAGAGTGCGGCGATCGGCTGCGACTGTGGTGGTACGAGCGCTCCGTTCGCCTTCCCCGCTCCCGTTCCCGCTCCTCGCGATACAAGTCCCGATGCACAACGCTGGCCAAGGTGAAGCTCTCGCGGGCGCCCCTCGCCTCGTAGCGAGTCTCTGTCGAGTCGAAGCGACTCGGGCTGCGGCTGCGAGAGCCATAGTAGGCTGCCGTCACCGCTGACGATGTCCCGCCGACCACACTGACCCCAACTCCGGCAGCGACGGCGCTGCTACTTCCACCACTCCCGCCACTTCCACCAACACCACCACCTCCACCGCTGCTGCTACCTGCAACCACAACGCCCACCCCTCCGCTGCCCGACCCCGAGCTGCCTCCGCTGCTCCCGCTGGTGGAGGTAGAGCTACCTCCCCCGCTACTGAGCGACCGGTCCCGGGGCTCCCGGTAATAGTCCGTATCATAGTGCCGCTGCCGCTCGAAGCTGCTGCTGCTGCCGCCGCCGCCACCGCTGCCGCCACCACCACTGCTACTGCCACTGGCCCGTTCGTGGTGTCCGTAGGCACTGTGTGTGTCGTACGCACGTTCCCGGCTCTCGGCAGTCCTGGTTGGAGGGAGGACGACAGGACAGGACAGGACAGGACGGGACAGGAGGGGACAGGAGGGGACAGGGGATGATGCCAGGGGGGATGGGGGGAGAAGATGACAAGAGATGGAGAAGGGGGCATTACTTTACACAGTTGTTACCTCACCAATGCAGAGTACTACATATACCATTTCATGCTAGTTCTACAAACTGACATTCAGACAGGTCAGCACTGCAGACCTATACAAAAATAGCTTTTGAGTCAAAGTGCTACCCAATACTTAGCACTGTAGTACTAAGGGTAAGGGGATGATATGGCGATGTATCTCAAAATAAATTCAAACCAAATACACATTTCTTTCCACACTACAATAAATAAAGCTGAACATGTGTCCTACTCTGTTAATATAAAACTGTATACTCTATATCTTGGCTAATGGAGAGAGCAGCTTCGTTCTGCATGACCTGAGGTCATGCGTGTCATGGCATTTCACACTCCAAGTTACACAGGGTGAGATCACAGTGGTTGGCCTCATGGGAGCTGTCAATAGGATCCAAGCCTCTATATTTTACTTTGATGATCCTGACACAGGGCCTAGGTCCTATATATTACTCTGGTGATCCTGTGTGAGCTCTTTAACCGTAATCCAGCACTGTCAGGTAATTATTAGGACCAAGTTACAGCAATAATAACACTGTTGAGTTCATGTGGGGTCATATACCTGGAATATCTACCTTTTGATATTTCTATGTAATTAAGAGACCAAGGCTTCTGTTGAGGACGTATGCGTACTGAGCTATTAAATGTCTGTCTATATTAAGTAAAATATCAAAATGTCATTCGAGCATACGGGCATCTCATCGCCTCTGTAATGTCCTACAGTAGCACAGCAGCTGATGAAAGGGACACTTTATTGGGACAACGGAGGTGAGATGTGCGAGTTTGTGTGTGACAAACTGCGGGAACTCTTCGACTCTCAAAGCAACAGCTTCAATAAGTTGTCCCTAAACGCCCACAACAAAAAACGAGGTTAAAGAAGCTCTATTGTTTTGCCAGTCAGTGACTCCCGAGAGATGCATCACTTAGTGAGGAGACATTTTTTTGTGGTAGCTTATGTTTCTGTACTGTACGTCTTCTACAAACCAGTGAGGAATAGGCCAGAGGATGCACACATTCATGCCATGCAGAGTGCAAACTGTGGTGGTGTGTCCAAGCATCAGTTCTTGCCTGCTAAAGACTAGCATAATACTAGACAGGGCCTTCTTTAGTGTGTATGCCAAAAAAGTGTTTGTATACAAACACTACACATGTGGCAAGGTCTACCTAAAAAACAAAAACAAAAACAAAACCTCCCAAAGTCTAGTAGAGATGAGCAAAGCCCTCTCTCTCGCTGGCACACACACACGCACGCACGCACGCACGCACGCACGCACGCACGCACGCACACACACGCACGCACGCACGCACGCACGCACGCACGCACGCACGCACGCACGCACGCACGCACGCACGCACGCACGCACGCACGCACGCACGCACGCACGCACGCACGCACGCACGCACGCACGCACGCACGCACGCACGCACGCACGCACGCACACACACACACACACACACACACACGCACACACACACACACACACACACACACGCACACGCACACACACACACACACACACACACGTGTGGTGAGGTGTGACTTTACTATGGCAGTCTACTGTGGGAAAACGCTGCTTTAGGAAGGTTATTCAGGCAGCAGACATTGCAGCGTGGGAACCCCACCCACAGATGGCTTGCCTAACATGACCCCAACACTAAAAACATTCTTGAGGAAATGGACTGCGGGCGGCACAGGAAAAGCACACCTCACGGCTCCGTATGTGATACACTAGCACAGACTGAGGAATTTCTGTTTCATCTTCATTGATGTGAAACGCTCACTGGGCCAGAGACATTTGTCTATTTTATTGTGAGGGTGGCTGTATCACAGGCACTCCTCCTTTAGATGTGTTATGTATTCCTTTGCAGAAATTACAGTAAATACACACAAATAAAATCAGGCCAAATATGCAACCCTGGGAATAAGGACTAGCTATACATTTTATGCTGATGCTACAGCCTCTCCGTGGTGCATATGGGAACACACCGAGGAGAATAAAAATAATGTGACTTGAGAATCTCTACCACTGCAATAGAATAAGCTCTGGCATTTGATTTCACCTTTCGAGTCCCAAGTGGATTTGTGATACAACCCTGTGTAACTTGAGTGTGATGGACCAAAGAAACGCATTACAGATTCCTCTCTTGTGGCTGCTACAGCATCTGACAAGCACACAGAGGTGACGCATTGCATCAGTACGGTACACTCACTCCATAGCTCAGTTGCCTTCTCCTCCATTTGTAAAAAAAAAAGAACTATAGAGATTCAATGCTTTTGCACATTAACGTTTCCCCAAAATACAATAAAATTATGCTATTTTCCCACCCGTTCAAAGTAGGAAAAAAAGAAAAGCTTAAACAAAACCCACTGTCTCCCTCCCTCAGAAACCATCATGTGTGTGACCGAGGAGGATAGAAAGGCAAGGAGCCAGGGAGTCTGAGAACGAGGGTTTGAGGGTGGGGTGTGGGGTGTACAGCAGAGTGGGGTTAAAAAAGGCACATAACTGCAAATGCCAACAAGCTATCAAGACAGCCTGTTTTACCAGCTACTACTGTTAGTGGGAGTCATAGGGAGGAGAAGAAAGAAAGGGGATAGGTGTAGTAGTAGAGACAGAGAGGCTGGGGTGGAGTAGGTGAAGGAGGGGGGATTGGGGTTAAACTAGGGGTTAGAGAGGACAGCTAAAATACACAGGGCAGACATACCAACCTTTTTCGACAGCAGTAACTTGACCGACCTACAATTCCAAATACAATCTAGGGAGACAGAATTTTGTGTGAGCAAAAAAAGGGATTTGGAAAAAAAGAAAAAGAAAAATGGCGGGAAAAAAAGATGGCGGGGTTGTATGTAGTAATCCGTTCGATGGAGGGGCTGGTAGGCTGCATCAAAAAGTTATCCGAAAAAATGAAGTGTTCATAAGAAATTAGAGTCTGATAGTATAACATTATTAAGAATCCATTAACGACAGCTAACCATCAGTTATGTCTTTTAAAAATAGAAGCGATAAAGGTCTGAATCAGTAAATCGTCACTACAAAAATAAGTTCTCGGATAATAAATCCCATACGGAATGAAAGCTTGGTCCACCACGACGTAAGCAGGTCCGTGAGTTAACGTCTCTCTCCAGCCTCCTGGCTAGGTCGATAGGGTCTCTTCTAGATATGAACCACTGCATTCAGAGTTGGCTATTCTAAAAAAAAAAAGGCTCATTAAAAATCCATCAACGTGAATTTCAGTCTTGTAGATATCCACATAGAACAGGGGATGTGCATATGCACTACTCAGTCCAGTCATAATCCACAATAATTGAACTACAATGTCCATTCAGTGCATCTCCACATTTCCCATTCTCAGGATGGTTGATTCATTGGCTTAGTCCACATGCACTGGTTTGGTCAGCAGCAGCAGCAAAAAAAAAAAAAATACACTGCTCATTAAAATCAATCCTTGCTTTGGACAAAATTCTAAATCCAGTCACAGGGAGATGGGTAATCCTTTCATAGTGAGACGTGTCATACTGTATCCAAGCTGTGAGAGTCATCTGCAGCCCCAGCACAAAATTAACCCTCCATGGGTGGGTGTCTTCATCGCAGTTCTTTGAAAAAAATAGTCCTCCATGGATAACCATATATCTCCACCATTATGGTTTTGTAGTTATTTCCAGAGTGAGAACAAACCAAGAAAGTGCCTCAAACCAGAAATAAAAACAAATGAAAATGATTTTTTTAAAAACAAAAAAAAGAAAACCAAAAGCTTTGCTCACTGTTTCTGTCGATTCTCAGCAAATGTCTCCCAAGAATAGCCCTGATACCACACATAATCCCAAAGAAAGAAAAAAAATAAAGAAAACCAACACCTCTCGAGTGACAGAATATCCATGAGTTTGATGAGTATTAATCCAATGTGGGGGGGATACATATCCTGAGTACTTTATCCATAGGATCCCGACTGTGGAGGAAAAGCACTGTATATGCAACACTCTTTTTTTAGATATAAATCCAATTACTATTTAATGTGTCATAAATGAATTGATGTGAAATAACAGAAAATAAAGACGAGTAAGATATTAATCCACCATGGGCGGTACTGTACTCCCGATCAGGATGATCCAAGGTAATGCCTTCGTTCGGAACAGAACCACTTCCGAATCCATAAATCCCAGGGAACCTTACGACCTCCAAAGCGCCCCTGGATTCTCCGCCACACGTTACATCCAACTCACATGGTGATTTACGTTCAGAATGGAGCATAACCCATTATTACATACCTTAATAAGTTACGAATTTGTGTTCTTGACGCACGCACAGCATGCTCTCTTTGGATCTCTAAAAGCATATGTATCCAAGAGCATCGAAGGAGCTCAAAGGACATAATTGGATGCCTGAAGAGACAGGACTGTGCAAACTCCTTTCACTCCTCTCTTGAATCTTTTTCCCCTTTTCAGTGTTTTTGGTTTGCTTCTTTTATTCCCCGCCCCGAGAGAAAAAAACCAAACAAAAAAACAAAAGGCAATCTACTAAATGATCAGAAAATGCCTGGGGAAAAGGGCTTTCTACAAGAAACAAAATGTCCCCTGCCTTCAGAGAAACTATGTCCACTTACCCGTCTAGTCTGCGTTCATAGCGTCCATCTCTGGTGTGGAGTGATGCAGGGGGCCCGTACACTGGGCCCCCAGCCCCCCTCGTGAACCCTGATACATCCCGCCCGCGTGAGCCTATGGACAGGCTATCATCCAGTCCACGGGCTGCACTGGGGATTGTTCCCGGCTCATTGTAATCTGTGCGAAGGTCCCTGTCCCCCATCTTGTTGATGGAGTTGTGTGCCTTCTGGGCGCTCTTAATGTCCACAAAATCCACAAACGCCGCAACGCCTCCCTCCGACCCACGCTTCGGCAAGACCTTGACACTCTCCACACGTCCATATCTGCGATAAAGACAGGAGACAGAAAAGCCAACACACAGTCAGTGAGGGAAAACATTCACAGTACTTGTGATTCACAGTACAGTAGACCTGTTAAACTTTCTTACATTTTCACATTTGAGTTAAATATGAAGAAATGAGAGATTCATATATTCATATAGGCTATATTCATATTGATATAAGGTACAGGAGAGCAGAAAAATGGTGCCAATTCTATGACATGAAAATGTTCCATTGCAACCAGAACATGTAACCTCATAGATATACACATTTAATATATCTTTCTTATGTGAAGACTTTCTGATAAAATCGACTGTGCTGCCAAACTATGAACGGACAGCACCTATTGGTTCATACAAGTAAAACTATTCAACTGAACTTGTTGAAGATGCCAATGCTTGAGCTTGGCTCATTTCAATTTGACATGTGGCTGATGAAAGCTCCCATCTTGTTTCAGGACATTTCCCATCTTATTTGCAGAAAGACCAAATACCCGGGTCCTATATCTAGGATAAATGATTGCATCTCACGCAGAGAGAAAGTCTTGTATGCGTATGTCTCCTACATGAAATATTGAATCATTTGCATTTAGGGAAAATCTACACAGGGGTCCATTGGCTACGAATTTATTTCACACCAATGCCTAATGCATCCACTGCACATCTTAAAACAGCGACATTCGTGTTCAGAATAAGAAGGGGTCTTGGTGAAATAAGCCTAACAGCTTGAGGATGAGGAGGTGTGTGTTAGCTCGGTCATGGAGAAGAGATAAAATCACACGGTATTGCGAAACACGTTCTGATGACACGCAGTTAACTGTTTTATTTGTATTTTTTAATTGACATAATAATCCAACAAAACATCAGAACGCACAAAGACCGGAGCACAAAGGCAATAATGGCCAAAACCTCTGCGTGTTGTGTTTTGCAGGTGTGTAGCGCAATATGCCAGTTCTCACACTGACTGTACAATCTTCGTCGCCATTTTACAAACCTATTCACACTGCTTACTCATTCTCCCGTCCCCATCTTCAATAACGCGCTCTCCCACACCGGACTGTCACGCTTTGGCACCAAAACGGCTGAGATTGAGCATGGGAGCTGCTCGCAAACCATTTTCCTGCTTTGCACCCAGACGTTTCAATGTAATAAGCATGTGGTAAATGCGTTGTTAATGTTAATAGCTTCTCTATAGCCTATGTGAATTAAACTAACAAATTAAGAATTGTTCGTAATATATGCTCGATATCCATGCGGTACTATAGTTGACATTTGACAACGCCGAAAATTTACTAAAACATATGTAACGGTTATGAACAATCAATTTTACACAATGTTTCATTTTATAGCCTACATACTATCAGGCTGAAACAACCCTGCAGTGACCACCACGCTGTTCACGCCGCCGCTTGGCTTCAGCAAAGCACCGACTTCCAGAACAGAACGCAGGCTCGAGGATACAATGAGCGGGAATTTGTTACACAAGTGGCAAATCCATAATAACAATGTAACAAACGCTATCTTCTATCCTGATTTTGACATTGGACAAGAGAGAGGGTGCCAGTTGACGGATTTGACAACACAAAACAGTCAACATAGACGTATCAATCTGCTTAACTTCACTGTATCTGTGGTTACAAAAAAAGAAAAAAATCTTAATATTTGACACCAAAAAGGGTGGTTGCCTTAGGCAAATTCAATATTGCTTCTCTGACATGCATACAGCCAGCTATTGACTTCCAAAAATAACACACGTCTTTGCCAGATGTAGCCTAGTATTTCATGCACAATGTTCTCTCTGATTTCAAGAATATTATTCTGCCTGCTGCATCGGCTCACGAGCTTGCTCGAGAACAGATGCATGACAGGATGAGAGCAGAGATCAAATCAGTTTGATAGACTATCTATTTTTTTTAATCCAACAACGGTCATTTCAAAAGAGTGGATTGAAAGCGATCTTTGGGAATCAAGCTGAACGAATCCGCTTAAATAAAGTCATACTTGTCTTGGAAACCCGGACAGCACTGTTATAGTAACTATGGTTACCAAGTAAGGTCGCTATAACTAAGGAGCTGGTGAAGCTTGTTCAATCTCCTTTTAGTAATGACACTCCATTGAGCAAGTCAGATCAATGTTTAATATTATCTAATCACTGATGAAACAGTTATGAAACATGCTCATTGCACATGTGCACACATGCTATTCTTATTTGCTGCGATTGACAATCTCTTAACTGTACTCTTCAGCACACACAAAAGCCAGCTAGAGGTACATTAGGCCATTTCAATGGTCACTGTTCAATTGCGCTCAGCGACACAGACCACGCAAACTATTCGCTTGTGGCAGACTTGCTAAAAACTGACAGTGATTGGCGGACATGCTGATCATGTAGCTAGCTCCAGCAGTCCGCTGGCAGCGTTGTTCTAAGCAACTATTTTACTGACAGAGATATAAACCCACAGACACAGCAAATGTCACCATGATAATTGCACTGTTAAGCACAGCTGCTCAAGTGACCAGCCAGCCATTGGGGGTGATTAGGTTAACGTCAGCTAATCGACAGCAACCTCCCCCCCCCCCAGTAAGCTATTTGTTTGGCAGCTAACTTGGCTATGGTGTTCTGCCCACCATACTGAACAACTGTAACCACAGTGCTTCAGAGACTATGATCAAAACACAGCCTGGAGCATTAGACAGTTCAGCTGACACTTGAGTGGTTGGCATTGGCTTGCCATGCCCATTTCTAAAACCCCCAAATGGCTAGCCTAGACACTGCCATACCAAAACTAACCATATCTCGATATACCTAGCTATCCAACATTGCTAACGAGACCCTGTGCAGCTGTTAAACATCTAGATGGGCGACGTTGCCAACAACCTAACCTCGTGTTTTCCAGATTTCATATCTGCTGTCCAGTTGCTTTGTGTTTCTGACACACCTAGGTTAACTAAAATCAGACGGCTGGTTATGCAGAAATAATTACAGTTGTTTCATCTATCCAGCTGGTTGTAAACTAACATTAGCCAGCTAGATCATGCTATCTTACATCGTACATTCATATTACCTAACGATAACTGGATAACTAGTCTTAGTTTATGTAAAACTTGCATTTCAGGCATGCAGTCACAATTTATTCGCATATATATTTTTGTTAGCATAACTCACCGTTTGAAGTGCTCAATAATCTTCTCCTCTCGTACATTTTCTGGTAAATTCCCCACCCATAAGTGTCTGGTTTCCCGGACCATACTGCGAAATCTTGCCCCCCGACCATACAGATGACTGTATATTTGTTAATCCAGACCAAATGATTGTGTACGCTGCAGTCCAAGCGTTGTGATATAATGTGAGTGAATCATCGACAGTTGGCTGCGACTGGATCCCACCATTGGACTTGCTGCTTGCTCCTGGACGATGTGTATGATTCTCTGCTGTCTAGGAGAGCGCGCGCTGTCAAGAACGCGCTCCATGTACAGTTCCCGTGACCAGGCGCGCGTCCCTGATTTCGCGCGACCTTTGCTTTGCCTCTCTTCTCTCTCTCTACGCGAGAAAGTGATGACGTTTGTTTGCCATGATACCTTCGACCGTTGTCTGTGCAGCACAAATGGTGGATTGATTCTTGTCTTTTCTTGATGGAAACGTACCTACAACTAACTGTCTCCCAGCTGTTGACATCTGGAGACAAAAGCACAAGCATGACACGACAGGAGGACAACAGGGCAGATTCTGGGCATCACCAGGCTGACAGTGTCGTTGAACCTGGGCGAATACAAACGCGCCCTTGGGAGAGGTCTGAGGCAACTCCTTCGCCATGCAAAATATGGCAAGCTTGATTTAAATTGCCTACATTTCATTAATTTGTCAGGATGATTAAAATGACAAGATCTGACTTGTAAGTTCAATGCTTTGGGGTGAATAAAAGAGCTAGCCAGATAGGGATAAACGTAATTCATATGTTGCTTTGATTATCAATGGGATTTTATTGCAGCAATAGAAAGGAAATGCAACTGATCCCTAATAAAATGGTGTCATTCTTGTCTGTAGCTGTTAGACCACGCACGCGTTAAAATGCGGCAAAGTGAGACTGCAGTGGAACGAAAACGCATGCGCAAGGAACGCCCTCAAATAGTTTTTGACATAGACCGATTGTGAAATTTGGTTATGTTCAAGAAGAGTTTGCTAGTGGGAAGGCATGGGAGACGCTGGCTTACCTGCGAAAAAATGTTCACATTCTAAAGATAAACTATGAGGAAGCACTCTGGGTTTGGAATTACACGACATTCACCAAATTAAGATGTGATCTGCAGCTGTAGCCTACCCTGAAAACGAGATGGCAAAGCGTCAAGTTCTTTTGGATCGGATTATACCCCGTCATTTCATCCTAAATGGAATTTTCTTGCATGGCTTTGTTGAAGTAATTCCATGTCCGTCTTTTGATCCTTAACCAATTACGCGTGATCTAACTGTTAGGAAATAATTCCGCCCTGTACAAAACATCCCAAATAACCCAGGATCTTTTATCATAAGGATTCTCCAAATCAGGATACAAATCTGACAATTTGGCACGCAACGTTTTGATTAACCGTTCCCATTACGCGTATTTTTACGCACCTCGCCATAAGGACGGGCTGTTTGCTTGTTGCCTAGTCAGACGCCATTTTGTCTTCTTGGTCGTCCAAAATAAACTATTTCAATGTTTCGGCCATTTTGTGATGGGGCCATGGCGTGATGAGATTTCAAAACGACAGTACCTTTGATCAGAGAACAGAATATGTTACAACTTTGTAACAATTTGCGCTATGGTTCTTTTCAGCACGTTATCCGGCATCAGCTTTTAACGCTTAGTTGCCAATGAAACGGATTGTTCGCACAAACCCCTCGTTTGCTAGTCTGGATTTACAAATGGTATATTTGAATCTTTGTCTCCTCGCAAGGTCTGCCTGCTATGGAATGACATAAATCGATAAGCACTTCAAGAACGAATCTGAAAGAAAATCCTTTGACATAGTTTCATAATGGTAAACTAGGCAGCGAGGCTGGTCTGTTGAAGCAAACGGCAGCAAATCATATTAAATGCGACTTTAATATGAGACATGGCAGACTAGGTAGTTCATAGACTGCGGTATGTGCAGCATATGAGCAAATTATAGGCCTCTGTTTGTTTCATTAGATATCCTAGCAGATATCTAATGCAGCTGAAGCACATTCTTTAGGCTTTGTTATCCTCTCTGCTGTGAAGTATCATGAAATGACACAAATTGTACGGCATCATTTCTTAGTCTGAGCTTTGAAAAGCCCACGGTTGTCCGTAAAATAATTAAATAAAATGGTACAATTCATGGTGCACTGCCCTTGTCCAGATGGCGTGATCCATTCGGTTTAAGGAACATTTTTTTCACCACAAAATCAATTGGACTCCGTGAATCAAAGAAAAGCCATTTGGTTTACTTATTTTAATGTGCATTGTCCTGAAAAATTGCAGAACATTACAGAATGAACACAGTGTACATAATTCCAGTGGAAAGTTCAGTGAAATGCAGAGGGCTAATCAAACTGTGCTTTTCACAGAAATGTCCTCTTGACAATGCCAAGTCTGATGAAGTACATCAAATGATCAAAACAAAGACTGGTCTCCGAGGCATCTAGAAATAAAAGACTAGACACACAGAAACTCACACACACACACACATCGAGAGGAATAACAAACAGATTGTCTTTCATGCTTTATTTATCTTAAGTAGCCTATGCCTAGAAATACAGTAATTTAGTGTAAAAATATTTGTAAAGAAAAATATTACAAGTATATTAGACACATGTTCAAATCAGCTATCATGACAATCCTATTGATCTTTGGTGTGTTTGAAATGTTTTCTGTCTCTTCTCGGAGCATGGTTTCCCTCAGAATCTGCTGAAAACTAGGAAAAGATAACACATTGTTAGTTAAGCACACCCAAAGGAGGTTGCAGTGAGAAATACATTATTCTTATGGGATATGCTCACATTTTCAATGGCATTGAGTATGTCTTCAGTAGGAAGTAGACAAATCGCTTCTCCCAAGAAGCATATGATGATGTGCAGCATGTCGGCCCACTGTCCTACTATCAGCATCAGCAGCAGTAGGCCTCCCAATCGCACTGACACTGCTTGAAGTGCCGTCTGGCTGCCTGGCTGTCGCTGCTGGTCTTCTGAAGTAGACAAGCAATGTTCAATTGCCTACCTGTTTTCCACCAATCCACCAGATACGTCCCCATATAGTCTAACTTCACTCACCTTGCATATACATCACAAGCAGTATATAACAGATCACTAAGGGTGTCCAGAAGCGAATGGCCTCTGTGGCTGATGAGAACTGCTGATGGATGGAGGTTAAAGCAGCTATCACAGCCACGGTGAAGATTAGAATAAGAAGACAACACAAATAGGACACAATAGAAGATCCACAGTTAAGCAGTCCAATGCAGATACCACAGTAGTTTTGGGAACTGTGTAAATGAAGTAGTGATTTTACATGTTGACACAGCCTTGAGGTCTGTTTGGCCAGATACCAGCTCAAAACTGAAGCAAGCAGAAGACTCCACCAGCGATGGGGTGCCTCCTTGTGGAGAAAATTAAGACTGCAGCTCAGTGCACAGCCCACAGAGAATTGGCACTGAACAAGTAACTTCTCAATATAGCCATCAGGTGAGTCCTATATAGAAACAAAGGGGGGAAGGAGAAAAACAAATCATATAGACAACATATATTCAAATAAAACAAATATAACAATTCCATCAAACAATAATAGTCAGAAGAACCTTACCATTCCTGTGGTGATTTGCGCAGAAATTGCTCTTAAGGAGAATTCCAGAACAACCAGAGATGTAACTCGTGACCCTACAACAGCTAGGATCCCAGTCAGGATCCAAAACTGAAAGGCTTCAGGCACCCACCCCCTGTCACTAGTCCTTGGTTTCCCTTCAGAGACATTGTCGATCCCTATCCTGGCGAGGACAACATGATGAAATATGCAAATAAAAAGCAGCCTATGTAACATGGAATGCCTATTGTACGCATAATGCCCATGTCCAACAGCTAGAAATATACAGGGATTGGACAAAAATAACTGAGACACCTGTCATTTAAGAGTGGGAAGTTTCATGGCTCAAGTGGACCAGCCTGTTGGCTGATCTTCATTAATGGCACATTGCATCAGTAAAGTGAAGTGTGAAGATTCAATCAGCAGGGTAAGAGCACAGTTTTGCTCAAAATGTTGCAATGTACACAAAATAATGGGTGACATGTCAGAGTTCAAAAAGGAGAAATTCTTGGTACGTGTGAAACTGATGCATCTTTGACCGAGACCGTGAGTCTTTGTGACGGATCAAGAGCTACAGTAGTGTAGCCAAGGTAATGTCGGCATACCACCAAGAAGGATGAACGACATCCAACAGGATGAACTGTGGATGCAAGAGGACCTAAATGACACTAAAATGGCAGGTGTCTCAATTATTTTCTCGGACCCCTGTAACTTTGTTCCAAGGAAATCACATCATCTGGGTGAAAGGTTAGGCTCTCTGTTCACGTCCTGAAGGCCCAATTTAAAATTTCACCACAGCCAAGGTGGTGAACGTCGAGTGGTATGCCTTATAACATAGTAAAACAGAACACTGGGCTCTTACCTCTTTTCCTCAATGAATATGTGAGTCCTGAGTAGATTGCAAAGCACTGTGACCCCACATGCACCAACAACTCCTGTTAAGAAGGTTCACACACCATTGACTGTGCTAAGTAACAATGACTGGACTTTGGGTTGTTTCCGATGTACTGACTAAAACAATCAACAATTCAGCTAGATATGATAGCAGAGAAAG
Source organism: Engraulis encrasicolus (assembly GCF_034702125.1). NCBI lineage: Eukaryota > Metazoa > Chordata > Actinopteri > Clupeiformes > Engraulidae > Engraulis > Engraulis encrasicolus. Next base: position 43,025,028 of record NC_085866.1, on the reverse strand, counting down.
AAATCAAATAATCTTACCTTGCAAAACACCATCAACAGGACTTATTTCAAATAGCAACCCGCTAGGAATGAAAGAGGAAAGAAAGGACAGCATTCCGCCTTTGAAAGTGAAGAAATTATTTCCTTCGTTGTTAGCTAGACAAGTAAAATGTAGACTATTGGCGAGGCGATCTTTGAGGCACCTTTTCCTGAGGTTACAGTCCCGCAACGTTATCATCACACAACGTTATCATCAGGTTTGTCATTCACTTTTGGTTGCTGTTCTGTTGAGTAGTTTCAAAGGTCACTCACTCCCTATGTGGCAACAATTTTATGAAAGCCCTGAATGGCAAGTTGACACACAAAAATAGAAATCCAAGTAGCTTCAGTACGGTAGCAATTAAGCCTTTTTAAAAAAACTTTATTGCAATTAAGCATTTTGTTCCAGGTCTTGATTGTTCAGATTTAGCACTAGACCATGAAAGAGCAAGCCCATGTAGGCACCTGTTGTGGCCTACGCCCACCTTATAGTAAAGATGTGGCACAGCATCCTGAGGTTGGAGCTGTAACATATGCATGTTATGTGTAGTGCCCCCACTACATCAATGCAATGTACTTACCTTACTTATTGAGTGTGCCCCTTGCTGCTTAAAGCCTCGGAGGTGATGCAGGGATCTTTTATTATACATCTTAGATGCCAAAGCCGGATGTCATAAACAAACAGCAGTTTATTGAGATGTCATCCCACTCCAAGTTGATGTGGCAAATAATACTTCTGAGGCATCATCATCATGACAATCATGATAATAATCACGTTGTATTTTTATGACTTTGCATTTGCAAGGGGTTAATTTAGATATGGACATGGACACAAAGATTTCCAGGCAAGTAATTTTGAGTAAAAGATTTATTTCATTTACCTTTTTGTCCATTTTATGCTATTATAAAAATAAGGCTCAGTACATTTCCATGAAACAATCAAATGGTCAGAAAACCACAGAAATTAGGTATTTAAAAATGCACAGAGCAAACCAGTGATTTTAATCCACAAAATGTAATTAATCTTTTCATTGAAGTGATACTATTCTTTTGATTGTTTTCTGGACTAAGAGTGGTCGATTTCAAAGTATATTACTTGACCAGTTTGAAAAGAGTTGATTTCATTAACATCTCCTCAATTACATAAATACTCTTTAAATCAGACATAAACTCTCTATGAGGTAGCCTGTCGGTTTTAAAAGTGGTTATTTTAAAAAGTGGTTATTGAGAAAAAAACAAAGAAAGAAAGAAAGAAAGAAAAAGAAAAAAGTGGAGTCAGATCAAGAAACGAAAAGGAATGTGCTCATCAGCCATCATTGTTTGGTAGTGCGTGTCAAACATGGCATTCTGCTCCGGGGTGAAGTGATTTTGCCAATCTCCAACCTCTCCTGTGGATACAGGATGACTATGGTCAGAACAGTGTGTACTTTCTGATTGAGCCTTACCCTTTATCTCTCGAAGCATAGATTAAAATTGTGTCTATCATAAATACAATAAGCCTACTTCTGTCTTCAACAAAGGGTTACACACCGGTGTTGTTTGTGTGACATTATAATAATCAGCTGTTTTTGGTTATTGTTGCTGCTGTTGGTGTGTTGGCTGTGTGAGATTTGTATTGACTTGGTGTTATTTGTCTAGTCTCTTACCCGCTCATTTTGGTTTCTCACCTTTTCTCATGAATTCTGAAGCTCGTCGATCAAATATAGTCTCTGGCACTGTGGAGTAGTTGGCCATGGGATTGTCACGCATGGCAGCAAATGTTGTCCTCCGCACTATTTCAGCAATCACAGCTTTCGGAAGGTTTTGTCCAAGGAAATCACTGATGCGTTCAACCTCCTGGTGAGGGTTCTGATGTGTAAAAGAAGACAAATTATTATTCAGGCCAACATTATCCTGGCATCCTTGTCTATTTGCTTTTCAATAAATGGAAGCCAAATAAAAACATACTTCCTTCATATCCTCATAAAAAAGATACAGTATGTTCTTCTTCTGCTTCTCTCTCCAGAATCCCTTCACATGATCATACCAGGAGCCCCATCCCACTATGGAATATGATATCAAAATATGAGACTAGACCAAAAACGCTTAAAACAATGACAATACTTGTTTGTTCAACATTAAGAAATTCTGACCAATACAAAGTATACACACATTTTCCATTCATGAACTTGTCCAAGTAGTGTGGCCAGGGCCCTGGTTCAGGTTGTACAAGGTTCATTCTGTCAAAGTGGAAATATGACACAGCATTGTCTTTGGCATTCCGTGCCATGTATATTACCTGAAACATAGAAATAACAGTTGTAACCTGGTTTTTCATGACCTTGCTGGTGGTGATGCTCAACCTGGATTCAGAAGCTACAAGCCAGTGCTGCAGATTCCAAATGACTTGGTTTTACCTATCCAATAGACCTTTTTCTTGTGACATCAGACACCTATGATTTTTTTTAGGGCTTTTTGCCTTTATTTTTGATAGGACAGAGGAGGAGAAACAGGAAACGAGTGGGGAGAAAGAGGCAGGAAAGTATCGTCAAAATGACCAAGGCCGGAATCGAACCCGGGTCGCCGGCGTAGTAACTTAGTGCCCTACTGAGCCCACGGCAGGGCCAGACATCTATGATTGAATGCATTTGAAGCAGGTATAAGTTGCATCCAGGTGGCAGAGATATAAACATACATACACTGCTTCCTATGTTTTTCTGCCAGAAACCAGTAGTTATTGATATTGACTTTGTTTCAAAATGGAATTTGTTTGACGTCATCGCAAAAAAAGTCAAATAGGGCAATTGGACAGATACAACCAGGTCATTTGGAATATGTGACATGGATTGTCATAGAGCTGGGCGATATGACGATATATATTGTTATTGTGATAGAAAAGTATCCATCGTGCCCTGCTAGTGGATGTGGGTTGGGTGGTAGAACGTTAGTAGACCTTTCTCCTGAAGCCTCATACAGATACGGTAGCGCTGGGCTATCAGTCTGGACCTTTAGCTCAGTTATATTGTTCGGTACCTCCCATGCTGAACTGGAGCTTTGACTGGAAGGTCACTTGCTCGACCCCCGTGTGGCGGACTGTGCAAGAAGACCTTGATTATATGCTGGTGCCGTGACCTGGATTGGAGTGAGGTTTAGGGCGTTTACTGTAATGAATGCCAACTAGCAGAGTTCGGCGTAGAGCACATACGTATAAATGGCCATCCAGGTACTTTGTTCATGAATGTGCATTTTTGGGGGGAAAAGAAACCGAATGTCTCATTAACTTACATGCAGCATCGACAACCCTAAATTAACACCATCCATGCTTCAGCCATGGCTGTTTGGCTATATTATTTGAGCAGCCGGCAACACAACACGTTTTCGGCATGTTGAGCGTGAACGATGCTTGTCAGGTCCTTGTCTTTCGTTTATTCTTCTCCAACACACAATTGACTTGCATTGGCGTATCCCCCAATGTTTTCCCCCAAAAAGGGGGCTTAACGCACATGGCACACCTCACACTAAATGCGTATAGTAAACCTCTATCCCAAAGCTTCATACAGATACGGTATCACTGAGCTATCGGTCTGGACCTTTAACTCAGCAGTATTGTGCTGTGCCTCCCATGTCAAACTGAAGTGTGAACTGGAAGGTCACAGGTTCGAGCCCCGAGTGAAAAACTAGCGCAGGCTGACTTTGGTTACACTTGCTGGTATGGCATTAATGTGGATAGTGAGAAACATTTTCCCACATGTTGTCTGAGAATCAAATTCGAACATGTAATTCAAACATCCAGAATGAAGTAAATATGCCAAACCGCTCAGGTAACATTGGCCCACTTGTGTCTCACCTTGCAATTTGCTTCCCAGAACGATGTTGGAACAAGCTGGAAGGGTAAGTGTGTTTTTATCACTCGAGGAGGGTCCATTGTCTCTAACTTTGTTATACCTGTAATAATCAGTTTGCCATTAACAAATTGTGTCAGAGAATTTGCAATAGGTTACACAAGAGGCAGACAAATTAAAGGCTGGATTACTGGAAGGGTTGGATGTGGGTTACTGACCAGACAGAGCTGGATTGGGAGATGTCATCTCCAGGAAAGGCATGCGGTCGTGGATTGGGGCTCGTTTGCACTTTTCGAAGTCAGTATGGTTTAAGATCATGTCAACAATCTCCTGTGTCCATGTTGTTCCTGCAATGAATGATAACAAAGTTTCCTCTTTTTTTTCTGTAAACTACACCCCCAGACCATACACCCTCTTGAAGGCTACTGTGCATCCTTTATCCTATGAACTCCAGAATTTGATCTGTGCCAGAAGCAGAGTAACAAAATAATCACGTAAAAGCAAATTTCACTAATTAATTTGAAATTAATTCACCTGCTTTTGGGTAGGTGGCAATCAGCAGGTCATCTGGTAGTGCAATGAATCTCTCCACTCTCTCCCAGTGTGTAACTATTGGCTTCAGCAACGGTACCCCCTTCACTTCCACCATAGGAGAACGAACTTGCTGTTCCATGTTTAGCCTATAAACCACAATGAATTAACGCATTACAAATGAACGAGAATTGTTCTGTGTATTGGTGGAAGCTTACAGACAACTTTTTCATTTAGGTCGACATGGCTATAAGCTACAAACACTCTAGAAATGGGAAAAGCCGAACTGGCAGTATGCCATATGTCAGCAGTGTATCCGGGTAGCCTATTCGCTGTCACTGTCATACACGAAGCTACCGTATAACTCCAATCCTTGTCCATTAGGCTACCCCTCTATTGCACGCCTCCTTCATAGTGCTCGTGCAATTTGTAGTCCCTTATTCGATAGGCCTATTGATCGATAGATCGATTTACCTCACACGCGAAAAATATCCTTAGGAACGAGATCATTCCTGACTCACGTGACCCCATGTCATTGTGGAGTTCAAAGTACATTGTAGTTGCCTACACACATATGTCACATCAGACGCCTAGTGGAAAAAGTTCCTAGAGCCATCTCCAACAATCAATATGTAGGCCTAGGCCTATAAATAATCCCAGAATAAATACTATATAGATATTCAAATGGGATAATTTTGTAATCACCTGACTCAGCAGTGGCCTAGCAATTATTCAAGTAGACCGAGGGTTTTATGGTCATCATATTAATTAGCTTGCCCATAGTAGGCTAATAGGCCTAATACAGTCATATCAAGATCAAATTCAGTTTATTTTAGATCATGTTATAGCCGTAGGCCTACTGCACAAGCCTATAAGATGGGCTAGCAGAAATAAATTATTTAGTCGACATAAAATAATTATACATAAATAAAAAATTATAAGGAACAATGACTCTCTTCTCAAATTGGTCAAATCTTTTAAAAAAACGTAAATAAGATAACCTATAATAAACTGTAGAACTGGGCTACACCCCGCACGATAGGTGCCAGTGCTGCGCTCGGTTACCGTGCCGTCAGGAGAAGAAGACGGCGAGCCTTTGCTTGTGTTGGGGGAACCCCATTCTGACGAAGGGAGTGAATCATGGATGATGATGAGGTTGCCGAAAGCTGGGAGGAGGCAGCAGACAGTGGGGTAAGGGAGATACATTGAAGGATAAAAATGACAATGTTGCAAATCTACATAGTGTAACACGTGTTCTGATGGAGTCTCTCCTTTTACATTGTATCTGATCTGATTATTCACTCAGCTATAAAGTAACACTAGCAGTGCTAGCCAAATGCTACAGTAACCTACTGCTAAACTTACCACGGTTCCACGGCGAGGTCGGAAGTAGGCCCCCACTTGGGCGAATGGAGCTGAAAGTTATTTTAAGACTTAGTTGGCACTTTTAGTCTTTAGAAGTACGTGACGACAAGAGGAAATGCCAACTATAAGGTTTGTTTTTGACAATGACACTATTAATATGTAGTCTCTCTTCTATGATTGTGCTATGTGTTCATTCTGTGAAAGAGGAGCGTTGTGTTGAATGTAGCTAGCAAGCTCTCCAGCTAACCAAATTTAGTAAGCAAATTTCGCGATCACCCTGTCAGTTTATGAAGCCATGTTCTCGCGAATAATTCCATAAGACTAGTTCAAAACTAGTCTGAAAGTGAACACAACGTGTATTTATTTTTTTCATAGTATGTCGTTCAAGTAGTTTTCTGGTTAGCTCTAAAGGCCACTTGTAGCTAACTAAACTTAGTGGTCACACAACTCAAGGTAGCTGCAGCTAGCTACCTAGAGCTACTAGTCTGAGTACTAAAATCAACACCTAGTTTAGCTAGCGTTGCCTTGCTCATGAGGCCTACCCCATGGCCCAAGCTGAGCAACACAACCCAAGACACCTATACGTAGTTCTAGTTAACCACACAGCCCTAGAAAGGTTTCATTTTGGCAATCGTTCATCAACAATATTTCTCGAATAATTTGTGTGCCATGAGTTTCATTTCTGCCCAACAAGAGGATGACACGGCTCGCCACACAATGAAATTGTTGTGCCACTTACTCGCCAAGACATCAGTGCATCAGTGCTTTTGTATTATTCCAAGATGCTTATTACAACATTGGCGTATTGGGAAGTTAGATACGGAGGGGGTTTAAAGTGGACACCTGTCACAAGAGCCTTTTATCTTATCGAAACCGTTCATATAGCGTGTGTTGTGGGCTAGCCTAGGTCGTTTCTCACGGGTTAATGGAAAAGCGATTCTGAGTACTGTACAAAATCAGTTCCCAGATGTGGTGCTGGTGTATAAATAACTTTTGAAACTGAGACCCTCTTGATCTCATGTTGCCGTCTGTCTCATTCAGAGCATGCCTGCTCAACATGCTCAGTATTCTGGTCAGCTGCACCACTTTCCTCATGCAAGAAGTGTTTTTTTTTTTAGGAAATGGAGAGAAGACTGGAAGAGAAGCTACGAATAAGTCAAAAAGAGAGGTGTGTTGTGGCAACTAACAGTCCTGCAGTAGCTGTTAAAGACATACACAAGTCCAGTCAAGTGTGCTTTACTGTCAAAAATCTATGTAACAGGGTTAGCAGCACAGACGTTTGACATTGCGTTTGACCCTTCTCCAATGTGCTGTTGAACTAAAAACATTGACAGTAAACATGTAAACAAGCATTGACTTAAACAAGACATTGGCAGTAGTTCTAATCTGTCTCTCTCTCACACACACACACACACACACACTCACTAACATACTCGTATATGAATTTACATTCTTTCTCAGACACATTCACTTCAACACACACACACACACGCATGCATGTGCAGTTTTCAAAACACTAAGATTTAGACATAAATACACACTAACATACTGATGTATACATGTACACCGCACGCACGCGCACGCACACACACACACAGCAGCAGAAGCATACTCAGTGGTCATACAAGTAAAGTGAGGTGTGTAGCTGTAAACAAGGTGCAAGAGTAAAGTGCTAGTGGCGTAGTGAAAGAAATTGTTTTTTTTTTTTTCAGTTACAGTATCCATATGTTTGAAAGGTTGTCATCTTCCCCTTTCAATACTTATACAATGTTTATGTTTTGTTTAATTGTAGTGGCTTACAATCTCAGAACATGTTAAACCAACAAAACTTTTTGTCTGAGCAATGAAATTGTAAGCTGAATTTTTTTCCTCCTCCTCTCCAAAAGGATGTCAAGTGGGAATGCCTTGCGGTCTCCAATGAAGACTGCCATTGTTATCCAGGACGACTCCCTCCCAGCCGCCCCTCCTCCCCAGATAAGGATCCTGAAGCGTCCCTCTAGCAACGGTTCCTTGGGGTCCCCCCTGACGCAGTCGCGTCCAGCCCCACAGGTGAAGTCTCTCGCCCAGCGGGAGGCTGAGTACGCTGAAGCACGCAAACGCATCCTTGGCAGCGCCACTCCGGATGACACGCCACAGGAGAGGCCAAACTCAGACAGCAGGTAATGGCATTCCAGCAATTAAATAAATGTATTTGCTGTCATATTACTTCCTCTTGTTTCCTTTTTTATATTTGCTGGGCCATTTTTAAAAATGTTATAGTCTGAACGCACTTCTGACACATGCACACCATGTCCTCTGTCGCTCTCTCTCCTCCAGCAGATCACCAAGAATAAACACCACTCCGTCAGACGACACCCGATCAAACAATCACGTGGTCCGCCAGCCAGCTGGCCCAGATGGTACACAGGGCTTTCGGCAACGTAGATAGGAATACAAAATCTGTGCTGAGGAGATCCAGGGAGGAAAATGGATGGATTCGGGGGAGGGAGGGATCTGGATCTGGATCTTTGGGGAGGGGGGTGCTTTTTGTTTGTTCGTTTGTTTCATTTTTTTAAATGAGAATCATATGAATTTGACATTTACGTGTCAACATGAGAATACGTCGTCTCTGATCTACCCCTTCCCTCCCCATACAAACCGCATGGCTTTTTGTTTTTGTCACTGTCTGGGAAATGGGGAAGAGACTTTTACTTTTTGGAGCGGCAGAGGAGACGTGTCCTCTGTTTCCCTCCATTTGTACACTGTGATGAGGACCTCCCTCCTTGTTGACACTACTCACTGTGATGTACCCAGAGTACACCTGCCTGCCCCAGCCCTAGCCACCGCCCAAAACACATTGAGGAAAAGAAACCATACAGAAAAGAACGTCCCCTCCCACTATCCCTCTTCGCCATGTGGCCTGCGGAATGACGATTGCAACCCTAAGTGGTCAAGAAATACAGCAACAGATGACTGACATGGACAGTGGACACAGACTGGTCTGTGTGGGGGAAAAGACTATGGATTAGGAGAATCGGAAGAGGAGGAAAGGGGGTGAGGATGGAAACGAAAAGAAAACGGATTTACAACTGACATCGGGAAGGGCAAAGGATGCCCTCTCCCAGCAATAACGCCATCGGTTGCACTCGTGGTAATCAGTTAGTCCTGCTCATATTTGTCATTTTTTAATGTTGTCACAGCATACCTATAACAGTTCTTCACCAAGTCTGCCAGTTGCCATATATTTTTAATTGGAAAGGAAAATGTTCTTTTTTTCCTTATGGAAACCTATTGCTGTTGAGTTGAAGTTAAATTGTTTACAATTAGCTAATTTTATTTTTTTGTTCTGTGCAAGCCTGTCCTGATTATTTTTTATTTATACTGAAAAGAATGGCAAAGCAAAATTAACAAATGGAGGAGATATCCGGATGAAAACCAGCTTTTTACGTAGCTTGTCTGCATTTTTTTTTAATGATTTTGAGAGGTAGTGGCTTTTTAGATCCATGAATTTTAAAACTTAAAAAAATCAAAATGAAAGAAAATGATGGCCTGTAAATATTGGTTATTTCAAACTTGTTATGAATTAAATCCGTAGGGATTGGTGTATATGGGCCATGATTTCCCTCATCCTGAATGCTTTTTCCCCTTGTAACTGCTGTCAGCTGCATTCTCTCAGATGTGCTTTACTAAAAGAGGGGGACTCAGGTGTTCCAAGCAAGCTGTAATGAATTGGATGGTGGATTATTGGAGCGCTTATCAAAGTTGTACCTGATAGCGCGACTCGACTAGACTAATCCCATCGCCCTTTAAGTGTTAAAGTCAAACGAAGCGGTGAAACTTTCCAAAGACTGGAGGGGGAAGGTGTTCCCCCTTAGTGATGGGTGAACAGTACGGTTCTGGATGAAAGGGAGTTGTATTAAGTGTCTTTGAAACTGCTCCACAGTGCAATCGAAAGAATATTACTGTATCTTTGCAATACCACATCTACAGCCTTTCCCTCTTATTTTTCCCACCCAAAACCAATCAGTCCTCTCGTTGGTTGCCATCAACTGACCAGGACCTTATCGGAGGACTTTCTCTTCATTTTTTGTCTTGCAGGGACTTTCAAAAGATGTCCAATTATATATCAGTTTTATCCAGGGGAGTTAGTCACTTGCTGATCAAACACAAATCTGCCTGTACATATTAAAGAAATGGCCATTTAATAAAGTCTTTTTAAGAATACATGTGCTGAAATCTATGCGTCTGTCATACTATGGTTGGGGAAAAAAAAAAGTATGGATACACCCCATACAAGCCCATGTTCACTTTATTTGCAAATCACATTGACATAAAAAAACATTTATTGCACATTACTTATTTGATACATTTTTGACCTTTTATTAAAACCGCTCTTTCTTGGCACCGTGAAAACAGTCCAGAGGTTTGCATGCATCCATTCGTCTTCTCAATATTCCACTGTGCTTTATATAATAAGCATCTCTTTGGGACCTGCTTCAGTGGTCATGTGTTTCCCCTGATAACAGATCCAATTTCAGCTCAAAGTGGTAAACAGAAAGGGAAACTGGAGATGGAAATCGATGCTAGCTAAACCCAATGACTGTGCACTGGGGCGAAGACAGTGGTTGGTCTAGGGGAGGCCATGAGGGGCTCTCGGCCAGAAGGTTGTCCAGGCGTTTGTATTGCTTTTTGGACTCCCGCCTTCCCCTTAGTGTGCGGCAGCAGTCCAACATGCCATGGTCTATTAGAACCTGTGAAAAATACAAGTAAGAACATACACAGTTACTTACCTGCCGATGAGTGAACACACAATACCTTAGTCATAATTTTAGATTATTTTAATAATCTGAAAACAGAGCTTTAAGTGTAAAATAGAGATTTTCCTTCAATAATCCCTTCCATTTCCATATTCTCGCTCTGTATATTGCTTTAACTACTGTAACACGTGACCCATTTTCAAGTGGCTTTACTGTACCTCTAACATGTGGCAAGTGAAAAGGTTCAGGGCGGCCAAAGCCACCAGCAGCAGCTTGTAGTTGATGTCTGTGATTTGGTAGAGCTGCAGCACCTGGTGAATCACACCTCCCGGGAACAACACCAACCCGAACATGGCAGCAAACAAGACAAGCAGCAGTATCAGGAACCACACTGGGATGGAGAGGAGAGGAGAAAACGAAGAGAAGAAAAGATTATATCAACAGTAGTGTTAGGTGTGTGTGGACTGTGCACGCACATCAAAGTCATAAGGTGCTGGATCAAGGGCACATTATAGTGAAAGGAGTGAACGCACTGCCCAGGTCGAAATGTTCATTCACTTTTTAAGAAAAGATTATATGACAACACCTCCATCCTAATGAAATCCTAATGATTTTGAAACTGGTCCATGATACAGGTGTAGATTTTAAGACTGCAGTTCCCAGCCTGCAGTATGTGGAAAAAAAAAACAAGAATTGCATTGTATGGCATTGGGATAGAGGTACAGATATACAGCCAAAGTGGGAGGTAATGACAAAACATATATGCAGGACAAAAAAGTTGGGAAACACTGGTTAATGACACTAGGTCAGAATGTCCTTTCTTACCATTGGCGTACAGGGGCTTTTTATAAGGGTATCCTTTGGTCACAATGATGGCCATGAAGATATACTGAAATCCAGATACAGCAAAGACACTAAAGTTTTCCATGTTGGGAAGGTTTGCTGCTCCAGCCACCGTGGAGTTGAGTGGAATAAACCTGCAAAGCATGAGCCACTCATGATGTTAACACTTTACTGAGGGGACCATAGTACAGGTAGATTATTCAAAACTCCCCATTGCATTATCCACCTACTGATTCATTTTAGATTTAACAGGGCATAAAGAAAGAAATAATCATGCACCTTTAATTTGGCTAAATGTTTCAAAGTCAATAACAGTAACTATCTACTGGAAAATGTTAAATGCTTTTCGGCTTAGCTCCATCACCCATTCACACTTTCTTTTCGGTCTTGGGTATATGGATCACTTACATTTCTCAAATGTTCAACCTAAAGTTGCCCCTATTGCAAGAACAATACCATACATTTTATTTCAATATGTTGCAGAAACATATTAACAATTTTTACTCTCTGATGTGCAACACAGATACTGAAAAGGCAAAAAGTTTTTGACCTAAAGTTAACCCTATTGTAAAAACCCTTGCTTGAATATAGTTGATCCCTCCAATTTCCAGTCCACCTTGGCATCCACCCTCCAATATCTTTGGATCTTAGGTACTAGCCACATGGAAATGTTTTTCTAAGCAAATGAGAACGTTCCCTGGCCTAGCCATATGAAATCAGCGTTCTGGGTAGCCCAAAACTATTTTTTTTGAGAATGGGTTCCAGAGTGGGAAAATCGAGGAATGCAGTCGTTCGCGTTGCCATTGTTCCAGCCAAAACGGATTTGTTTACATCTGTGTCACAGCCACATGGCCAAAACCAGTGAGGTATCCTCCACAGTGAACACTGTGGCTTTGGCACAACATCCATTCCATGCACAATGGTATCATCAGACAACTGTTTGTATGGACTGTGGAGGGTCTCCTTCATTTCCACCATGGCCACTATTCTACTCATTTCAAACTGCCTTGTGTAGGTCACTCTGTTCAAAATCCCCAGTCCATATTTTAATGGGACTGTGTAGATTAGCTGACCAAAAAACCCAGACAACCACAAAGCAAACCTTCATATTATCTTTAAACAGCGCACCCGAACAGTTATATCAGCAATGCCTAGAGACTAGTTGAGACAAGGAGCTAAATGAGCGAAAAGAGGAGACAGAAGCAGTGTGCGTGTGCGCGCGAGAGAGTCTCCACAGAGGAGCGAGGAAAAACATTGGTCTTCAGCGCAATCAACAGATGCCTAAATGGCAATGCTTCTAGTAACTACACAAACTACACAAAGCTGGTATATTTCCATGTAGCACTGACATAATCAAAAATAACACAACATACTATGCGATACTAGTTTCCCTTTAGTACTTGCCATGCTCCTCCTGAAGTAACATCCAAAACATTATACTTAACTAATGGAAGGAGTAAAGACATCAGACTTACATAAACTTCCCGAGGGTCAGCCAGTTACATGTAGACTGTAAACTCCTTGGTTGTTCTAATGCCTTCCAAAATATTCCAGAGGCTGCAGCATGTATCCTTTTATGCTTGTAAGAGCAACTTTGTCATAGCCTACGAAGCATTGCATATTCTGATTCTGAACCTGCTATATTTATCCTACGCACTCGCGGAGAGTCAGAAAGCGCATAACAAAACCGCATTTCACTTTTTACAAAGAGGGAAAGACACTATTTTTTTAGTTACACTCTCCGTCGGTTAAAGTGGACTGAACTTACGCGCTTGCGGAGGGTCAAACAGCGCATATCAAAACCTGCAGGCTGTATTCAATAGCATTGATATTAAATCAGATAGTAAGCCAATTTAATTGGATAGGTCTACACATAACCTAGTTCTGAATCTTAAATGTAGCCTACAACAAGATGTTGCTGCATCTCACAGAAGCAGGTAATTTGACAGGTAGCCTAGGCTATGACAGGTAATTTGCATGACAAGAGTATGGACTTCACGGCCATTAGCGAACACTTTGTTCACAGAAAACATGTTGTGTGGTTGCAACTCGATAAAAAAAAGAAGACTTAACCTGTTAAAGCCTGAGTTGTTCTTACCAGTCTTGTGAGTAGGTGATGAGCAGGGCCCCCACCTGGCTGGTGACCAGCAGCAGGGTGTGCAGCAGCAGGCTGACGATGACGGGTAGGGCCAGCAAGCTGGCGGGGGGCCGCTGGGGGTGCAACTCATTGCTGGGGCCCCCTTTACCCATCACGATGGCCAGCAGCGTCACCAGCACCAGGTCGAAGAAGAGGAACTGCAGGTCACCCAGGTTGGTTTTGACCTTGGGAGGGTGGGGAGAGTGTAATAAGGATATGAGATTTAATCATTTATTTGCAGATTTTTTTGAGGGGGGGTATACCTTTAAATGGAGAGGACAGTGTGAGATGGTGACAGGTAGTGAGTGGGAGAGAGAGACGGAGGAGGATCAGGAAACCGAACCCAGATCCCGGTGAAATTAGATTTAAAGGAAAGTTATGAAGAGGATCATACAATGAGTAACTTTGTGAGCAGACAGATCTGTCAAAAAAGTAAGTAAAAGTAGTTCTGAAATTAAAACCCTTCCATATTTTCCTTCTTCTCATGAGGTCTCATTTATGATCCGCTGATTCTGAACAGTTTGCATCAAAGTTGTGGAAGGGTTTTTGCCTTTACTTGTACTTTCTGACACCACAACCAACATACTGTTGTTCGAGCACAGTGGTATTGGGCAACACAGTTTATGGGGAAAAAAGGTAGTTAGAGCGCAAGCACTGTGTCGCCATCAGCCCATGTGAGAATTAGGAGCTCAGTGTCGTTGCCCAGCAGGACTGTTTGAAACTCTTCCTGTCTATCTTTCATCGCTAGGGTCACCATGTCCTTCAAAATGTACATCAGTGGTGTGTGTGGATAATGATACAATGGTACTCACTGTATAGAGGATAAGAACTGAAGCAAACTGGATAAGACTGTACAAGGCCATGTACTTGAAGAGACTAAAGGACGTCACAAGCGAACACCTCCCTTCCCTGAAATGCCAAAAGACACGATTAGACATTGTCAAATTCATTTTCTCATAATCAGTCCACGTTAGCCTCTTCAATCAAATCTGCTGACTCTGTTTTTTTTCTTTAATCTCTTAAAGCACACTGAGCTGCATGATTGTATGAATTGTGATTTAAAAAAATACAGTTGTCAATATTAATGACGCACACAATTCCTCTCTTACAACAGGAGTGCCTCTTGCAACATTGAGTGCCTCAGTGACATAACGTGAGCGAAAAAGAAAATTGGTCATTTAAACAAGGCAAGGCTCACCTTATTAACAAAGGCACGCAGCTGATGTTGTCAGTTTTTGAAGTGAAGGGAGAAGCCACGGATGCCTCGGCTTCTGACAGGGACACTCCCACGTCAGCAGCTCTCAAAGCCCCGCAGTCGTTTGCCCCGTCGCCACACATACCCACACGGTAGCTGTGAACGGGGACAAAAGAAAAAAAAAAACATTTTATTATTGTAGACCAGACCAGAAGTAAAATTCGTCATTAGTGTGAACTAAGACATGTAAACAGTGGTAGGTAAATCACTGGGAGAAATGTTTAATTCAACAAACAGATATTACAATCGTATATTCAAGTGTTCACAACTCATTTCATATGTTATAGTCTTGTGTGAATTGTGCTTGTACTGTACAGCATCTACAAAGTTAACAATAATAATAATAAAAAAATGGTTCAATATTTTTGGAATTGGATCTTAAACAATTAATGTTCTCACAATCTAATGAATGCATCCTTACTTGAGTTTCTGAAGTTCAGTCACAAGCTGTGTCTTCTGGTCTGGCGCCATGCGTGCAAAAACAGTGGTTCTCATCAACACCTACAGGTCATTCAGAGGGGAAACATGGAATAGCTCAATGCAGTTCAACCAGAGGGAAAATGGAATATCTAAATAGGCAGCATAATATTTAAAGTCGTAGTCATTCTTTTCTTCTATTTCGCTTTCATCATGCATGTGTCAAAAGGTTTCAGGGCTTAATTAATTCAAGACGCCTTTGATCGCACTGGTGCGGTTAGTGCTTTCATTTTTCAAACTTCAAACGTTCTTCAAAGTGAATATGTAATATACAGTATTTGCATTGTGCTTGAATACATTAAACCAGAAATGACAGCTCAGAACAAAAGTGATGGTTCAAGAGCTTTTTTTCTATTTTGAGAGGCATTACCTTCGCTAGATACTCAGGGAAGAAATCACACAGGGCGGAGAAGGACTTTCCATTGACAGCCAGGTGATAGTTCACACCACTCTGGTAGAGCCCCTGGCAACAGACAGAGCAGAGCATTGCCTTCATGAGCAGAGAGCAGAGAGCAGAGTAAAGCAGAGAGAGTAGAGAGAGTAGAGTAGCCCATGGTCTTCATCAATACGCTACATTAGCCACATTCTCCCCACGCCTCACCACAGTGTCAACACCGCAGCACCTAGGGAGCCCTGGTAGCGTACTGATCTTGCTTGATGAAGTTACCACAGAGGTAGTAGTAACACAGCGGGTTAACATGAAATCGAACTTGCGAAGGGAAATTTGCCATTCATTCATTTGATGCCAGTGAAGACGGATGCAAAGGGAAGCAAAAAAAAGTCGAGACAATTTTACAATTTCAATGCTATGCAGGGGCGCTGTGGCGTAGAGCACTAAGCCCCCCTCTCTTAGGCCTTGCATGCCCATGGGGACCCAGTTTCGATTCCGGCCTGGGTCGTTTCCCAATCCCACCCCATATATCTCCCAATGATTTCCTGTCTTCTCCTTCAACTATCCTGTCTCAGTCAATGTCTAAAATGACAAAAAAAGTTGAATGATATGCAAATAAGGAACACATTTCAACCAAGTCCCATTTTAACGGAAGGCAGGTATACACGTCTAGCAATTTCAGACAGAAAACAGTCGCGTGAATGTTTATGTCAACGCCACCGGATGCAACTTCTGCCTGTCTCGAATGGATTAATTTCAAGGTGTGGTATGTATGCATGTCATGTGAAATAGGCCCATTAGCAGACCTGGGAGAGCACGTCCACCTCTTCTGGAGATGCGCCTGCATGTGGCCCTCCCTCGCCTAGGTGGAACTTCAGCACTGCCGGCGAATGGCCAGTGGGGGGCGACGCATGGACGAAGATCACCCTCTCATTAGAGCCTACCATCCCGCACCCCCGGGCAACGTTCACTGCAGTCAGGATGTTGTCTCCTACAGCACACCACCACAAAAGACCAAAGTTAGCATACGACCTTAAGACGCTTAATGATTTCTTTAGAATGTATTTATTCTACGTTTCACAACTTTCACGTCATAATTCTTGAAATTGATGAAGTTTCACAAATTCATGTTCAAGATAATTATGTAATATGCCATTTCACCAGCAAGGAGAAAATGTCAAAACCCACTGTAGAAATTACCACATCGATACAAAAACAAGAAACATCAGGACTGCATGGAGGCCATCGTGTTAAAAAAAGAAGTGTTCCATCTCTGTGCGTCATTCTCCTGTCAGTCATAAAGGAGTGTCATCTTTGCCCCTGGGTCGGGGTTGTGTTTATCCTATTGATAAAGCTCTCTCCCTTTGCTCTCACCTGTTACCATGACGGTGCGTAGTCTGGCCTGCCGGAGAGTGCTGATGGCTTCTGGGCTCTCAGGCTTCACCAGGTTCTTCATCACCAGCAGACCCAGGAAACGCATATCGCTCTCCACCTCCTCCCTGAAAACAGTGAAAATACTGCATCAAGGAAACAAAGATCTCCCTCCAACTCCTCCCTAAAAACAGTGAAAATACTGTATAAAGGAGAGGCAGATCTCTATCCACCTCATCTCTGAGACCAAAGAATCATACTGAGCAACTTAATTCAACTATAGCAGCTCCACAAGTTTCTGTAACTTAAGTTAAGTACGTATGTGCTCTAGAGGTTGACTAAATAGAAACAAGTAAAATAGATTTCTTTGAACCTCATCCCTGATAACATTGAAAATACTGCATCTATGAAGATTCTCATGTATACAGGTTTAGTTGTACCAACTGGATTTTCGAGCACTGTAAAGATGCCCAGTTTCTTAAAACTGAAGTGTTTAGGACAAGAGAACTGCATTCAAAAAAATAGTAGGCGAACACTATGGAAACCAATATTCAATGCAACAACTTCACAGGCTTCTCTCAAACTGTAAGTAGTCAGAAAAAAGTCCTCAGTAGGCATGTCATTTAAATAAAGACATTTTAACTATATATTGGAGTGCCTTGGTGAGGAAAAGTTTTTTTTCTTTTCAACTAACTTTGCAATATATTCCCCTTGAACGAAAGGGCACCCACCAAAGAAGCTTTTTAATCCTTTCTAAGGGGACTGAGCACGCATCTGACTTTCAATAAATAGTAATGTGTTGAAATCTTTCTTACCGTGAAATAGAGTGCACATCTGTCTTCTCATCGAGGGGCTTGTAGGCTAGTGCAAGCACCCTGAAACCCTCACTGGCAAAGCTGCGCAGGGTGGTAGAGAACTGAGCAGGCACTTTGGGTAAAAAAAGACAAACGAGTCAGCTTCAAATATCCTACAGCAGTATCCAGAACGTGAAATTTCAGTAAAAATCAAAGCTTCAAATATTTCAGTATGTTTATGATCAGCTGAGTCAACACAATCCGTGGTACATGAGTTTAAGAATATTCATTATTATTTGTTTAGACATGCTATTCAAGATTATTCTGTTGGCATAGAAGTAAATACATGTCCAAGTGAATATGTTCCCATCCATACCAGTTTCTTTGAGACAGTGACTGGCCACCATTTCGGGAGCCCCTTTGAGGAAAGCGGCGGCCCCCTGCCCTCCAGGGGCCACGGTGACCACACTCATCCTCTGCAGGGCCGAGGAGAAGGGGAAGCGCTGGATGATAGCCACTGCCTGACTGATGGACTGGAAGTGGGGGTAGGGGTGGGGGTGGAGTATAAACAACATTTTTTATTTTATTTCTTCTTTATTTTACTAGGGTAGTCACATTAAAGTAGTTGCCTCTTTTCCAAGTGGGGCATAAGACACATAGCCACATCATTATGAATCACACCCCATGGCACAAGTAGAAGTGATGCAGCTGATATTGTTCATTTCTTCAGCAGTAGATTAATTTATTCCAGATTATTCCGTGTATTCATCAGGACTACAGAAATGAAGTAAAAATAGGACTGTGGCGCTTTCACTGTATTGCTCAATGATCTGATGGAAGGGCAAAGATACCACAGAGATACAGAACCCCACCATCATGACTCAGACCACTACATTATTTATGAATGAATGAATCAGACCAAAAACATAACTGGGTGAACTCAGTGATCCAACGTGTATTGCTGATTTCTGCAAAAGTAGGCCAATTTATTTATGATTTGCGTTAATTCATTCCTTCAGGACAACAGTACATCACCAGGACTGTGGGGCGCCTCCACTGTATTGTTCAGTCTAATCACACTTCAAAGAGGAAAAAAAGCACAAACTCGCTTTTCTGGCTGGTAATGTGTGATGACACAATAGAGCACACTGCTAAGAGATCGGCTTTCTCAAAATTTCCCCTTCAGGCATTTCTGCCTACACCTGGGCTCAGCTGTCCCTAACCTGAGCTCCTCTACACACCATCCGCCTCACCATCACCACAGCCAACAGCTTAAAGCCATCCTAATGTATATGCACATTATACTGTATTTGGAGTATGTCCTTTAGATTTGTCTTTTAATTAACTATTGTACAAGTCTGCATCTCCAACCGTAAAAACACACAAAACGCGACAAAAGCACCAACAGCACCGGAAGTAATTGGTTTTGTATATAGACGCTGGCAACAAAAGCGATGTGGGCAATGAGAGGCGAGAAGAGCAACATGAATGACAGTTAGTGGTTTAACATCAGTGAATATTATGATAATGAGCTTTGATGCGATTTGGAGACAATCCCATCGGAATGTCAGAGTGCTTGCATTCTGCTTTTAACAGACCAACTCGATCTTATTGTTCGCATTGTTTTTGCTCTAAAATAGTCCAAGCAACACTTTGAAGCTTTTGTGTTTGTGCAGTAAGTGTCGTTTTGTTCTGTGTAAGTTCCTAAAACTTCCAAATGCAAGACCACTTCCGCTCAGGGCATTAAAGACTTAATTCATTCACTCACCACGTCCTGGGGAAGCAGTTCTTGTGGAGGAGGCCTCATGACTGCCAGGACCCTATGGCCCCCAAACTCTGCGTGCCCTCTCTCGTCCTCTCCCTCTGGTTCCTCTAGCTCCTGCATGTCATGAAAACAATGGTGTTTGTTTGTATCACATGATTCTAACACTGTCTCAATAACTATGTTTCACCTAAGCACTCAGCACCTTAAAATCCGCTTGTAACTAGCTGGGCATATTGCTTCAATGTACTGTAAAAGAATCACAATTTTTTTTACAGTCACTGAGCCAGGATCTCTGCTACTGATTTCAAATCTGTCTTTGTCTTTCCTTACATTTTCTGTTATTGGTTACATTGGTTTGAAGGCCAAATAATCATCCATCCAGCTGCTTTGACAAATACAAAAAATTAAGGCTGTAACGATACACCCAACCCACGATTCGGTTTGCATCACGATATATGACCTACGGTTCGATACGCCCCACGATTTTTTTTTAAAAAAAAGAAAAAAATGATATATATATATATATACAGTCCCAGGAAAAAGTTTGTACACCCTTTGAAATTTCTTACATTTCTGTCAAAATTGATCATAAAACATGGTCTGATCTTCCCGGAAATCTCAAGAAGGAACAACCAGAGTCTGCTTTAATTGATTCCACCCAAACATTTACATGTTATCATATTTTCATTGGTCATAAGGCCATAACATGTACAGGAGAGCAGGGCATAAGTAAGTACACCCTTGCATTACGTAGGTTTTAACCCTCAGTTAGTTGCAATATCATCAACCAGACTTGTCCTGTAGTTGCAGATCAGATTAACAAAACAATCTGTTTGTATCTTGTCTCCCTCTTCTTTAGAGAACTGCCTCTCATCAGCAAGGTTTGTGGGATGTCTGGAGTGCATAGCTTTCTTGACTTCATGCCATATAATCTCAATTGTTTTTGTCAGGGCTTTGACTGGGCTATTTCAGAATGTGTATTTCATTATTATGAAGCCATTCTAAAGTCGATTTGCTTCTAAAGTATGGGTTGTTGTCACATTTCAGGACCCATACTCTTGTGTGTTTCAACTGTGTGACAGACTTCCTCACGTTTTTTCTGTAAAATATCACAATAAATTTGAGTTCATTGTTCCACTGATAATAGCAAACTGTCAAGGGCCTGAGGCAGCAAGGAAGCCGCATATAATGATGCTCCCGCCACCATACTCAGAAGAGGAGATGTAACCAAGAATAGCTAAAAATGGGATTAATTCTGCCAATCTAAAATTAATGGGGTTTCTGACCAAAAAAATATTGCTGCACCTTTGAGGTTTGCGAAAAAGCATTTATATGCTTCATAGAATTACTGCAAAATATTCTGTAGACCAACGTTGAAACCAATTGTTCAGGGGAACACACAATGTCATGTTTGGAGGAGAACTGGAGAACCACACCTTCACCAAAACATCATCTCCACCTTTGAGTATGGTGGCGGGAGCATCATTATATGCGGCTACCTTCCTGCCTCAGGCCCTTTTCAGTTTGCTATTATCAGTGGAACAATGAACTCAGAAGTTTATCGAGATATTTTACTGAAAACAGTGAGATAGTCTGTCAAACAGTTGAAGCACACAAGAGTATGGGTCCTGAAATGTGACAACAACCCATACTTTAGAAGCACATCGACTTTAGAATGGCTTCATAATAATGAAATACACATTCTGGAATAGCCCAGTCAAAGCCCTGACAAAAAACAATTGAGAATATAGCTGCAAGCAGCAATGCGGGGCCAAGCAGTAAACTTGCCAAAGTCGCCACGGCAACAGAAGGGACTGCAGCGCCCCCTTTGGCCCAAAATGTTGGCAATGTTGGTGTGCATTCCTTGGAGGGGAGTGTGATCACATAATCCAAGTTTAGTTTGAATCCGTTGAAGAGCTGCCGAGATATGAGCTCACTTTCTGTTACCTGTTGGTGGCGCTAGAGAGTTTGAGCTTGGGGTCTGGATTTTTTTGTGGGAGGTCATGGGATGGACTAGTATGTGTGCAAAAAATCCTAACAGAATCTGACTAACGGTTGCTGAGATATGACCTCACTTCCTGTTTTGCCACCTTTATGACAATTTTGATTGGCTGTCACCAGCAAACGATAAGAGGTGTCCAAAATTCTTTAAATACCCTAAAGCATATCAGTCCCAAGATGAAGTGTACCCTTTTGTAGGGCATTCTGACCAAAATTGTGGGATAAGTAGCAGTTTTATTGAATTTCACAAAATTCAAAATGGCGGACTTTTTTCTTCTGTTTGACATGAAGTCATATAGTGCGTTGGATTCGGCTTGGCCCAAGGATTCTAGTGATAGTATTATTTTCAAAATTAGGCATACAGTGTAAACGCTACAGGCAAAAATGTAGCTAAAAATTTGACCTGTTGGTGGCGCTACAGAGTTTGAGCTGGGGATCTGATTTTCTATGTGGTAGGTCTTGGGATGGACTACTATTTGTGTACGAAATCCCAGACTAATTCGACAAACGGTTGCTGAGATATGACCTCACTTCCTGTTTTGCCACTTTTATGACAATTTTGATTGGCTGTCACGGCTGAACGATAAAAGATATCCAATATTCCTTGAGACCCCATGTGTAACTCAGTCCAGAGATAGTATATACCACGTTTCGGGCGAATTGGTCAAAAATTGCGGGAAAAATAGCATTTTTATTGAATTTTACAAAATTCAAA
Organism: Engraulis encrasicolus; assembly: GCF_034702125.1. Taxonomy (NCBI): domain Eukaryota; kingdom Metazoa; phylum Chordata; class Actinopteri; order Clupeiformes; family Engraulidae; genus Engraulis; species Engraulis encrasicolus. The sequence goes on along the minus strand of NC_085866.1, from coordinate 43,002,809 downwards.
ATGGCGGGAAAACTATCCTGGCGGAAAATGACGTCATAGAGTGCGTTGGATTCGTCTTGGCCCAAGGATTCCAGGGATACCAAGTTTATGAAAATTGGCCCAGCGGTTCAAAAGTTACAAGCAGAAATGTACCTGCAACTTTGACCTGCTGGTGGCGCTAGAGCGTTGGGATTGGGGACCTATAAATCGCTGTGGGTAATGCTGAGACGGTCCCTAATGTGTGTGCCAATTTACAGCATTTTCCTACCTACGGTTCTATGGGCTGCCATAGACTTGCTAAGGAGAAGAAAGGTGCCTAGATAATAATAATAAGCAGAAAACCTACTAACTCTATAGGGGCCTTCGCCAGCTTCGCTGCTTGGCCCCTAATTATATGGCATGAAGTCAAGAAAGCTATGCACTCCAGACATCCCACAAACCTTGCTGACGAGAGGCAGTTTTCTAAAGAAGAGGGAGACCAGATACATCCAGATTGTTTTGTTAATCTGATCTGCAACTACAGGAAACATCTGGTTGAGGTTATTGTGACTAATTTAGGGTTAAAACCTATTGAATGCTAGGGCGTACTTACTTATGCCTTGCTGTCCTGTGAATGTTTACATCTTATGGCCAATGAAAATATGAAAACTTGTAAATGTTGGGGTTGAATTAGTTAAAGCAGACTCTGGTTGTTCCTTCTTGGGATTTCCGGGAAGATCAGACCATGTTTTATGACCAATTTTAACAGAAAGGTAAGACATTTCAAAGGGTGTACAAACTTTTTCTTGGGACTGTATATAGGCCTATATATGCTTTCTTTTTGCATTTAGGCTACCTGCCTACATTCATTTTGTAGGTGTACTAAATGATTTTGCAGATATACCACTGCAACCTGTTCCCCAGGTGTTGACATCAAAGCACAACACAGAGACATAAGGGATATTAGTTCACCAAGGAAAAATAGGCTTATTATTAATAGGCTTAGATCATATCATGCTGAGATGCTGACCGTGTGTGAGAGAGACAGAGACGGAGAGAGAAGGGTCAGGGTTCCAGTAGGTAGCCTATAAGAACTGTCTCACATTATCAAACATAATATCGTTACAGGCTTACAAAAAATATGTTAAGACACCACTATCTACCAGTAATCAGAGTAATCTCTAAATAATAATAGCAAGTAATCTCTACATTGGTTATATAATTTTACAGATATGCAGCATATAACAGCTGAATTACTGCATTTGCCCAATGCTTCAAAATGGCCACAAGAGTGACAACACGACATAGATGACAGAAAAGACCAAAGCCAGGGCAACCTTACCCAGCCAGTGGAGTCGATCATCTTGAGCTCCAGAGGGTCCCCCAGCGGCTGCCCGCCCAGCAGGGCCACGGAGTGACAGCAGGCCAGGCCGGACAGCATGAACCCCGGGTTCAGCAGACGGGGGTCGGGGACCAGCTCCTCAAAATGGGAGCCACTGGCCTCCATCACCCCCCACACGTCCAGACCCTCCTCTGTCAAAGTGCCTGTCTAAGGGGCAGAGGATATGGACATAATCAGCATCAGCTGGAGCTTCCAAAACTTGCAATTTGCGATGTAGACCATATGCCCGACCCCTTTTATTACACAGTTACACTGTATCTGTATTTATAATGTAATAATAATAATATTTATATAGTGCATGACAAACGACCCAAGGTCGCTTAACATTGTATCTGTGTACAGTAAGTGTGCGGAGTGTATGTACCAGTATGTGCATGAGTAAGTGAGTGTTAATGTAACATACTGTATATATAGAATGCAGTTTGGCTTCATCGATCAGCACATGTACACTACACAGAACATTTTAACAATGGAAACTCCTTCAGAAATGACGTTTTGACATTCAGTCTTAAAATCGGAACCTAGGGAGTTAGGAAGCTGAATTCTACTCATGCGAAACTGGCTTGACAAGATCTCGCCCCACCCCCCAGGATCTCTCCTTTGTTATGTTTGTCCTCTTGGCCCAAATAGCCTGAGTGCTTCTGGAATCTACAACCTGTTTAACTGAAAAAAACCCTCTAATATGCCGGTTACACAGCAATGTTTTTCTCTGTAACCGAGTTTTTTGATTTACGTCTTCATTAAGAAGTATTGTGGACATTTTGGACTCCTTTGGACACCTTCTTCTATAAACTGTTCTACAAATTGTATACACAGCCTAAATTGACAGGACCGGGTATGATGATTGTAATAATAATAATTAAAAAATGTTCTTACAACATGAAATGAGCATCTTAACCCAGGCAACACAACTTATCTGTGTAGTACATAGACTGAAAAGGAAGTGATGTCAACAGTTGCTGTTTTCATCAGCAGTACTTTATGTGACCCCATTCCATCAACTACCGGTAGATGGTTCATGGGTGTCATGTTGAAAAATGTAATGTGTATAATACTGTATGTAGTGTTGCTTGAACTTTAATCTGCATTGACTTAGTCCTCTTTCCCTCCTAATTTGCTAATCAAAGCGTAATTACTGGGGGTGATGTGGTGCAGTGCAATAAGGCACCAGTCAACAAATGGGCTCCATGACCATGGAAACCCAGGTTCAAATACCGTCATTTACCAGCCCCATTACATCTCTCTCTTCCAAATATTTCCTGCCTACTCTCAAACCGTCCAATAATGGATCAAAACACCCATATAAATATACTTAACAACAAAAAAAATACTGGATTACTAGATCCATACATCAGAACATTTGCAGTCAGCAGTGTGAACAGAGGATGTGTAAAGGAGCCCTGTCCATCTGATTGTGTGTCATTTACCTTGTCGAAGCAGAAGAGGGAGACCTTCCCGCAGACGTTGATGCGTGGCGGGCTGATGCAGAAGATGCCCTGCTTCTTCAACCGCCTCTGGGCATAGATGGTGCCCGTGGTGATAGCAGCGGGCAGGGCCGGGGGCACAATGATGGTCACGATGTCCAGCGAGCGGATCACCAGCTCCATCACAGTGGTCTGCAAATGTAAACAATGCCACAGGCTTCAGTGACACAAAAAAAGTTTTGGGTAGAAGCAGACAAACCGGCTTGAGACCATGTTTTCCTTCAGACTTTATCTCAACACACTTGTCTTCACGATTATGGCATTAATCCATTTTATTTTTTAATAATGGGGGGGGGGGGCGTTGGGAGGCGTATGACGAGGTCAAGTCTGTTTAAAAAAAGGTTGAGAACCACTGTTGCAGATGGATGAAGAGTAAAATAATTGTTATCAGCCATTTTACTAAGCTGCCTGTCATCATGTAGTAGCAGGACTTTTACTTTCTGAACCTGAAATATCCACGAACAAAACAGTGGAATATGAGAATCGGTGCAGCTATGGATGCATTCATATCAGAGCAGAACTCTTTTGTAACATGGCTGTGCATCATTAGAAACAGTGATTCTTTCAAGTGACAACATATAGCATGAATTAAGTATGGTATACCAATAAGTCTAAAATGAAAGTACTTACGTTGCTCAAGCTCAGCATCACTAGGCTATAAATAGTTCCCGCCAGAGCTGAAAAACAAAGACATTATGTTAGGCAGACTGAAAGTCTGGAGAAAGGAGAAGTGTGTGTCCTTTTCCTGGGGCCTATACTACAAAACTGGTTCAGGATAAGTTAAGGTTAAGTTAAGAGGTAAATCATCTAATACAAGAGCTTTTCTTAAGAAAATGGGGACCCTAGGCTCTTATATTAGATGATTTACCTCTTAACTTAACCTTAACTTATCCTGAGCCAGCTTTGTAGTATAGGCCCCTGATCTCTAGTTAAACATTAATCAGGGCATCATCCACAGAGGAGGAAACATACAGTATCTTGGAATGGAAAAGGCAAACAGGTAGGTGAGGTGGCGGGTATGTTTACCTAGCACTCCTAGGAAAAGAAGGAACTTAATGGCATCCTTGTAGAAGCGGAAGTTGATGGGCTGAGGGTAGAGAATGGAGCTGACTAGGTCTCCTTTGGCTGTGAAAAACCCTGCGGAGTGTGGAAGAGACATCCAATCAAAACAATGCAGCATAATCTTTGTGCTTCACTTGTCTGCCATGCCTGTCCCACATTAACTATTTTTGTCCCCCAGAAGTGAGGTTAGGTGTTCTGATCATACAAGATTCAACATTTATGGTAGCTTTTTGACTGGTGGTGTCTCAACCTGTCTGTTTATACTGTAAGTGCATTCCCATACATTGACATACAAAATCAAGAACTGAAACTTGCACTCAGTGAAAACAAAAGCAGACAACATGCCTGTACAAAAAATTAGGTTTTTAATGGTTCTCAATGCCACTTCTAAGAGTGGCTTACCTGTGCGAACAACCACGGCGAGCGCCCCTCTTCCACCTGGGAAGTTCCCTTTGGCCTGGATGGCCTGAGTACCACAGAACAGAGTGTGTCTCCTCTGGGACTCTGCGCTGTACCTCTCCCCTCCACCTGGCAACGGGGTCTTCATCACAGGTATGCTCTCACCTAAGGGGTGAGCACAGCAGGATAACTCATTGGCTGCCAGCTATTTTCAAAATAAAATGCCCCATACCCATACACTTTCCATCATTTTGAGACTCACAGACAATTAAGCTTTGCCACGTACATGATTAGTTCATGATGTATATGTAGAAATTGTATTTTTTATAAAAAAATTGTAGAGATGTGCCCCAAGGCCTTTGACATGAAATAATGTCTATAGACGTCAATGGCAGTCAGTGAGTTAAGCCCTTAAGACACGGCTCCCGTTATAAATTAGCTGTTACCAGAATGGCAGTGACCAAGTTGTAATGTATTACTAAAGGACCTGTGCACTGTCATAGTGGTGTAGTACTATGATAGTTAATAGTGGCCATTACAGCATTCCTGTGGTGGAACTGTGTGTGTTAAGGAGGGGCTCTGACACAACGACCAAAACCACAAAGTGGGAATGAGTTGAAACGGACAATTTCATGTAACATGTCACTGTAGTTGCAAAAAAAAACAGAGTAGGATTATGCAATCTTCAAAGAAAAATGTACTGTTGTTTACGTTTTAGTTTTTAATCTCAGTGTGCTTTAACATGATGTTCTGTCATTGTTTTTATTTTTGATAAGCACACTCAGAATAGCTTCTGTGTACAAAATGTATTACATTCATATAAAAAAAAACCTTTCCCTGATAATGCTTTGAAGGCTTCTAATTAAGACTACGGAGAGGTAGAATATCAAGGCCATGGACTCACCCGTCAGCATGCTCTCATTGACCATGCACTCCCCGGCCAGCAGGGCGGCGTCGCAGGGCAGCAGCAGACCCTCCGATGGGATCAGGAGACAGTCCCCTGGCACCAGGTCCAGAGAGCTCACACTCTCCTCCTCTACCACACAAGGATGGATGAAAGCGTAAAAATCGTTGTGACACAAATAAACATGCCAACTACAGCTGTATGATATTATAAACATGTACAATAGCATTGCTGAATGTTTCAATAATTATATAACTTTAAAAATGCAAATTGCAATGTTATTTATTTCAGTATTGCAAAGAGTATAAATGATAAAGCCTTGACACATACCAAGTAAAAGGTGGTGTCTAAAACATGGTCACATGAGTTTACTCCCATGAGAATGCAGTGTTAGATGGCAAAGGAGGAAGAGAAATTTCTCTAGAGAATGTAGCTGACACAGCAGGAAAAAACCTCACCTCCTGTGTTTCTACGGACGGTCACGGGCACAATCAGCTGGGCCATTTTGCGCAATGTAGTGCTTTGCTGGAGAAAATAAAAAACACATCACGAGATGAATCAAGAAATCAGCCGCTCACTTCTACTTTTCACCAAGCCTTTAAAAAACACACACAAACACCCTGCTGAACTTACCTTGCGGATCTCATACAGAGACACAGCAATAGATATGAGGGAGATGACGAGAATGCAGGCTGCATAGTAGTAATATTTATCCGACATCCATAGGATGATGCTGCAAATCTGGAACATGTAGAATGGGTTGAGCACCTGTTGGAACAAGTAAAAGCATGAGCAGAGCCTCAATACTGGTGGAGCTGTTGCTGTCCACAAAGCTCTTAGAAACTTCTAGAAATATGTAACAAAAGGTGACGAGAGAGGGAGAGTGGAACTATTCACCTCCTCCATGAGAAGCTGCAGATAGGATTTCACAGGAACGTCGATGAGGTTCTGGCCGTACACCTTTCTCCTTTTCAATCGACCCAAAAGGGAGGATAGAGAGAAAGACAGGCAGACAGATGGAGAGAAAAAACAGAGACAGAGAGATTTAGAGTTAGATTTTTGAGGGTGTATGATTTCTTCTGTAACCTTTAACTGTGGCGGAGGTCGAGCCAAAAGAGGACAGCACAAGAGTTTTGTAATGCCACAGCAAGAGGGATAGAAATAGATATGTACTGATCAATAGGCAGCGAATATACTGTAAGGTTGCGGGACAGGACACTGAAGCTGGAGCTGGACTCCTGTTCGCCTCAGAGGGATTCAGTGATCATGGCTAGTTCAATCCTTCCTCTATCTTCCCTCCTCGTATGCCACTCATGTAGCTTAAAACCAGCTATTCTACCAGTCACAAAACTTTTCAAGCTTGCCAGAACAGTGCCGGTTTCAATTTGTCTGATTTTCACTCAGACAATGTTCTACAAGCTATATAGTTATATCAATTCAAGGAGTTTATTGTCATTGTCAATGAAGTCAACGAAATTGTGGGTGGAATGAATTCTTGAATTATAGCTATATATAGTTCAGAAAAACCCAGTGTTGTGTCACTTGGAAGGGCGGGACCAGGCAAGGCTTCAATACCAGTTACACTAGGAACCAAAATGTTTCCTGATGAACGACCCACATTCACCCGGTTTGTCAATTTTACCAGGTGTGGACTCAGTTGAACCCACTGACATCTAAATAGTCATCACAGTTGTTCTCTGTTCAGGAACCAACTTTTCAGTTCCCTGTATGCACTGATTTTCGTTATGAACAAGTCAAATGGTCCACGATTAGGTTCAGAAACCAAAACCGGCATAGTTCTGGCATTGGCATCTGTCTGTAAATTAAGAGGTACCGTGTTCTCCGCAGGTGGTGAGGGGTTAGGCAGTATCAGAGACATATATTCATCATCAATGGAAAAGCTATGCTGTGCAGCTTCATAAAATAAATATAATATGAAATCACTAAAAGTATACTAAATTTACTTTTGGCTAGTTTTAGATAGAATTGTTTTTTTTTATGAAGCCACTTTAGAAATTGCATTCACAACACAAATTATTTATCTTTTAAGGGGACTTAAAGGTGGTAGGTGTTTGGTGGGCGTCTTAGTAATAAAGTGCACCCTGAGGTGACCGAACTGGTTGCAGGAGGGACAAAAGACAGGGCACTCACCTGTTGCTTTGCTCCAGGCCAGTCAGGCCCTGCTGCATCCTGTGCAGCTCCGCACACGTCCAGTCATCATTCAGGACGCTGAGGGAAACAGCAGGAAAATATTGAAGAAGATTAATGAAACGTTCATTCATTCACTGTATAGTGCACTCTCTGGGTTTGGGAGCTGCACTGTTTTGTCACCTACGTACATATTGCACTATGTTGCTAAGGAGATCAGAGACTGCCTGAGGTTCTTCACAACAACATTTCCTCTGTGTGCAACAGGGAAGCTAACCAACAAACAATGCATGTGTAAAATTTACATTTGCCGTCCTTCTGTTGTTTTGTACCTGACTTTGCAGAACGCTCCCTTCCTGGCCATCCAGACGTATCTGATACCTTGGTATACATAATACCGCAGCAGCGATTTCTAAAAAGGGATTAAATATATGAGCGAGAGACTGCAGCAGGGTAGAAAACAAAACCACAGCTTATTATCATGATATCCGATTCCCCTCGGCGGCCCAACTCTTTACAGTACCTCCTCCTTGTGTAGCTGGACCGTGTCTCTCCACTCATATTCAGTTCCATCGCCCGCCGCAGAGCCCAGACTGCAAGAGGATAAAAAGACATCTTGCTATTCTCATTTACACTGGCAGTGGAACAACACATTAAAAATAAATGGTTCAGGAAGGATCAAGGGGGAAAGAAAATACAAATGGCTCCCCTCACCCGTCCTCCTCAATCTCCTCAGTGAGAATCTGAAGAACGACCTGCTCCCCAAAGTCATCCTGGAGGAAGACAAAGACATAACAAACCACTTCAACTTCCTTGAACTCTTAGGGGAACTGACTGAGACAACAGTGTTAGCCAGTCAGCTGTGTATTACACAGGGATTATCATTCATAATGCAATATCAGCACCTACGTACATGAAGTCAGCCTTTAAACAAAGATTTAAACAACAAAAATGGACCACACTCAGCGGGCAACAGGGTAAAACAGCTCAAAAAATCAATGAGACAATTTATCGAAGAGTGCCTTTTTTCATACGATTCAATTAGTTACACATTAGGAAGAACACAAAAACAATCATTCATTCTTTCATTCATTCATTCATTCATTCAGGCTGTAAATGATGCAATGGTGAACAAAGTCATTGATAGACATTGATCACCCTGAATAGTACAGTATGTTTCATTCATGCATGTGCATGCATTAATTCATTCAGTCATTCAGGCTGTAACAGACACAATGGACAAATCAATTTAGACACATTGTGCACCCTGAAGAGTACAGTAACATTCATTCATTCATTCATTAATTGATCCATGATGCAGTAAAACAGCCTGAAGTTAGACAGGCGTCATGGTCATACCCTGAGGAGCACCGTGTCAGCCATATGCAGGGGGCAGGGCTGACAGCGGGCCAGGACCCCCCAGCGCGGGCGCCACTTGAAGAGCACCAGCAGCAGGCCCAGAGTGAGCACGGCCCCCACGTAGCACAGCCATATGCGCCACCGCACCCGCTTGTAGCCCTGGATATCCTGGACATGGGGGGGTTGGGGACATTAGGAGAACAGCTTAGCCATCACAAAAGCATTGCGTTCGTTTGAAGTAATTGTCCTCAGGTAAATGTCAACTGCCTTATCATTTGTTTGCATGTGTTTCATAGCTGCATAGCACTGGACATCCTGCCATGAAGGTTGGGTACATTAGGTTCTAAGATAACCAGCGGTGGGCTATCGCAACAACGATTTTGTTTAATGTGAATTGAGACCTGCAGTGAAGACCTCCATTTTGCGGAGAGCCTACCATGGAGGATGGGGACATGCTATATCACACAAACATCCTTCTGTGAGGTCAGGCTTCAAGTAAGCCTAGATCTCAAATATCTCTCATTTGTTTACTCTTGTTCAATAGCTCTTGTGTAAAAATATCTAAATGTGCAACTTTCAGTCAATGAAGTACTTCTGTCATTGTATGCACATTATCCAGTCTCATCAATGCTGTAGCTGGAAGCTACTGCTTTCATGAGAAAGAAATTCAAATTGTTAAGCCGAACGGCAGTGTGCTACTGCATTAAAAGATGACAAACACTCATTGGAATCATCAAAGCATGTAACACTATTACTCATGAACGCAGAGGATGCGCACACATCACAGTGGCACAGGTGCTGGACAAAATAAAATAACTGAAGTAAAGGATGAATTTCCTGCAACACTGTTAATGCTCCCAGTTTTTATTTGTATGATGCCAATACATACTGAGAGAATTAACAGTGTTGCAGACATTCATTCTTTACTACACTATCATTCATCACATAATAAATAAGCTTAACTTCCTAAATGAACAGCAAAAAAATATATATCTGGTTTTCCTTTCAGTACTTTAACACATGATAGCCTGAAAGTTACCATCCTTGTGAGATCTAGGCCATGCACTCAAAGCAAACAGATAAGATACTCGGCCATACAAGATGTCAACAAGCTGTAAGATAAAGCCTACAAGGAAGTCCTGTTCACAACAGCAGAGGCTTCATGTAAGTGTGTTAGACATTGGAAAAACAAACTCGACATCTGCATTTTGTTTGTGAAAGGTGTTTTTCTTGATGCGTCAACTCAAAAAGGCTAGAACTAAGTGGAAAAAAGACATGAGGTGCATAAAGGTGATGGAAAATAATGTATTAAAGAAAATAATGTATAAAATTATAAAGTGTCTGTCTACAAAGGGACTTTTGCTTTTCCAGTCTACGTCGGCAGACTTTTTGTAACTTTGTCGGCTTTAATAAGAATCATTTTGCATCAACCGTGTGCACACCTCATTTCTTTTGTGCTGGACATACCATGTGTGAGAGAGCACTTTGACATGGAAGCGCGAAGGCGGGTGACTTGAGGTCTAGCTCCGGGGAGAGGAGCCCAGGGCCGGGCAGGGTGAGCCCGCCAACCTCCGGACACCGCTTGGAGCCCCCTGCGTAAACGAGAAGGACCAGGACGTCATCACGATAATACTAGCAAGCCATTGGCAAACATCATGTTACAACAGTGAGAGTTGTGTACACGCCCCCAGTGTAAACAGGGAGAAGTGCTGCTGGTCTTTGTCAATGTGGAAGTAATTGACTATTCTTGTGGTTTTGCCTCTCAGAGTTGGGGTTAACATTTCGAAAATGTACATTACACAACTTATCACTGGGTCTCGTCAGCTGATTGTGTAGTCTTCAGGAATTTCAACCATAATTTGCCTGCTAGTTGATTACTTCAGGTCTGCTATAATGTACTTAAGTGTAATCAAAGAATGGTTTTATCAATGAGTGATAAAAAAGGAGGTTAGCGCTAGGACAGACTGTTCTTGTGGTATCGTATTGAATCGTTGGTGTACAATGTAAAGTCCTCTGCTTGTTGCTGCTGCTTGCATCCTATTCCAACTGTGGCTATTAGATCAGCTCCTGCAGGGGTGCTGAACTCAAATTGACTGAGGGCCAAAATCAAAATCTGGAATGAATTCTTGGACAGAACTCAATATTTATTGAAAAAAAAGGACTACAATTGTGCGCTTCAAAATCATGGCTAAATTTCACACTCGTTCCCATTAGCCATATGGAGAATGTGCCATGTTGTGTTGCATATGAGCTTATTCATTGGCTTTGAACCACTCATATTCCTGTGACACAACAAATGTGGCCCCCAGGCTTGAGTTTGACATCCTCCTGACCTACCGTAGTCAATCACTTTCTACCACAGATTATAACGTTTTCACATGGTTAACCAGTTCTTTGGAGTTCTACTTTCAACTTAGTACCCTATCTCAACAACTCTACCACCCTACATCCCTACATTGATCTACCAACACACTACAACACGGAGAGGGAAATGAAACAGCAGCAGCATAGATGGTGTGTTTGTCAGTCACGAGCTCATTCAGCTGAGCCTAGAAGCTATTTCAGCCTTTCACAGTCAGTTTCCAACAGAGGAAACACTTCTTGCAGTGCTAAAAGACAGCCATGGTCACTAGTTTATTTTAAGTTATCCTTATGTATAACTTAACTGCACTGAAGCCTAAACATTTTCTAAGGAGAGGTCACAGATGTTATTTAAAATGACACAAAATTACTACAGATTTATACATTGTAACATTATAACATTGTACACTTCAGTGAACATGCTTTCATTGACTCTTCACATGTGATGAGGTCAACGAATTCTGCATTTAGTCTCTGAAGCAATTCAATTGACCAAATAACCATAAGATGTGCCATGAGGTGAATAAATAAATATGATTCGAAAGGACATCTGACATGGAGATAAGCAGCTCTAATGGCGTCAGCATGGAAATGACACCAAAGACCAGCAACCGGCCGATACTGAACAAGGAACCAAATGCCCAATAAACACATACACATATAACGTGCTTTCCAACAAAGAATTATTGCTGCCTTCAATTGCTATAGACACTGTGTCCAGCTTTCCAGCTATCCGGATTTCATGTAGCCACCTCGCATCTAGAACTAGACAAGATATAACTTATCTGCCTGTACTCAAATTAACAGAACAATCCTAATACTGTATGTTAACAAAACTTCCAAACACCAGAAATGACATAACCATAACTATGCCTGCACCAGCAATACGAATGTAGAAAAAGAACTCACCAATGCGTCTATGTGAACAAAAAAATCTTAGGCGGTATAGAGCTAGTCGTGAGAAGAGAACTTCTTCGGCTTATGGTGAACTGAATAAAAGCAAGGTGCACCTCAACAGACACACCTGCAAGAGTGCCCAGCCCATTTTCACCCATCATCACCCAATCAGAGCAGCTTTCCTCACGTACGCAATTCAGGTTGTGTGAAGCTGCTGGCCACAAGGTTATAAATATGTCAGTAACACATTGCGGTTGTAGAACTAGTCTACAAGACACGTCAAAGCCCTGTACATGAATGGTCAGAGTTACAGAAGAATACTATGTACACAACCTCTCAATATCCGCGGGCATATTTGCGCATTGACAGGCAGGGCTCCACCACGTCAACCCATAACTGCAACAATATGTCTCCAAGTCTCCATTGGCGCAAACTGAACAATGAGATGGAATATTAGTAACATTGTTACAATGTCATCTGTTGGCTCTCGACCAGCCAAGCTATCTACGAGCAACAACAGTTTCTCTTCACGTAGGGTCGTTGTGCTGGCTGACATACTACTTTCTTATTTACCAGCCCTTTATAATAGTTTGCCCTATTGGCCAGTCTGGAATATATTTTGACCTATGACAAGTCTATGTGTGTTTGTGAGAGTGTATTGGACAGATCTGCAGCCTTCCACCTCCGCAAGCCCATTCACTTACCACAAGCCTCCATTTCTCAAAGAGTGCGTGACTTTAAGCAAAATCCATTTGCCACAGCCTTTGTTATTATCTAGTCCCCAAATTGCGCCAAACACTTAAGTTTTGGACTCTCCGTAGTGGCGGCTGACTCAACAACTAACACAGCTATCATTTCTGTTTTCTCTCTCCCTCGTCTTCCTCCTTCTCACATGTGACGACAGACCCCTTCCTCTATTGCTCCTGCAGAAGGACGACTGCAGTCAAAAACTTACACAACGCCATCTAGTGTCATCCAAGGGATTAAAATGAGCATCCTCATGAAGTGGCCAAAATCATGAAGTGGCTGTGATATGTGATCATACCATGCCATGGTTTTCTAGTGCAACCTCAGACCAAACCTTTGTCTTGGAAAGCTGAAAAACAGCAAGACAACAAATATTGCGCTCTCATATACTGTATTTGCCTTTATTAAGTGCATCTGCAAGTGACTCAGCTCTTACCCAAGGTGAGTCAGTGTGGGTCCCACAACACCAGGGCCACGGTCAGCTTTGGGTGGGCCCAGAACAGTCATCTGAAAGGCCCCACCACCCAATACATTCAGTGTAACGACGCAGGGAAGTTGGTCTCGAGGCATAAATCACCCTTAATGGGGGTCCACTTTTGAACTCCCTGTGTTCCTGGGTCAACTAACCCCTTTGTTCCCCAATCAGCTTCATTGTACAACATATGGTGCACTATTCATGTTTTCAGCACAACATTCAAAAGTTCCTTGAAGAACCTTCAGTTCATCTGCTGTGAAGGAACTTATGGCTCTATTGGAGCCTTGGGGTTTAGGTTCCTCAGCGAACAGCAATTTAGACCTTGGCTTTGACTCTGCAGTGAAGTTTTCGTCTGAGCCAGAGATGCTTGGTTTTACTGCGTTGATGCATATCTTGAATGTATATCAGAGTTGTCTTGGTCACAGTGATAGGTACATTTGTTATGGAGTGATTTGGAAAACTGGCTTTGGTTAAGATAACAAAGTGACACAATGTTCAGTCAGAGGTGCCTTTAATGAGGATAAGGCAATCCATAAAGTACACATATTAGATAAATAGCGCATGAAAACAACAATCCATTATGTACAAAGTATATTACAAGCACAGTATATCCACTGGATAAACAAGCACATGTATTACATGGATGTGCTGGACAGCACGTCCGTAGCAATAACCAGGCATATTGCATTTTGCATTGCTTCACCTTTCATATCCCATTCCCATGTTGTCCATGTTTCTCCCTGGTAGTCTCGACTTGGTCTACCACATCGGTCTTTCCGACATACACATCCTTTGACTTGGAGTCTCCCTCCCACACCCTAACATGCAGTTTTCATTTCCTTTTCAATTCCCCACTTCATTCATAACTTATGGATGCTAAATTAGTTCATGAAAGAGGCACTCTTAACAAAGAAAATTGTGCAAATTCAAAATCAGATCAGACCCAGTGTCAACATCTTCACCATCATATTTACATTACATACAATATGTGAAAGATTTCACAACTTAAAGAGTAGATACAGTATCGGTGATATTCAAAGGGTTGTTTAGCATATTAAGAGGCAGCTGCTTGTTTGTCCTTGTACGTAGCCATCATTTTCTTGATTTCTGCAATGGCCTTCCCTGGGTTAAGACCCTATGGATGGAGAGAATGACAGGATAAGACAAAAAGAAGGGCAGATTAGTACATATTTCAAGGTATCAGGGCACAAATTACTGCACAAACAAAATGAATGCACACTGTACTATGGCCCTTCAGCAAAGACCATCAAAATGATATAGATTGTGCTAACAGTGTTGCGTAGCTCAATGACGTTTCATACTCCACACAGAAGTTAATATAGGCCTAATTGAGTATTTTCCCTCTGTTAGTTTCCCAGTATCAACTAGGAAGTGGTGTGTGATGTGTGGTGACGAAAAGAAAATACACTTGGGAAAAAAGCTTCCCTAAAATGATACTATAACAGACCATTCAGTTTGATGTGTGGTAACATTCAGGCATGCCTTGCTGACAGCAGTGAGGAGGCAGAAGGGGTCTTGAATGAATGGTGTGTGTGTGTGTGTGTGTGTGTGTGTGTGTGTGTGTGTGTGTGTGTGTGTGTGTGTGTGTGTGTGTGTGTGTGTGTGTGTGTGTGTGTGTGTGTGTGTGTGTGTGTGTGTGTGTGTGTGTGTGTGTGTGTGCGTGTGGTTACCTTGGGGCAGGTCTTGGTGCAGTTCATGATGGTGTGGCAGCGGTAGAGAGAGAAGGGGTCCTGCAGCTTAGACAGACGCTCCTCTGTGAACTCATCACGGGAGTCGATCATCCAGCGGTAGGCCTGAGACAGAAGAATATCCATTATAATATATATATATTCATTTACACACAGACTTCACTGCAATGTTTTAAGTAATGATAATATCCATCTAGGTTTTAAATCCGCCTGTTAACAATTTTATGAAAGTTAAGGTACCTAAATACCATAGGGGTACTTGTGAAAATCTATTTAGTGACTTGAATACAATTGCAAAAGCGTGCCACCAGAAGTAAGGAAGGCTAGAATGCCTGTGAATAATAGACTATTACAGTTACTATCGGTCATTTCTTGAAGGACAAATGGTGATGGTAAAAAAGACTTACCTGCATAAGCACAGCTGGTCCGAGGTACTTATCCCCGTTCCACCAGTAGCTGGGGCAGCTGGTACTGCAACAGGCGCAGAGGATGCATTCGTAAAGCCCATCCTGACAGACAGAAGAAGGAGGGAGCCATCCATCAATAACAACACATCAAATCATACAGAGTTTTACCTTCAACAAAATTGCCTAAGGCGGTTACATTTTAATATCAAGACAGAGGAGGAACAAATCTAACACAATGTAAAATGTTGTCGGTCACATTGTCATGCTTCAAGAACTCCAAAACCACTTTACTCATCTTTTGATCAATTGTATTTTCTAAGTATGGGCATACAGTATGCATGATTATACAGTAGCATTCACATGTAATAATAATACAGATCGTATTTTCATACTGTGTCACCATTTGGCATGATACAGAAAGAGAGCCTGACTTGACTGTTTTCCCAGTACAGCCCTTGTGATGTAAAATAACTGAATTGAGTTTAACTTGGACAACAACTCTTTGGAGCTGAGCCTACTCTGCTTCAGTATTACTAATATAATAGAACAATAGAATGACACACTGCCCACAATGACACACTGACCAAAGTGTCTCCCTCTTAGAAAAATAATTTAATCACAGGTTTCAAGTGTGGAATTGTTAGTTGACCAAATATCCTCCACACTGTCCATTATTCGTGCATTTTATTTCTCACAATGACCATTCAGAAGAGTCAGAATGACCAGAATGTTGTGAGCAATACAATGCAAGTGTACTGTATGGTGTGCAGGATATCTGTCTACTACTTTGAACCACAAACGACGAACTTGCTTGAATTGAGGTAAGCAAAACCACTGTATCTCCAAGTGTGGTATTGTTGCCATGACAGGTGAGTCATACTTCTTGTCATTCATTTCACACACCTCGGTTGGCAGGTGCAGTGGAGATGACCTACCTATCATTTGACCTCAAGAAGGTCTAAGACCAAAACGGTGTGAATATGGTCAGTATGGTTAGCAAAATGCTCAGTGTAGGCTCACTTGTCATGGTACCCCTTTCACAGTGAGTATAGGGTTTTTTTCCGTGTGAGTCATATTTACCAGTTTCTGCCGGTCCTCCACGGTCTGGTGGTACTGTTCCTTCCCCTCCCGACTCTCATCCTTCTTCTTCAGGAAGGGCTCAATGGATTTGTACTGCGCATAGAAGTTACTCATGTCCTGGAAGACAACAGTAAATATACTGAATGTTGGTAGCTGCCAATTGCCAAGTTCTTGACATCTGTTTGAGGAGTTACTTGAAATATTACAGCACAGTACAGTTGTCTGAAACCTTTATTACACATTATTTACAATAACGCCAATTTATACAAGGTGTTGCTTTAAGTCAAACTAGAAATCAGGAATACAGTCTGAGTCAAGCTACACAGGTATGTATAGGATGCAGCGTTTCTAACAAGAGTACATCAACTGCGTCTACTGATACTCACCGGTACAAGGTCTTTGACAACGTACATGTGTGGAAGAGGATAAATCTTAGACACTTTGCTGGTGTTTGTGTCGATCTTGTTCAGACAGGCTAACGTGTTGCCTCCATTGATGTTCATCGCACATGAGCCACAGATGCCTGTGAAATTAGTTACACAAATAGAATGCATTATCTACATGCCACATGAGTACACATATGACTGCTCACATGACCATGCATGTGTGCACGCATAGACATACACTTTTCTATGAAGGATGACTGGTTACAATATTTATTAACCAGTGCAATGTATTTCATCCATCTGTATCTATTGTGATCTGGTGCTCTGTTGTTGGAATTTCAATTAAACTGTCTCCCAAAGGGATAAATTAAGTGCTATTCTATTTTTTCAATTCTGGTCCATTTAAATAACTGCATTATTTCAACTGCATTCCTGAATATTTTCATCTAACCACAATCTAACTGCTCACCTTCTCTGCAAGACCGTCTGAAAGTCAGTGTTGAGTCCATCTCATTCTTGATCTTGATAAGTGCATCCAAAACCATAGGGCCACATCTGCAAAAGGTAGAGAGGCATTAACCTACATTGTGCGCTGAAGCCAGCATGACTGATCAAAATAATGGCATATTATTGTGACTGACGACCAATTTTGTTAAAAGAAGAGTCTCACTTACGAATTCAGGTCAATTTCATAAGTCTGCATCCGTGGTTTGTCTCCAGGTGTGTCTGGGTCCCACCGGTAGATTTGGAATTTCTTTATCCTGGGCTCAGGAGCAGGGGCCGCAGCTGTTTGTGCATAACGCACCATCTATGAAATAATAAAAATACACATATTTTGAATTCAAAAACCATCATTTATAACTCTGTTTTTATCTACCACTTGTGTCACATAGAGCAGTGGTTCCCAACCTTTTTCTTAAGGGACCCATGTTTCTACTATTGTAAGCTTTGGTGACCCAACCACGCGAGCGCCCGCACGAGAGAGAGTCACAAGATGCCCTCTGTTTCCTGCGAAAACTAATTTTAGTTATTTTATTCCTCAATTCGACTTTGGTCAAATATAGAATAAATGTTTAATGTAGCACTAATACAATTTGTTGCTTCTATGCATTTATTAGTTAAAGGCTTTGTCATTCAACATGGGCAATATATATATTTAAAATGAAACCCCTTAAAATCAAGAGGGCTCCGTGACCCCCTGTGGATCTTTGGCGACCCATTAGTTGGGTCCCGACCCATAGGTTGGGAACCACTGACATAGAGAATGAATGTTTTTATTGCACCTACTATGTAAGAGGGTTGGCATTGGCACACAGCACACATTGTATGTGGCGAGCTCCCCCTAGTGTCATAACGCTTACACAACAAGTTATATATCGGTGTTACATCACTTTCCCTTCGTTACCCAACTCACCTTCCTCGAGTGCTTTGTTTGGTCCAACAACACGACAGACAATTTAGACATGTTTCAAAAAGTCACACTATCAACAGCATCATGAACTTTACAATGGGGAGCGTGTTCCATTCACAGAGCAAACAAACAAAGTACTTTGACAGGTGCTGGTGTTGCGCAACGCAAGTCATGTGTTGACCATACAACTGTCCTCTACATAAAAGTTCTGTTCGCATTATATCACATCCGACAGTACAATGGTATAGCTGGTTTTCACTATGCAATATAAAGACACATCCCAATTTTCTCAGCCCGATATTCCCATTTTAAGAAGTGTTCTGTGGTGCGCTCCCACCGTAGGCTACATGGATATTTGGGGTACACTCCTTTTTGACCAGAGAGGGTATATAAAGGGGATATAATGTCCCCAATACATTTGACTTGACTTGACATCACGAAACAGCTCTTGAATCCGCTATCCTGCACAGAGAATTATCACTAGCTTTGAGATTATCAAAATGGTTACATACCATGACACCTGCGCTGCCGCGGAATGCCAGTGCGCTCCTTCCAATGTGGCTACAAACGATGGACATCTTTAAAATCTGACTATGAACCGTTGACAGTACTGTTTACAAAGTAGAGCCCTACAAAGAGTATCACGCGCGATTAGATGTGCGCTTAGTGAGCTCTCCTATTTATGCCCACTCCGCTGACGTCACAGCAACCCGCCAATCAGCTGTTGGCGTATAGGCACCGCTCCGTCCGAGGGACTTGCCAGGGACCCTTTACATCAGACCTTACCAAACAGACAACTTGCGTCACTGTTCCCAGAAAGTCCTTGACTTGCTGTCTGCTGGGATAGTCTATACAACATTTAATGGGATGCATTTTACTAGTCTTTGACCACTGTTTCCTTTAGATGTCACTATTGATCAATAACCAACAACTGTTCTGTAGCCGCATGGTTAACCTATATGTGACTCTACTTTTAGAGAAGAGGAGGCACTGAGGGCATAGGTCAGGGTGCAACCAGACACTCAGAAAGATAGTCATCAGTGTCACTGTCTCCATGCCTCTGGCTAACTGGTGTCCAGGTTTAAAGTAGGCCTATATCACACTGTTTGAATCAGTACATGAGTTAAATAGATTTGTCACCAAATGCCCCTGATAAAAGCTCCACACCTCTGTATTCATCCCATAGCCGTAGCATAAAGGGCGGGTTATGTTTTTTTCCAGCCGTTAGTCACAGTGCAAACCATGGCAACACTCCCTACCTTGAACTGCATTTAGTCAATGTTCTTATCCAAGGCTCTTAACCCTAAATACATGGACCATCGCCAGAAGCAAGATGGGTTACGGTATACCTTTCTTAGGGACAACTCAGATGTCCTGAAATGACCAGCCCAGATGGTTAACTCTCTAGGAATTGCATTTGTGACCCTGTGATCAGAAGACCAGCTTCTTGGCCATTTGGCCAACACTTACAACAGTGTGTCCATGCATTCACACTGCTGGGAGGAGTGAAGTGTTAGGCCCCTAGTCTTATAGGGGTCATCCACTCTCCTCACCCACCCTCACCCACTCACCCAAGGTCAAGCTTTTAGCCAAAGGGTTGCTAGAGAGTCCTCAGGACGGATTACTTCAAGGCCCTGGGGCCCAAGAGCCAAGTGGGGCCTGATGCCTAAGCCTCCGTACTATTAAAAAATAGTCATTATTGATTTGAATGTATGTTCTCATGTTGTGTTTAAAAAAATAAATGACATATTTTCCATTTTTGTAGGGGGACGAACCCCCGTACCCCCAACAACAATCTTCGCTAATACCGCGAAATCTTTTGGAACCTCATGAGAGGGTCCCTTTCTTGCCGCCTGGCCCAGGGCCCCATGTAGTCGTAATCCTGTCCGGAGTGTCACTATGGCCTACCTGCCGAGCTGAGCTACAATGCTCCTGGGTCAGGTGTCAGAGTTAGGATTTAGTTTAGGGCCATGTTAAAGTGATACTGTCCCATTTTTGGAAATAAGCTTATTTTACACCTCCCCTCGAGTTAAATAATAGAGTTTTACCGTTCTCCTGTACTTTCAACTGTTCTCGAGGTATGGCAATGCAAATTTTACGTCCATGCTAGCAGTTAACATTGAGTCCTATGATACCAGCTCGCGGCTAACTGGTCTCATAGGACTTAAAGTTAACTATTTGTCTACTAGCTTGGAGGTAATATTTCATTTCTCATTTCCCATTTCGACCAAGCAGCCCATTTTGACAGAGTATGGGTCTGATTCCCTGACACCACCAGGGTGGGGGAGTGATGTGATGACTTTTTAACCAGTCCTCTCTCTCTCTCATCCTACCCTGAGCATGGTATCTTCCCCTCTCAGTGCTCTCTTCAGGGTGTCTGTTGCGCTGCCCCCATGCACGGGGAGGCGTAAATGCAATATTGTTATGTGCTCTATGTGCTGTACTAGCTTATGTGACAAGGACAACTTTCATTTATCTGGTGCATACAACTGAACTTATGACCTGGGGACAAGTTTATTTCCTTGACTGTATTACAAATGTTTTCACCAGATATTACCTACTGAGCACTCATCATAGTGCTGCAAAAATAGCTTCATTTGTGTCAGTCATTGCGACTTTGGAATAAAATGGCATGTTGAGTTCAATGTAATTTTGAGATTGTGTTTCAGTTGGCCAATCTCCTTTACTAACATGTCACATGTCATGGGCAGTCATGGGTGAGCGGTTAGGGCGTCAGACTTGCATCCCAGAGGTTGCCGGTTCGACTCCCGACCCGCCAGGTTGGTGGGGGGAGTAATCAACCAGTGCTCTCCCCCATCCTCCTCCATGACTGAGGTACCCTGAGCATGGTACCGTCCCATCGCACTGCTCCCCATGGGGCGCCACTGAGGGCTGCCCCCTTGCACGGGTGAGGCATAAATGCAATTTCGTTGTGTGCAGTGTGCAGTGTTCACTTGTGTGCTGTGTCACAATGACAATGGGAGTTGGAGTTTCCCAATGGGCTTTCACGCTTTCACAATCTATAGAGGCAACATACAGTCCCAGGAAAAAGTTTGTACACCCTTTGAAATTTCTTACATTTCTGTCAAAATTGATCATAAAACATGGTCTGATCTTCCCGGAAATCTCAAGAAGGAACAATCAGAGTCTGCTTTAATTAATTCCACCCAAACATTTACATGTTATCATATTTGTATTGATCATAAGGCCATAACATTCACAGGAGAGCAGGGCATAAGTAAGTACACCCTTGCATTAAGTAGGTTTTAACCCTCAGTTAGTTGCAATATCATCAACCAGACTTGTCCTGTAGTTGCAGATCAGATTAACAAAACAATCTGTTTTGTATCTTGTCTCCCTCTTCTTTAGAGAACTGCCTCTCGTCAGCAAGGTTTGTGGGATGTCTGGAGTGCATAGCTTTCTTGACTTCATGCCATATAATCTCAATTGTTTTTTGTCAGGGCTTTGACTGGGCTATTTCAGAATGTGTATTTCATTATTATGAAGCCATTCTAAAGTTGATTTGCTTCTAAAGTATGGGTTGTTGTCACATTTCAGGACCCATACTCTTGTGTGCTTCAACTGTGTGACAGACTTCCTCAAGTTTTTTCTGTAAAATATCACAATAAACTTGAGTTCATTGTTCCACTGATAATAGCAAACTGTCAAGGGCCTGAGGCAGCAAGGTAGCCACATATAATGATGCTCCCGCCACCATACTCAGAAGAGGAGATGTAACCAAGAATAGCTAAAAATGGGATTCATTCTGCCAATATAAAATTAATGGGGTTTCTGTCCAAAAAAATATTGCTAAACCTTTGAGGTTTGCGAAAAAGCATTTATATGCTTCATAGAATTACTGCAAAATATTCTGTAGACCAACGTTGAAACCAAAGTTGAATTGTTCAGGGGAACACACAATGTCATGTTTGGAGGAGAACTGGAGAACCACACCTTCACCAAAACATCATTTCCACCTTCGAGTATGGTGGCGGGAGCATCATTATATGCGGCTACCTTGCTGCCTCAGGCCCTTGACAGTTTGCTATTATCAGTGGAACAATGAACTCAGAAGTTTATCGAGATATTTTACAGAAAAAAAGTGAGGTAGTCTGTCACACAGTTGAAGCACACAAGAGGATGGGTGCTGAAATGTGACAATAACCCATACTTTAGAAGCAAATCGACTTTAGAATGGCTTCATAATAATGAAATACACATTCTGGAATAGCCCAGTCAAAGCCCTGACAAAAAACAATTGAGATTATATGGCATGAAGTCAAGAAAGCTATGCACTCCAGACATCCCACAAACCTTGCTGACGAGAGGCAGTTTTCTAAAGAAGAGGGAGACCAGATACATCCAGATTGTTTTGTTAATCTGATCTGCAACTACAGGAAACATCTGGTTGAGGTTATTGCGACTAACTTAGGGTTAAAACCTATTGAATGCAAGGGTGTACTTACTTATGCCCTCACTGTCATGTGAATGTTTATATCTTATGGGCAATGCAAATATGATAACATGTAAATGTTTGGGTGGAATTAGTTAAAGCAGACGCTGATTGTTTCTTCCTGTGATTTCCGGGAAGATCAGACCACGTTTTATTACCAATTTTGACAAAAATGTAAGAAATTTCAAAGGGTTTTTCCTAGGACTGTATATATGTCTGGTGTAGGAATGATGACAGATACACATCAGCATTCTAATGAATTGATAATTGGCCCTTGCATTTTGTGTATGGTCTAAAGGCTTTTTGGCTTCAATATTGTGCCAATTGCAACTAATAAAAGAGGGGTTTTGAAATATTAATATTCAATTCGATCAATAACTAACTGAAAAACAGCACACTCGCAGAGACACATTATAATGTCGGGTATATGCAGTGCTCAATGAAGTTTAAAAAAAAATAATCTGTTATTCAGTTATTTCAGTATTACATTATTCACCCTGAGAGATGCTTACTTCTCCGTTTCCTCGGTGTCCTAAGGGTCTGTGTCCAATACCCGTATTCCCTTATTATACAATAACGCACTCTTTATAGAAATATACATTGGCATTACATGGACACATGTCCTCAATCTGAAGAACATTGTGAAAATAGGTCAAGCGGTTATCAGGGTTTTTATTATGAGAACTTATGAAGGCAACTGTGAGTTCATGGGTTCCATCATTCCATGGGTTTGCGCATAGCCATTTCTCCAAGTTTTGCGCACGGTGCATCACTGACTCCCTCGAAACATTCCTGGTCTCCAAAGCCCACCTACCTCTTTTTGCGCTTGCGTACTGTCTGGCAGAGGAGCACGCGTGTGTCAGAGCCGTAGAGAAAGAGTTGGATCATCCTTTGATCTTTGCCGACGAGTGGTCACGTGGTTTGCGTAGTCTACGCCCACCGCAGAAGGGTCCTATACACCGGGAGCTGTCAATATATTTCATTGAGCGAGAGCGTCCTTTTACGGTAATTATATCAGATTATACCCCCCCCCAAAAAAACGAGTTCGGTTTGTTTTTTGTAGGCCATTTTATGGCCTTCATTGTCATGTAAAAATATTGTAGTGTCAATACCGTAATACTGTAATATCATTGCAGTTACACTTTTGGAGGGAAACGTCATCTTAGCTAGGAAGCTCCATTACTTACCATTGAGATGCTAATTGTCCGTAGCCCTTGATAATGTCTATTTGTTTTGGATTCAGCAGATTTACAGTAGGATATTTTAATGGATAAAATACTTCCAATACATAAAAAAATAAACACACACACGCATATATATATATAAACACAGCATGTCCCAGTTGTAGGCCTACAGTAATATACATTACTGTTAATTTCGGCCTTTATGATGCTAGTCATCATCAGACCTGCCAAACCACTCAATGCAGGATGCAAATGAACATGAACATGATGCAATGAACATGAAGTAAATAACCACAGCTGTACAAACCTGTGCTTGAATGGTTCAATCTTTTATTTGAAAGAAAAATTACTCCAAATAATAATAGTTATATTGGTATAGAAACATAAACAACCCAAACAAAATACTATGAATAAAACGGCATGTCTGTGTACATGACAAGACGTGTGTGTGTGTGTGTGTGTGTGTGTGTGTGTGTGTGTGTGTGTGTGTGTGTGTGTGTGTGTGTGTGTGTGTGTGTTCGTGAAATCAATAATGCATGAAGAATTGGAATTCACTGGAACTGGAAACATGCTGGAACTTCCAATGCATTGAAAGCATCAACCTATGACCAGAGTGGAGCAGACAGGAGAAAAAAAAGAGAGAGAGATTTATTTAAATACATGGCATGGGTGTTGGTGCTGAAAGGGATTGATTTGAATATTTCAGAAAAGACTGATTTGCTGGGATATTCACACATAACCATCTCTGGGGTTAACAAAGAATGGTAAGGGGGGAAAAAGGGTGAGCAGAGATTCTGTGGGCAAAACCACCAACACCACCTCCTGCACCTCCTGTACCAGTCTGCTGTAGTGGTCTCCACCAATACCACCAGTCTGCACCTCCTGCACCTGCCTGCTGTAGCGGTCTCCACCAACACCACCTCCTTCACCTCCTGCACCAGCCTGCTGTAGCGGCCTCCACCAACACCACCTCCTTCACCTCCTGCACCAGCCTGCTGTAGCGGCCTCCACCAACACCACCTCCTTCACCTCCTGCACCAGCCTGCTGTTAGCGGCCTCCACCAACACCACCTCCTTCACCTCCTGCACCAGCCTGCTGTAGCGGTCTCCACCAACACCAACACCACCAGGCTGCACCAGCCTGCTGTAGCGGTCTCCACCACACCACCGGTCTGCACATTTCATTGAGCGAGAGCGTTCCTTTTACGGTAATTATATCAGATTATACCCCCAAAAAAACGAGTTCGGTTTGTTTTTTGTAGGCCATTTTATGGCCTTCATTGTCATGTAAAAATATTGAAGTGTCAATACCGTAATACTGTAATATCATTGCAGTTACTCTTTTGGAGGGAAACGTCAACATCACCCGCACCAGCCTGCTGTAGTGGTCTCCACCAACACCAACACCACCAGTCTGCACCAGTCTGCTGTAGCGGCCACACCACCTCCTTCACCTCCTGCACCAGCCTGCTGTAGCGGTCTCCACCAACACCACCAGGCTGCACCAGCCTGCTGTAGCGGTCTCCACCAACACCACCTCCTTCACCTCCTGCACCAGCCTGCTGTAGCCGGTCTCCACCAACACCACCGGTCTGCACCTCCTGCACCAGCCTGCTGTAGCGGCCAACACCACCTCCTGCACCTCCTGTACCAGCCTGCTGTAGCGGTCTCCACCAAACCACCCTCCTGCACCTCCTGCACCTCCTGCACCTGCCTTGCTGTAGCGGTCTCCACCAATACCACCAGTCTGCACCTCCTGCACCAGTCTGCTGTAGCGGTCTCCACCAACACACCTCCTGCACCAGTCTGCTGTAGCGGTCTCCACCAACACCACCTCCTGCACCAGCCTGCTGTAGCGGTCTCCACCAACATATAACCAAACTTAATCAAAATGTGTCTTTTATGGTAGATCATATTGTTAACCAAGTTAACGACGACATTACTTATAATTGTTAACTAAAGTTAATGATGACATTACTTTCTGCCTCTCCTCTATACCTCTCCTTTTAAATCCATCTCTAACAATGAAGTTTTTTTTCCCATTTTGTTAAGCACTTTGAGTTACATGCCTTGTATGAAACAGTGTTATACAAATACAATTATTATTATTATTATTATTATTATTAAGTTCTATGAAGTTGTAAAACTTGAATAAATGTTTGACAGACAGTTGAACTTACAATTCAAAATATTGTTAATATCAGTGAAATTGTGAAATTATGGTAGTGCAAAAATTATGGTACTGCACCCACCACATCCCTATATTTAGAGTTTAGTACAATTTGTCGAATCCAACATTGTATTGCTGGATTGTGGATTTTCAATTAACTACATATATTCTCTTGTCTCCAAAACACTTTACAGTTGATGTGTTTGCAATAATTAGAATGTTGTGGAGAAATTATGTCTGGCATGAGGGCACTGTGCCTGCGTTTTCCCCTTTGATAAAAAACCCTAGTAAACCTTA
Source organism: Engraulis encrasicolus (assembly GCF_034702125.1). Lineage (NCBI taxonomy): Eukaryota > Metazoa > Chordata > Actinopteri > Clupeiformes > Engraulidae > Engraulis > Engraulis encrasicolus. The sequence goes on along the minus strand of NC_085866.1, from coordinate 42,976,516 downwards.
CCTTTTGGTCATATGAGTGGTTTGTGTCTTCCAGCTTGAATCACAAGTCTACAGCTTATTGGGAAATACGCCAGGATTGCTCCAGCAGGTTTTCAGTTTGCTGGTGGGTGGGAGACCAACAGAAAGCTTTAAAAACAGAAAGGCAAGCATTAATCATAAACTGTTCAACGACTGAAATATTAACACTGCAATGTTGAAACGTTGACGAATAGGCTACCAGGTTATGATTTTACTGATTGTAGTTTAATACACAAGTACACAAAAAATAATTCTTGCAGTTCTTTGGTAATGTCAACACCTAATATCTGACCGAAAATAATATGAACCACACTCTAATCAGGTGCTGTTTTCATACATACCCGGGTATTTAAATATATTAAGACCTTCCCCTTCGTTTGTGCCTTTCGTTCACTAACGAAGGTTTTCCTTCTATAAATGAAGTTCCAAAAAAAACTCTTTAAATCTCCGTTAGCGTTTGTATATAAAACGCAGACTTCCACTTACGGCGCACAGGCTTAACGTATTTATGACAGCTCTCTCAACTGCATATTTATGCGTATTTGCCTGCTGTGATTGTGAACAAAAATATTTTGCTAAGCGTAGAGAAGAAAATGTTCGTTACAAAATACCCAGGTATGTATAAACAGCACTTTACCCTGATCATCACGAGCTCACAGCTTCAGCACACCATCTGCTTTAAAATAGCTATAGAATCTAGATTCGAACAGAAAAATGACAAAATGAACATCAGCATTTCAATGCCTCGCAGTTCATTGTGAAATCTAGCTATCGTAAAGATACACGAGTAATGTAAGCTTAATGTCAGCATAACAAATGAGCAGGTAACATCACCATTGTATACTACCCAAAAACAACAAACATCCTCGGAGACTGTTACTTGTGATAGCCTGTGTCGACACACGACACAATAGACACTCAATGGCACAAAAATCCCAAATTCTACTTTAAGTAATACCTGAAGCCATGAACATCAGCATTTGAATGCCTCGTTAGTCATTACTGGATCTAATTAGTTAGCACAAAAGATCTCCGTGCATCAAACTAGTATAACTTTGTTGACATTAGCCTTCAGCTAGCTTAGAAACATTAGCTATAAATGACCGTAAGCAAATAGCTCTGAAATCAAACATAACGACTGTATGGATATTGACAGAAGACAACAGGACGGTATCTTATAAAATATGCGACATATGTGACATGTCATCGTTTAAAATATAGATTGAAAGGTAGCATTGATGTTTTGCGAACACGTCAAAATCCAAAGTTGAACCAAGCGCCGTGCTGAAAACGCTACCACACAATTAACGGGTTTTCACATTACCATTGTGATTTTATATTACCAAACTGGGAAAAATTACATCCTCAGAGACTGTACTTGTGATAGCTTACGCTGACACAGACAGACAACTTTGATTAATCTCCCTATTATATCAACTTACCTGGGAAGTGGTCGACACGCCAACGACACTCAATGGCGTCCCCGTTGCTGCACAGGACCCTTTGAGCAAAATGAAGTGACGGCGAAACCCCGGATGTAGAGCAGCCATGCTCGTCCGCGGCCGTCAACGGCTTCAGGACAACTCTTTCTCTATAGCTCTGGCGTGTGTGAAACATCCGTGCTGCTCTGGCGGAGCAGACTACACAGTGCACACACACATACACAGACGGACCTGAGCCCCGGACCGCCGCGCACGACTCGAAGGTGCAAACATGTCTTGGCTCTTTGGTTGGGGAAGAGGTAAAACACCTCAGCCCGAGGAGGAGACATTTTCAGCACCCGAAGGAGGGTCTGGGGCCAGCGGTGGAGGAGGAGGCGACAAGCCCAGGGACAAGTGGAGTAACTTCGACCCTACTGGACTGGAAAGAGCTGCAAAGGCTGCTAAAGAACTCGACAGATCCCGTGAGTAGACGTTTTAGGTATCGGCACGCATGCATTCCAAGATGAGGCTTCCCAAAACGACGTTTGGCCGTGTCGTGCCCAAAACGCATTACATGACGCCAATTGATTTGACTGAACATACTGTTTCTATTGTTTGCAGAGATGTATTGCTCGCTGTAAACATAAGAAGACATCAAACATATAATCTGAAAGACAAACTTGTAGCTAAACAAACTCAAACTTGTGTGTAATGAATACCGGGGGTCTTGCTCGGATTGGTTGAAGGCTCAAGATGCATGGGGGTTCAAAGTGGGCGTGTCTGCCTGGTGGAGAGAACAAACTGTTCTGCACATGTTGAATGGAATAGGTCGCTTCACTTGTTCGTTTAGACGCATTCCGCCCGCTAGTGTGTAGCCTATGTATGCCTATGCATGGGCAGGACATGCATGTGGCAGCCGCCAAGGTCATTTATAGCACGTGAGGACTGTGTGGTGGTCTGGTTTAGCTTACATTTTACATGGCAGCTTCTTGTATCATATCTCATAGATGTGCAGCAGAACACATGTTAGTAGGCTAAAGGAATAAACAAGTTTACCTTTACATATGTTGACAATGTGTAAAAGGCTAGGATGTAAACACAAGTCAAATGCAATGGCAATGTGTAAAAACATTTAAATCTCTAAGGTGTAAAATAAACTATAAAGTGTACTACTGTACGTTGTAAAATAAACTACTTTATCTCATATTACTTGGACATTTGTTATACCATATGTCATAATTTTGCAGAATAACATGCATTCATATGCATGTTTAGAAAATAAACATGCTCTGCCTTGACACTTGACATTGTGCCAAAATCCCATGATGTAAACATTATAGTGGATTGAGAATATGTAAAAACTGTAATACAATAATGTGTGTAACTCTCTTCTGGTGCAATATATTTTCCAGGTCATGCGAAAGACGCTTTGGGTTTGGCCCGCATGCAAGAGCAAACCGTGCAATTGGAGCATCAAACTAAGATAAAGGCAAGTGACATATGTCTATTTCAAATGAAGGGGATCATATACCTTCACCTCTACAGCACCCCCCCCCCCCTTTTCGTAGTTGAAAAGGGATATGGAGTTAACCGAAGTAGGCTATATCATTGACCTGTAACTGTAAAGAAAGTCCGAAGTCCATGCTGATAATACAAACAGACATTGACTTTTCTGTCTTCAGTTAATTTGTCACTTTTTTAGTCAAAGTCTTTGCCCTCTAACTTAACAGAATGATGCACCATATAGGTTTACAGTGTCCAATGTGTAATGCATTACTAGGAATAGTATTAACATTAGTGGCTCAGCCCATTATGTGTGGTCATTAGTAATCAGTTTGTTTAGAGAGACGTTGATACAAAATAGTCCATGAGAATGACTGTCGTGGATTCAAAATGATCAAACTATGAAAACTTAATGTATATGTTTTTATTTTGTTCTAAATGTTAAATAGTTTCAAATCATGTGACTGCTAATTTAGACTCAGCATTTCTTAAAAAAAGAGAAGAAGATGGGGATTCAATGCAACTACCAATAAGGGAAATGTGTGATTTTGCATTCCTGCGGTCTCCTCAAATATGTTTCGACAGATTTTTTGCTTTTGACTGAAGCTTCCTTCTTCCCCCAGGAATATGAGGCAGCAGTGGAACAGTTGAAGTCGGAGCAGATCCGCACCCAAGGAGAGGAGAGGAGGAAGACACTAGGGGAGGAGACCAAACAGAACCAAGCGGTATGGACAACAAACACTCTACTTTTCTTCATATGCGTTATCTGTCGTTGTTGCCATGTTCTGTTGAGATGAGCAATAGGTTGTTAACATAGCCCAAACTCAAAGCCATGCCTGGGGTGCATTTCTCAAAACCATAGTTGCTAACTACATTAGCTAATTTGTTGTTTACAATGCAAGTTCCCATTGACGACTACCTAAGTTGGCTAATAACTGCACTTTCGAGAAACGCTCCCCTGTAACCTAACCCCTAGGCCAGGGGCACTGTTGTGTGTTGTAATGGCTTGAGTAGCTCATATCACCACGGCAGCGGCTGTCATTGATGCATCCTTTGTTTTCTTCCAGAGGGCACAGTATCAAGATAAGCTCGCCAGACAGAGATATGACGACCAGCTACGGCAACAGGTAACCCTTTTTTGCTACCTCACCCAGAAGTGGACATGAATTAATTGATATGAATGTCTATGAAAGCCTATACGTTTTGTCTTGTGGTTTTTTTTTTTACACAAGAGGGAATGTAGCTACCATAACAGACAATAGGTTGTCATGTCTGCTGCACTCATGGCAAATGTTTGATTTGATCCATGGGTTTAATTTTGTTTCTTTTTTTTACTCCAGCAAGCTATCAATGATGAGAGTCTTCGCAAACAGGAGGAGTCGGTCCAAAAGCAGGAGGCTATGCGCAGAGGTATGGACAGCTCAACATCATAACACCTCAGTCGCTCGCCTATTGACCTCTGGATTTTCATGTATTTTGAATACATAAGCTTTTAAATGGAACACAGTGGTCAAACAGTTTGTACATGTTTTCCCTATAGATGTAGAATTAGGCGAGAGAGAGTGTGTGTTCTTCATTTGAATTGACTGTTTTGAGTTAACTTGTTTGCTTCAGCAAAAATGACTTCCTTTTTCTTTGTTTATACGACTGCCCACAACTAATTGTCATGAAATTGACAAGTACTCACTTGCTACTCTCTCTTATTTTCTATACCCTAAGTAACCATTGTAACATTTTATTTATATGATGCCTTGAACAAAACCAAATGTCAGATGAAACATTCAGAAACACAGAAAGGGACAGATTCAATTCATGGAGGGTCCCTACAACTCTTCTGCAATAGAACAGTGCAGCTAACTAACTACTATGCCTAATTGTGTAATGCCTGAAATGAGACCAAATGTCAGACATGCAAAAACTGATGGATTCGATCAATGAAGTTGCTCACTACTGTAATCCTGCAACTGACCGGTGCTGCTAACTAACACGGCTGTTCCTCTAATCCAGGGATGTCAAACTTAGGCACGGGGGCCAAATCTAGCCCGCGGAGCCGTTTTATTCGGCCCGTGAGATCATTTCAAATGTGTGTTACAGTTGGCCCACATACACCATTTATGTATAGTGTAACAAGACTTGAACATGAAATTTGCTGTGTCACAGGATGTGAAGATGCATTTTAACTACTCTGTATGATTGGAAAGAGTGTGTGTGGAATTTAACTATGAGAATAAAGTGCATGTACGCACAATTTTAGTCATTTTTAAAAAAATAAATGGTGAGTTCGTCCCGCCACTTCGTTCCAGATGTTGATTTTGGTCCTCAGTCAATTTGAGTTTGACACCCCTGCGCTCATCCCTTCTCCCCCTCAGCCACCATCGAACATGAGATGGACCTGCGGCATAAGAACGAGATGATGCGCGTGGAGGCCGAGGCCCAGGCACGGGCCAAGGTGGAGCGGGAGAACGCTGACATCATCCGCGAGCAGATCCGACTCAAGGCAGCCGAGCACAGGCAGACCGTGCTGGAGTCCATCAGGTGAGTCAGGCAGACAGACATGTTCGTTTGGAGGTTGGGGTGCACACACGCATCCACAGAAACAATAATCCAGGTGCAGGACACACGCATCCACAGAAACAATAATCCAGGTGCACACACGCATCCACAGAAACAATAATCCAGTAGCAGGACAAAAGTGGTAGACCGTGTGATAGAGTGGCTTGGGCTTGAGCTCCAAATATATACACTTTATTTCATTAAACAAACAGGCGAGGAAGATCCCACTGGTGTATCGAAACGTTGCTGTTTGTTAAAATGAAATAAAGTGTATATTTTTGCTCAAGCCGAGTGTGTGGACTACTCAGGCAGACATGTTTCCAAAGATTTTCAATAGGATGTTCTTGGAAGTAGGGTGCGCACATCCACAAGTAGTAATCCAGGTGCCAGACAAAAAGTGGTAAGTAGTGTGATGAAGCGGTCTGCACACTGGGTATTAACTCCAAAAATACTTTATTTCGTTTTAACATACGGCAATGTTTCAATCCAACAGAGGGATCTTCCTGCGGACCGCTTCATCACAATAGGGTGTTCTTTCCATTATCTAACTTCCCGTCCTCCCGTGTGCTTGTGGCCTCGGGATGATGTCAGAAGATGTCACTGACGAGTGACGACAGAAGTGTAAATTCAATATCTCACAAAAGCATTTTGCAATCGGGATATTGAATGGTGGAAAAGTCCCCCAAAAGTGTTTTGGCAACTCGAGGTTGACAGCAGGGAAACTTAATTGTTTTCTCCAGTGTTCTTCAGTGTCGTTTTCTTTCCTCCGGTGTTGGGGCGTCTGCGAAGCGCGCCATGGTGACCGTTTGAAATATTGGGGCAGCCGTGGTGTAATAAGGGATTTGGACTGTAGATCACAGGGTTGCAAGTTCAATTCCCATGGCTGAAGTGCCCTTGAGCAAGACACCTATCCCCACACTGATCCAGGGATTGTAACCAACTACCCTGTAGTTGCTTTGGATAAAGGTAGCTAAAAAGTAGCTTTGGATAAAAGCTTCGGCTAATTGTAATGAAATGTAAGTGTATGGTAACCAAGCTATACATACATTTTGAATATTTATAAACTTTTCATTGGAAGTGCCATTGGAGCCCTGCACAGTGTATGACAAGAACCTGTTGTCTTCTCGGCTGGCGGTTTTACCCACGCTGTAATGTTGGTGACGCTGTTTAGAAGAACATACTATCATGTCGCTCGGAATTCTTTGCCATGTGCTCTGAAAAACGCTATATTCAGTGTTGCCAGATTTTCTGCGACAAATAAGCGACTGACGTCCTAAAAACAAGCCCAAAAGAAGCGACTGAGGGGCGTCGTGAAAACAAGCCCAAAAGAAGCGACAGAAAGGGTGGGTTGTCAGTCGCGTGCCTGGTCAGGGAAGACCTTGCTCTTTGCGGGGATCTGCATGGCAGCTAAAATCCCCACAAGTGACCACAGAAAGTGGGAGTTAACAATATTGTAGTAGGGTCACTTGTAAGGATGAGTGAGAAAAAACGAGTTGCCATTGAGAAACACATTCAAATCACCACCAGAGCAGGAGAAAACAGCAAGCCCAACCCTGAAAAGAACAAGCCCAAAAAAAACGCAACCCGCGACTTTACAAAATTAAAAGCGACTGCTCAAAAAAAGAAGCCCAAAGTCGCGTATAATAAGCGGACTTGGCAACACTGGCTATATTGTGTTGCAAAGTGTTAGCCACTGCTGACAAGGCGGGCTTTCGCAGTCGGTGGCGGCCTCTGATTGTTTGGAAGCTGCCATCACTCAAACGTCCTCCTCACGTGTGATTGGTGTGATACAATACAACTTCATTTTCAAAGCATAGGAATTGATTCTGATGTACTCACGGTAAGATATGTTATCCCAGAATTGAGTTGGTAGCAGTACAGAGACCGCAACAACATCCAGCCAGCGAGAAAACAGGTTCTAACCACACACTACACTGCTCCAATGGAACTTCCAATGTTAAACACCTAGCCGCCTAGCATTTTGGAATCCCTGGCTGCGTACGCATTCGTCTGTGTACAAACAGCTGGAACCAATGTATTGAATGCAATGCGTGACGAAAAAGTGGATTCCGGACCAATTCCGGACTCCTTAATGGGTGGGTGCTGATTTCCCATTGAACTCGATTCATTCTGAACCCGCACTATTCTCCTAAAGGAGAAGGTCACTTAGAACCTTTCATCACATTGATTCTGGAAGAAACTTCTTATGACCCATCTCCTGTTATTCATTTCTGATGTTTCAGCCATAGATCCACAAAAGTTTCAGTCCTGGGTTCAGAAAGTCAAAGTCCTGCCTTGGTGTACTTCTGACACAGGTGACTTGGCTGAGCTGATCTAATTGTCTTTAGTGCTCAATGGATCAAAATTGGCAGGATGTTTTACTACACGTACCCAAGATTGGCACCTCTGTAGTTCTGGCACTGTGAGAAATGACTGTACACTGTATCACTTTTTAAATTGTGTTTTGCCCTCTGTTGCACCCTGCTGTCATCTTGATGGTGAAACATATTTTGTACCCTGTGTGCCCTGTGTTGCTGGATTGAAAAGTTTTTCTATTCTTTTTTTAAAAAGTATTTCACATTTTTTTCAATCAGAACTGCAGGTGTTGTATTTGGAGAGGGATTTCAAGCCTTCGTTACAGACTGGGATAAAGTCACCGTTACGGTAAGACCCACTTTTATTTACTCTTCAGTCATAATCCTGCATTGGACTTCTTGCATGCTAAACATCCTCCACTTCACAAACCAGATCCATCTCTAAAAATGACATGTGTGCAATTCTTCACTGCCCCCTCTAGGTGGCAGGCTTGTCTCTGTTAGCGGTGGGCATCTACACGGCGCGCAATGCCACGGGGGTGGCAGCCCGCTACATTGAGGCACGTCTAGGAAAGCCCTCGCTGGTCCGAGAGACTTCCAGGATTAGTACTGGGGAGGCGATAAAGCACCCACTCAAGGTAACTCCCTCACCCCAGCCCACCCCACCTCCTGCCTGGCCGTGGCTCCAACGGCTAAGACACTATACTGTTAGGCCAGGGACCCAGGTTCGATTCCGGTCCAAAGTTATTTCCCAATCCTTCGCCATGCCTCTCTGTCTCTGCCTCTCTCTCTCTCTCTCTCTCTCTCTCTCTCTCTCTCTCTCTCTCTCTCTCTCTCTCTCTCTCTCTCTCTCTCTCCCCCATTACTTTCCTGTCTCCTTTCTAATTGTCCCATCCGCTGAAAAACCCAAACAATTTATTTAAAGACGAAAAGGTAATCCCTCTCTTTAAGTAGCCAAGCCCTGGCCTCCCTCTCCACAGCCATTGTACTGTAAAGCACAGATTGACTTTATTTTCGATAAAAGCTGGAAAATACTGGAAAGCAGGCCGTTGACGGCTTTAACCTCTGTGCACTCTCTCTCCTCAGACGACCAAGCGTATGTTCAGCAAAGCCACAGATGCCCTGGAAGGAGTTGTGCTGAGTGTGAGTATTCACGCTAAAGGCGAGAAATTGCCAGCGCCACCATGTTTTTTTTCCTATGAAATAATATTAAGCTGTTTTTTTATTCAGCAGAAAAGGGTATAAACGAAAGCCAAGGTGATGTTATATCCATGACCTCTCCCCTACTCTGTTCCCCTCTCCTATCCTCTGCCCTCCTCTGCTCTCTTCTCCTCTTCTCACCTCTCCTCTCTCCTCTTTCTTCTTTCCTGCTGCAGCCTGCACTGGAGGAGCGAGTTCGTGACATTGCCATCGCTACACACAACACGCGCAAGAACAAAGGCCTCTACAGAAACATCCTCATGTACGGCCCCCCGGGAACTGGCAAAACACTCTTCGCCAAGGTAGACATCGCCCCCTGCCCCCCTCACCAAAATACACATAATATACAGTATATGCCGAAAGGGAAATAAATTATAAGTAATAATCAAGAGGCAACCCATATTTAAGGCATTCAGGATTTGATTTTACACTAACTTAACATCTGGCAACCCATTAAGGAAGCAGAGCAGTTAAGGAACAGTTGTGTCAAGATGCTGTAAGGCTGTTTATAATGTGTTGAAGTGACTCATCTCGCACTGTGTGTGAAGTGACTAAGTCATTGCTGTTGCTGTTGCTACTCTCAGAAACTTGCCGCGCATTCCGGAATGGACTACGCCATCATGACTGGCGGCGATGTGGCGCCCATGGGCAGAGAGGGAGTCACAGCCATGCACAAAGTCTTTGATTGGGCCGGCACGAGCAAGCGCGGGTAAGCCCACCCAAGTGCATTAAATTGTTGAATTCTGCCCAACACACACACACACACACACACACACACACTCACACACTCACTCGCTACACTACCACCCTGAGCGCAGATGGCACAGAGGGGCCGCTTAGTACAACGGCACTGGGCTAATTCATCATCGCTGTGAATGTTTTAATGCCTCATTTAATGCAATGTGGCCTTGAGATTTATGACGGCGACACTGCAGAAACTACTGTTTCTTGCATTAATGTGAGGCCACCGCCGCTTTTTACCACTTTATCCCGCATCCTTCCTCCAAAAAAAAGCAACGTTTAGACTACACAGACAAGAGAGAGCCATCAAGGATATGCATTCTCTGGCACAATGACCATGGAGTCTTGGAGTGTGAAGGTCTCTGCACACCGGCTTTGATGTTATTGCAGAGTACTTTCGATCTCTTAATACTTTGTTTACCCACGGTGGCAGTGCATTGTAATTTCTAAGGATTTGATTTACGGTCACTTTGATCAACAATATTATGAGTGTTTCTAAAAATGGACCCCGTTAATAATATTTATTAATAGTGACAACGTCGACATCAATAATAATATTAATTACTAATAATTCACACAGTGCTGCAATACTGGTACAACTTCGATGCTGATGCGCAAGATTGTATTGAAGTTAATGAAAGGCCTCAATGTAACAACATCATGAAGAGCACACGTGGCTTTTGTGCTTCGTATTGTATGTCACTGAACTTTGGTGATGTTTACGTGTCCTATAAAGATCCATTCTATAAATAAGTAAGTTAACCATGTCATGCATAAATAAGTAAAGCTCAGTGAACTGTGGTCAAAGCTGCACACTGATTGTGACGCATTACTCTATATACTGTATATATCGTTGTATAACGTATAATATGACCACCCCATCCCCCCTTCTCTTTTAGCCTTCTGCTCTTCGTGGATGAAGCAGATGCCTTCCTGCGCAAGAGATCAACTGTGAGTCAGCTGCGAGCAAGTAGCATGTCTAATCATGTGCACGTACGCCGTGTGTTCCTTTTATTGTTTACACATGCGTGAACTTTCCTGGTTATGACCGTGTGTCTGTGTGTGTATTTCATAGGAGAAAATTAGTGAAGACCTACGAGCTACCCTTAACGCATTCCTGTATCGCACCGGGGAACAAAGCAACAAGTGGGTGCCATGACCTTTTTTGTTGTTTGTTCCTATGCCCATTTTATTATCCTTGGAGAATCCAGACTTGGACCCAGATGAGCATGTATAATCCAGCCCAGGTTCCTTGTACTTAACGCTGCACACCCTTCTCATTTTGTGCTGTAGATTTATGCTGGTGCTGGCCAGTAACCAGCCGGAGCAGTTTGACTGGGCCATAAACGATCGCATTGATGAGATTGTCAACTTCGCCCTTCCTGGGGTGGAGGAGAGGGAGAGGCTGGTGCGCCTCTACTTTGACAAATACGTCCTGGGCCCTGCCTCCACCGGCCGACAGTAAGTCCTTTTTAATGGGCCAGTTGTAAGGCACATTGATTTTTAAGCACATTGATTGTTTTGATGTGATTGTAAAGCACATTGAACGGAAAGTGTGTATGAAATGCGCTATACAAATTAAGTTACGTGACATTACATTACGAAACACATTTTAGCACAACAAAGAGTATGTGTAATTGCATTCAAGTGTCATCGGAATATGATTCCTTCTATTTGTGAATCCTGGGTTCCTGAGGTTGCAAATTAGCTATCTAGCTATAAACCTTTTATGTATTCACATCGGCAAGCTCTGTCATGGCCTTGCCTTGATCACAGTATCTTAAAAAATATAGTGGGAGAGTTTGTATACAGCGGTTGCAAACTCAGTGTTAGTTGATTGGGGAAATACGGTTCGAATTTTGTTTTTCTTTACTGGAATTTACTCAAATGGAACCCTCTGGAAACTGGTTCTAAGCCAACACATGAACGTGAACACATGCCTTAAATAAAAAATTTCCGGCTAATGCCTAAAATTAATTGAACAGCTATATTGTTAACAGATTAATCACAATCATAAATCGAGTTTGTTGAGAGAGTGCACAGCATGAATTAGTGTTATTTTATCATTCAGTCGACATTTAAGGTCATGCAAATAGACAGTCAACCCAAAAAGTCACTCAAGTAATAACTTGATCTTCCTTTTTCTTTTATAAAGGAGGATGAAGCTGGCTCAGTTTGACTACGGGCAGAAGTGTACGGATATCGCCGCCTTGACGGATGGCATGTCAGGCCGTGAAATATCGAAACTCGGTGTCGCCTGGCAGGTAAGACCGCGCCTGCGTGCGTGTGTTTGTCTTTCTCTCGACTGTCAGATTTAGGGGTTTCAAAATGCTTTTACCGGGAAGACTTATCTGACACATGCACTTGAGAAAGTAATGAGAAATTCTCTTCCCCCCGCTTGCCCCCGCCAGGCGGCTGCGTACTCGTCGGCGGACGGCATCCTGACAGAGGCCATGATTGATGCACGGGTGGCGGACGCAGTCCAGCAACACATGCAGAAGATGGACTGGCTGCATACTGAAGGAGGCGCTGAGAGCCTGGGCAAGATTGGCATCATTTTGCCCAAGGAAGTGGACGGTGCCGGTCAGATAGGCTTCACCACCGAGGCCCAGGACTCGGCTCCTGTCATTCAGGAGATCCTCCCCGTCATGGAGGCGGTCATGGCCCAGCAACAGGCCATTTCTGACGTGAAGGAGGCCGAAGCCGTGGCCGTCGCACCTGAAGTCCTAGCCGCAGCGACGGCAGCGGCAGAAGCGGCAGTTGCCGCCGCTGCCGCCCCAGCAGCCGCTGAACCTCTGGTGCAGGAGGCCGAGGCTCCGGCCGTCAAGGAGGCCGAGGCTGCTGCAGCCATTCCCATCGTCCAAGAGGTAGACATCACTGCAGAGGTCAAGGAAGTGGAGAGTGCTGCTGCTCCGGCTAAAGAAGAACCAGCCGTCACCGAAGCTGTTGCAGATGCCGCAGCCAAGCCTGCAGAAGAAGCTGTCGCTGAGGTTGCCGCCAAAGAAGCAGAACCAGCAGCAGCAGCTGCTGAAGCTGAGGCTGTGACAGCAGCGGCGGCCGCAGAGCCAGCCGCTGCAGAAGCTGTTGTGGAGGCCACAGCTGCCGAAGCTGCAAAGGAGGTAGAAGCACCAGCAGAGCCAGTTGCTGAGGTAGCCAAAGAGGCTGAACCAGCTGCGGCTGAGGTTGCAACAGAGGCTGCTGCTCCAGCAGCTGAGGCCGCGGCTCCGGTCACTGAGGTCCCAAAAGAAGCAGAGCCAGCAGTGGCCGAGGCTGCACCCGAAGCCCCAGTGGCTGAGGTGGCAAAGGAAGCAGAGCCTGCCGTAGCTGAGGTTGCAACTGAGGCTGCAGCTCCAGTGGCTGAGGTTGCAACTGAGGCTGCAGCTCCGGTGGCTGAGGTTGCAACTGAGGCTGCAGCTCCAGTGGCTGAGGCTCCAGCTGTTGAAGCAGTTAAGGAAGCAGAGCCTGCACTAGCCGAGGCTGCACCAGAGGCTGGGGTTGCCAAAGAAGCAGAGGCTCCAGTGGCAGAGGCGGCAAAGGAAGCAGAGCCTGCCGTAGCTGAGGTTGCGGCTGAGGCTGCAGCTCCAGTGGCTGAGGTTGCCACCGAGGCTGCAGCTCCAGTGGCTGAGGTTGCGAAAGAAGCAGAGGTACCAGTGACCGAGGTCGCTAAAGAGGCTGAGGCTCCAGCCGTTGAGGCTGTGAAGGACGCTGAGGTTGCAAAGGAAGCAGAGCCTGCGGTGGCTGAGGCAGCAGCTGAGGCCGCAGCTCCAGTGGCGGAGGCTGCAACAGAAGCACCAGTGGCAGAGGTTGCAAAGGAAGGCGACGCACCAGTTGCTGAAGCTGCCAAAGAGGCTGAACCAGCAGTGGCTGAAGTTGCGACAGAGGCTGCCGCACCAGCAGCTGAGGCCGCGACTCCAGTCGCTGAGGTCCCAAAAGAAGCAGAGCCAGCAGTGGCCGAGGCCGTAAAAGAAGCAGAGGCTCCAGTAGTTGAAGCCGTTAAAGAAGCAGAACCTGCAGTGGCCGATGCTGCACCAGAAGCCGCAGCTCCAGTGGCTGAGGCTGCAGCTCCAGTGGCTGAGGCTGCACCTGAGACCATGGCTCCAGTAGCTGAGGCTGCTAAAGAGGCCGAAGCTCCAGTGGCTGAAGCAGTAAAGGAAAGTGAGCCGACAGCGGCTGAGATCGCAAAAGAAGCGGAGGCAGCCATAGCTGCAATGTCACAGGAAGCTGCTGCCCCAGCTGCTGAAGCAGCCAAGGAGGCAGAGCCAGCAGTTGCTGAGGCCGCACCAGAGGCTTCAGCAGCAACTGCAGCGGAGCCTGCAAAGGAAGCTGCAGCTCCAGCGGCTGAGGCCCCCGCAAGTACAAAAGACACTGCCCCTGAGACGGAGCCGGAGGACAAACCCAAGCCCAAACCTAAAGGCAAGGGATGCACAATATCATAAAGACTCTAGATACTTTGATATGTTGTATGTGATAAGTAGAAAGCCGTTAATTTCACTGAATTGTTATTTCCATCACAGAAGACAGGATTATGAAGAGGTTCAGAATTGAATGTCGTATCCAATAGCATTACTTGATGCTGGGTGCCTTGGAGGGTTGATGGAAGAGTGTGTAAGTTGAGGTTTGGGGTCCATGTGACTGGGGCGGTGAGTAGGGATCATGCCAAGTCAGCAAATTATAAGGAAGAGCCTTTTTGGCTCCAACACTTCAACATAAACCATTCAAAGTTGCACTGTAATTTTATGTATAGGTAATACGGCACTGAATTAAACGGACCCTCCAAAACAAAACAAAAAAACCCCACTCAGTTCCTCTTGAAGCCTTTTGAAAGTTGACTTGGAAGATGCCCACAGAATGTCTCATGGATCCAAGCCCATAGAACACACACAATAGAAAATGTATGCAAAACTATACAGCACTGTCAGAGTTTATTCCAAGTTGCTTTTCTCTGTGGAATGCTAATGAACCACTTCATCCGATGGGCCGGTAGACACGCAACCGAGAGTGCCTTTAGAGGTTGAGCGAGCGTGACCTGCCTACATAATAACGAGATGGGATCCACCTTGGTCAGTTGACTAGTGCTCCAACCTCCTAATGAACTCTCTCTCACTTCTCTCTCCTCACAGATGTGTAAGCAGGAAATTCAACCTGACATGGTCTGATATATACTGCCAGTAAGTGGGGAAAGAACTCAGAAAGTATGTTTTCTTATGCTGCTGATATCGAAGACCTGTTTCAACCCATACGGGTGTTCCACAAACTCAGTTTTTTTGTAATTGTGTGCCTTTTCAATTGTTTAACTGAATTCAAAATCGACAGTCTTCTCAGCGTGTTCCTTGAGGTACTGTCTGTGTGGTTATCCAAACTGGGTAACTATCCGACTTAAGACTCAGTAAACAGGTTTTGCATGTAATTTTTCAATTCCTGTGAAATACACTGTACATCAAAGTGAGAGCCATGCTGATAGTTGTTTTTTTTTCATTCATTGTCACCATGTCATGTCAAGACTGATTTCACTATTGAATCCTTTTTGCACCAGAGAGATTCTTGTGTGGATCCTATGTATGGTTGAATGGGGATTTTCATTGCCAGATGTTGTAATTCACTTTTGTTTGTTTTCAGAAAACAACTTGTGCCTCATGTTATTTGATTATTTTCTTCGGTATGATTTGTCTAAATGGGTCTACTATAATGTAATTGTTGTCTTTTTGGAAAATAAATAAATGTGTGTTTCTGATACAAATGTGTTTTGTATCTCCCATTTCTCGTTTAAAAAAAAAAAGAAAATAACACACGCTACATTTGTGCGCCACGATGCATCAGAAATAACCTGTCCCAACAACAGGTGTCACTGTTGTGCTTCAATGGCACTTTTAATAAAACAGACATCTCATCTCCACAACAGCAATGCCTGGACATTGAGAGGAAGGGGAAATTGGGTCAGGATTCTCTCTGCTGGCAGGCTGGTTGCTCTTGTTGAAAGTGGATTTATTTAAATAGCAAACCAGGAAGGGCTATTGGACACAGTGTAGGGAAGACAAGGCAAGTGCTGAACTCAACTTTCTCAACTCATGACAGGGAAAACTTTCAGTGTAGCGCAGAGAACCCTGACCACCCAAAAATGTTTGTCTCTCCCCTCCCTTTCGAATATTTACAGATAAAATTAATACATTCATTTTATTTTTCACTAAGTAACAAAGCTAATTAATCAGTCAGTTAACGGAGATCACTCTTCTTCAAACTCTTCTTGCAGTCCGTCCCATTCGCACTACGCAACAGGTTCCCGTTTTCTCCACCATTCCTCTCATGCCCATAACCGTTCATTCTTGCTAGTGACTTTCCCACCCCGCCATGATATCCCCTAACCCTGTATAATCTTTGAAATCCCATAAAACCATATTTATAATTATGTACAATGAGCAGTTTGTATTTATCTATGCCGTCATCACAAAACCATGGAACCCGAACCCGACCCCCAAAATTATTACGCCCTCCCCCAAAAAGTTCACCCTCCCCTTATTGGAAAAACTGAAAAAATGAGGAAGGAAGGAAAATAATCAAACGTTGCCAAAGTTGGAAGAGAAGAACCTGAAACCCAAGTCTCGCTGCCCCATTATTTGGCAACTGCCCTGATGCCCAACCGTCCCCCTCCCTTTCCCTCCCTCCACCCCCCTTTCTAAAAGTGCATGCCAAGTTTTTTTTTTCATAAACAACAAACAAACAAACAAACAAAGAGAAAGAAAATATACAACAGAGACCCTCGAAAAAAAACTTTGTTCCTGCAAACATATTTGGACATTGACACAAAGATTTGGATTTTTGTTGGCAATTAACTCTCTCTTTGTCAGATGTTTTTTTCCCTCCTCTCCCAGCTTTTTTTTCATTTCGTTTTCTTTTGTTTTTCTTTTTCAAATACGGTGTCCATTTTGGAGAGGAGGAGACCAGGTGGAGGGTGGTCTTGGGTGTTTTGGGGGGGGCGGTTTTGTTGAAGGGGTATTTTTGTAGAGTCTAGGAGGGTGTCGCTGACTTTATGTTTTGTTTTGTTCTGAGTTTTGGAGGTCCGCGACCAGATGGGGGTCTCTGAGGCAGCAGTCGGCAATGGGGCAGTTTGGCAATAATGCTGTCAAGAAGAATCAAGAATCAGAGTCAGAGATGTCGGGGGCTGGGGTGGCCGTTGTGGTAGAGCTTCTGCTTGATGTGCACCATGTTCCCACTGGAGTCCTCCAGCTGCCGCAGCTGCGCACGTCTGCGCAGGTCCCGCAGGTTACAGAACTGAGGAAGCCATGACCAGGACGGGGTGTCTGTAGCCAGGAGAGAGAGAGAGAGAGGGAGGAGGAGGAGGAGGAAGAAAGGAGACAAAAATTAGGTTGCTAGACAGCAAAGTAGGACACTAAGAAATGGGGCAGACTACATAAAGGGCATATACTTGCTGTTTCACTACTCTGGGCACCTTTTTCAGTCACCAGTGTGTACTGATGACGGCAATTTTTCCTTTTTATAACAGGGTGAATGGGTAGTCCATATTCGATGCTTTCACATCACAGATTTTTTTAAATAGATTGTTTGCTTTAAAAGAATTCCTTGAAAGTTCTGAAACAATTATTTGCCGCAGGCCATGGGAGAGAGAGAATACTTAAAGAGATGAGAATGAGGTATTGTGGCATTTAGAAAATGGGATGCATCACGCCACATGAGCCGTGTTTTTTAACCTTCAGATATAATTACATAGTCGCATGAAATTATGAATTTCACATTTATAGTCTGTGTTAGATGTACTGTACTCTATATGGAGTAGAGAATGAAGGACATAGACATAAAATCGTTAACAATAACTCTTTTTATAAGGTGTCCATTTTCTTGGCTGGTAGAGACAGCCGCAGACACGCCAGAGGGGCAGTTGGGGCTGACGGGAAAGAGTGGCGGCGGGACGTAGAGATGGAGAGATAGAGAGAGTGAGAGAAAGGAAAGAAGGAAGGAAGAAGGGATGTGAGATCCCCAGACAACACAGCCCACTACACATCACTCTGATGGAAGTGGAAGGGGGGGAAGAGGGGAAACAATGTGTGAGAGTGTGTCTAAATGTGTGTGTGTGTGTGTGTGTGTGTGTGTGTGTGTGTGTGTGTGTGTGTGTGTGTGTGTGTGTGTGAGAGAGAGAGAGAGAGAGAGAGAGAGAGAGAGAGAGAGAGAGAGAGAGAGAGAGAGAGAGAGTAAGAGCACTAGGTGGCGGGGGTGCGGAGACAGTGGTAGGCTGGCGGTGGAGCGGAGGGTGGTGGGGGCAGAGTTATTTATAGTAGTGAATGGGTATGCCATCTACAAGGACTGCTGTGAAGGGTATCCAGAGAACGACGAGAATAAAGTGGCCAGGGTTTTCTTTCTTTTTTCTTTCATTCTTTTCCTTTTCATTATATATATATATATATTTCTTAGTACCAACTTATTTGAATGAAAAAAGAAAGTGATGAAGATGGACAGAATTTTAACACTTAATGGAATGCAGGAACGCTGGGGCGGGGTACAACATAAGCCTTTGTTCAAACGAGGAGTATACGAGATGGGGGAAGCCGTTTGTGCCAAGTCATCAGTTTCTATTAATATGATTCGGGAGGGGAAAAAATCTCATCATTACATTTTGATTTTAATTAGAAATGCCTTTGAATATCCACCAGCCATGCCAAAAAAAAAAAAAACGAATGAATTTGGATTTTGAAAAGAGAGAATAGAGGAAAGGAATAAATGATACAGGCAGCAGGGAGAGATGGCAGGAATATACTGCCATGGACCAGTGTTGAAGGAATGAATACGAATACAGAGAGAGAGAGAGAGAGAGAGAGAGTAAAGAAATCAATGTGTTCCACTAGATGCAGTGTGTGTGTGTGTGTGTGTGTTTCTGAGCAAAATGTGAGGGACAGTGGGAGACAGGGTACAAGGTGTGTCTGTATGTGTATGTTTGAGCCTGTGTGTGTCTCTGACTGTGTGTGGGTGTGAGTGTGTGTGTGTGTGTGCTCACGCGTGTCTCTCCCTCACGCGCCTTTTCTTTCCAGCTGCTCTCTAGTCTATTTATAGCTCCCCGAGAAGAGAGAGGGTGCAAGTAAGAGTGTTTTTGCGTAAGTGTGTGTGTGTGTGTGTGTGTGTGTTCGTGTGCGTGCATGTGTATGAGGGAGGTGTTGTTGGGGGCGGGGGATTGACGGTATCTCCCCTCACCATCGTCACTACCGAGCCCAACCCTATAACCCAACCCCCCACATTCGCACACACACAGGCAGACACACACACACACACACACACACTATGAGCATTCCGCCACCCTACCCCCCACCTGCCTACAATTCAGCCACGTTGAGCTCCAGCATTGTACTCCATCAGGCTCACCTTCGCTCCCCATCTCGAGGAGGCTAAATGAGCCTGACCTGCCATCAACATCACTGCCGCTCACTGGGAGAGCCACCACACCACTACTACGCCACTACAACTTCAGGGGTATCCCCCCACCACACACACAGACACACACAGACGCACACGCACGTACGCACGCACACACACACACACACACACACACACACACACACACACACACACACACACACACACACACACACACACACACACACACACACACACTACATTCCTTCAGACAGCGTTCACACCTGCATGCCTCATCTCTGGTTCTCTGTATTACAACATTCAAGCTTGAAGATTCATTCAGTCATTTTATGTAGGGCTGTATATTGAATTTATATTGTGATGTCAATATTGCTGTCAAACAATGTCAAATTTCATAATATCGATTTGAAAGAGTATTGTTGTAATTTGTCTATACTGCCAAAAGGTAGGTTACACTAAGCGCAATACATTCCCCTCCACTTGAGCCATTGCGAGCACAGAGAAGACTTGCTACCCAACACTCATGCAGAACATGAGTGTGTTTCTCTATGGCCATCCACTCACACTGCTGAAGGGAGGGAAGATTGTGAATTGTTTAACACAATGATTTGTCTTTAAAAGAAACATTGTATAAAAAATATTGTGATATCAATATGGACTGAAATAATCGTGATATTGATATTTCTCATAATCGAGCAGCCCTAATTGTACGTGCTTTTTAAAATTCTGCAACACCATACAACGTACAGTAATTTGCTGCCATGACATCTATAGGATGCTACAGAGTGACTGGTAGTTGTATGACTGTCTTTATTTTTTTATTTTTTCAACGTACTCAGTAGTAGCTTTTACAGTATGTCCTATTTTCATGTTTTTTTCAGCCACACCAAAGAACACATCTCGCTGCCATCACGCCTGAAGGATGCCACAGCACAGAATGGCCGAGGCACAAGCGCTCGCTTGCTTACTTGCTCGTTTGCTTGTTCATTCTCTCTCACTCTCTCTCTCGTTCTCTCTCTATCTCTCTCTCTCTCCCTCATTCTCTCTCTCTCCCGCCGCAGCGTTTATGTGCTGCATACGGTGGTTAGATAGAAGCACATCAGTCTGGCCCTGAGCCGTGTCGTGCAGCGGATTAGAGGATGCCCCCCCCCCCCATGCTCAACTTCCATCTCTCATGGGGCTCTCTCTCTCTTCTCTCTCTCTCTCTCTCTCTCTCTCTCTCTCTCTCTCTCTCTCTCTCTCTCTCTCACACACACAGTTCTGCCCAGCTCACTCACATTGTTCGTGCATGTCAGCCTGCCGGTGATATTTCTCCCTCGCTTTCTTTTCTTCTCACTGTCTGTCTGTCTCGACTCGACCTCGGCCAAACTCACTTTCTTGCACAGTCTCTCTCTTTTTTCTCTCTCTCTTTCAGTCAGTCGCTGTGCTTTTCAATGTCCCTCTCCATTTCTCTCTCTCTCTCTATTTTTTCTGTTTCTTTCTCTAGCTGTATATCTCAACCTTTTTTTCTTGTGCGCTCACCCCTCACAATCTCTCTCTCTCTCTGTCTCTCTCTCTCTCTATCTCTCTCTCACACACACACACACACACACAGAAACACACACACACACACACACACACACACACACACACACACACACACAGAAACACACACCCTGTCTCTCTCTCTTTAAACCTCTCCCATGGCATCTCTGATGCTTTCTCTTGCTCTCTCTCTCTCTCTCTCTCTCTCTCTCTCTCTCTCTCTCTCTCTCTCTCTCTCTCTCTCTCTCTCTCTCTCTCTCTCTCTCTCTCTCTCTCTCTCTCTCTCTCCTGCCCCCTCTCTCTCTTGGTCCCTTTCTACTTCTCTAATTCTCTCTCTCATATACACACAACACTCTCCCCATTCCTCTCCCTTTCTTCCTCTCCTCTCTCATTTCTCTGCCCTCTCTGCTTGTCTTGGATTGTGGCTAGCCCTGCTTCTCATGTCTGTATCTCGGCCGTGCAGCCCTCTAACCGGTTCCCAGTGGGATATTTGAACATGGTAAATCTGAGAGAGTCTTCCCCCCCCCTCTAAAAGCCATGCACACGCTCGGTGCTCCCAGACTCAATATGGCTATCACTTTAGTCCCCCTAAGGAACTGTGTGGTTACTATCCTTCTCCTGCTGCGTCTTTGGTTGCTGTGGTTTCTCAGACAGGGCGTCCCCATATCATGTGAAAGTGGCATGCCATTAATTTAAAGCAAACTAATGTTTTAGCCGGCGGTGGGAATGTTAATGAAAGCATCAGTTTAATGACAAAAAGGTCAAGCGTTCTTTCCTCCTTAATGGCTGGCATCCGTCAATATCATACGTGAGCAGCGGTAAACAGCCTCTCCCGCCCATGAAATGATATTGACTAAACGACGTATGTATCGCCGAGATCAGGAAGACAGCAGTAACGATGTTGCCGTTACAGTATTTGCATAAACTGCCAGCCACCAAAAGTTGCTTCAAATCCTGTGCTAGCAACACATTTAAAACAAAATCCTTTTGAGCCTATTACAAATTCTTTACCAGGGCTGTAAATCCCCAGGTTTTTTAAAATATCATTATCGTAAGAAGTCTTATACTCCACAACACAATATCCATTTTTTAATGTATGGGATTTCCCAGTGTTACAATTGTTATTTGTATAGTACCTTTGATGAGATTCAAGTGTTTGCTTCAACCTTTTACAGTAATATTCAAGTGTAATTTTGGCTAACAGAGACACCGCGTAGCATCAGCAAACAAAAGCTCTCCCTTTAATTCCGCTTCCCAAATAGAGTGCTGGCAACAAGAAAAATGAGTGAAATATTTGTGCAACAGAAAACCAGAAGAATAACCTGCTCATGTCTTTGTAATGAGTCATCACCACAAGCCAATCAACATTATCTTGAAAGGTGCATAAACCATGCTTAATTGCATTACCACAACACCACCACCACCCCCCCACCCCAAATAACACTGCTATCCCTGAGCAGCTCCCCTTTCTAGCCCCAGTCCAGCATTCCTTTCTTTGCCTCTTAAAAGCTTAGAAAAACAGCAAAGAACTGCATTTACTATAGTATAACCAAAACTTTTTCGAACACATCACAACTTCCCTATGCCATTCTGACTACTACAAAGACACAATAATGGGGGGTTTGTCTGATATGGTTACTAATCTACAAGTGTGTCCCATCCAGCCAACCAAGCCACCCCCATCCTCAATCAAACCACAGAGATGAAGGTGTCCCAGTGTGAAGAAACGTGTGCTGTCCAACTAGCCAGCTCCCACAGAGAAATAACACAACAAAGGTACACAAAAGTATATCTAGTGCAGTGATATCCACTTTGGACAAAGGAGAATGTGGGCCTTTTTCAACACATGTCTCAGCTGTTACTTAATGTTGTCAGTAATCCAGCCTAAGGCTATGGTAAATTAAACCCATGTGCGGTCTTTCATTTCTGTGTGTGGTGGGCACCCTAATCGCCCTCCACTAGCATAACATCTCTTCCCTGAGTTGCTTACCCCTGACCATAGTAGCGACTGGCCCTGCTTCAAGCATTTTTGCCCACTTGGTTCAGAGTAGTTCTTCTATTTCTTTGCGTGGAGTGCTCCGTCATTGCCCTCCCTCAGCAGAACATAACACCCCCCCACCCCCCCCCCCCACCCCCCCCAGGTTTCAAGCATTTTTGCCCAGTTGGTTAACAGTGGAACCTCCTTTTCTCTGTGTGGTGTGCACCCACCCTCATCGTCTACCCCAAACAAACAACCCCCACCCCCCACCCCACTCCATCCCTGGGTTGCTCATCCTCACCGTAGTAGCAACTGGCCCAACTATAAACAGTTGTGCCCACTTAGTTTAACAGTGGCACTTCCATTTCTCTGTATGGCTTACGTACACCCTCACCCCACAACATAACATAACACAGCACCCCCACCCCTTCTCCGTGTTGCTCATCCCTGGGTTGCTTACCCTCACCGTAGTAGCGGCTGGCCCAGTTTCAAGCAATTTTGCCCACTTGGTTAACAGTGTCTCTTCCATTTCTCTGTATGGCGTACACCCTCACCCCCCCCACCCCCCCCCAAACATATCATAACACAACATCCCCACCCCTTCCCCGGGTTGCTCACCCTCACTGTAGTAGCAACTGGCCCTCTATAACCAGCGACTGGCCTGCTTCAAGCATTGTTGCCCACTTGGTTCAGAGTAGTTCTTCTATTTCTTTGCGTACGCCCTCACCCCATAACATATCATAACACAACATCCCCACCCCACCCCTTTCCCCGGGTTGCTCACCCTCACCGTAGTAGCGGCTGGCTCTCCAGGCCCGGATGGCGCAGTGCAGGGCCCCGTCTAGCCACAGCAGCAGCCAGCTGATGCAGAAGCCCAGGAGCAGCCCCAGCATCAGGTCCATCTCCTGCTTGGTCACACTGTCGCTCACAAAGTAGTTCTCCGACGAGTCCACCAGGGAGTGATCCCCATCGTACGGTATCACATAGTGGACATGGTGCCTGGTTGGAGATAGAGGGGAGAGGGGAGATGTTATAGGACAACGGGTTGTAGCCAGAAGTGGAGATCGCAGCTTCAGCAACTATCACAGTAAAAACGTCAGTGTTAATTTAACTCTTAAAGAGATTAAATGAACCCTGTTTCAGATGACGATTGGTCCCACTCAAAAATAGTGATAGTATTGAAATTACTCACACAAAGCCTACGTATTAGGTTGGATACTGTAGTTACTGCAAATTTCACATATCAATATCTCTAAAATAGGACACATTTGGACCAGAAGTCTTTATCACAAGATAAAAGAGGTGTGATGAAGACCATTTTCAGTCTAAACTCAATTTTGACAAAATATGTAGTTACTGCACTTTGTTGGGCACTTTTTATTGCATTTTTCTTTATTTTTCGACAGGACAGTGGAGGAGAGACAGGAAATGAGTGGTGAGAGAGAGACGGGGAAAGATTGGCAAATTACCTGGTCCGAAATCGAACCCGGGTCGCCAGTGTAGGAAACTAGAACCCTACCGTTAGGCCACGGCAGGGCCTGTAGGACACTTTTGACACACGATTATTTTCACTATGTATGAAGATCTGTACTTTCTCCATTCTGCATGTTCACCTAACATGATTCTATCCAAAGCAACTTCTTGAAGCATGTACTGTAGTACACATAGTAAAGATTTACTGGGGGAAA
Source organism: Engraulis encrasicolus (assembly GCF_034702125.1). Classification (NCBI taxonomy): domain Eukaryota; kingdom Metazoa; phylum Chordata; class Actinopteri; order Clupeiformes; family Engraulidae; genus Engraulis; species Engraulis encrasicolus. Next base: position 42,952,200 of record NC_085866.1, on the reverse strand, counting down.
GACATCCCGTTCTTTGTATGCTCTTTAGAACAAGTTGGTTCTATAAACAGGAGCAAGGATGTGGAAAGGCTTTTGTAGTCTGAAGACAGGACCTTTATTTCTGGTTGCTAGATAATTTGTGGCTAGGCCATACATAATAGGACTGGGTTGTATGTTAAGATACCCAATATAGATGTTAAAACAACTGGAAACAAACAGAGCAGCAATAGTGTGAAGCAAACCACAGGTAAAAAAAAGTTTAAAAAAAAACATGAATCATCTCATGTCAAAAAGCTGACGCTCTCCCTCAGATGGAAAGTGACAGATACCGATAGAAGTCTGTAGCCAGAGGAAGTGAGAAAGAAAGACAGAAAGACAAGGGACACAGACAGCTGAGTAGAGGGAAGGCCTGTAACTCATGAAAGGAGAACTCGAAACAAAAGACTTTGTGTTCTAAACAGCTGCTTGGAGCCAGAACTACTTAAGGCTATGATATGTGTTACAACCTTACAAAACAGAAGAAACATTCTTTGATGAGGTCCATGTGATGGACATGTCACTGCGTGCCTGAAGAGCTTCTTCGATCATGTTTTGTTTCATTGCTTTGTTGTACACTGTTGTACACTAAAACACTGTTTTGGTAGGGTTAAGTATGTTACAGTACAATTACTTGCGAACTCTCTGACTTCCTAACAGAAGCTGCAATCCAGAGAATAAGGTTACACACTAGAGTACCACAATATTTTATGAGATCGTACCTAAATATCTCTGATTGTACCTCCAGGTACAAAAGGTAGCTACTGCTACTTTTCGTACTTCCCAATGGAGGTAACTTTGGACTTGATGCCTGGTGGGTGCATAGGTTCCTATAGGTAAACTAGGAGCAAACAAGGGGAACTCACACACTTAAAAGCCGATGCAATAGTGTACTTTCATTGCATTGAAAAACAAAGCAAAAGACTGCTGCCCAAGTGCAAGTTTATTCTTACAGTGGCAGTTTTCAAATAATATTTTAAATGAAACTGCACAACTTCGCCTTTCCAATGATGATAGTCACATGCCTCTACCACCAGCTTACTCCACACCACCTTGAATAACTGTTCTGTGGGTTACACTGGTATATGATTTTAAAGACACCTTTTGTGCATAGTTGTTCTGCAAAAGGGGATGCCCCAGCATCAAGCTAGTGAATCGACTTTGACACACGGTGGTACTTGCATTTTCTGTGTGTACCACATATTGTATGTCTCTCAGGCTTCAGGCATTCACTAAAATTCACCTCTTTACCAGACAAGAGTTAATTACAGAAATGACCAGAGAAAAATCATCTGCGTGAAGAATTCGTGGTAGAATTCAGAAATTGGGAGTCTACACTATCAGACAGCAGGTTTCCAATCACTGATCACAATTACTGTGGCAAATCACAGATTTCTTCTGATATTTTCTCCAACATCACACTAAACTGCACAACACCCAGGCATGAGGTATAGGCTGCCTACACTCAACCTTTACAAAGAATATTGCAGCTGCTCTGTGTCTGCCTGTTTTCTCTGACCCGTACCACACAAATGGTACAGCCTGAAAATAGGTCAGACAACAACAGACAACTTGAGTTTGTAAAACTAAAAACCTGCTCTGACTGTTAATGTGTGTCTCAAAAATAACTTCATTATCATCACGGTAATTGTGCTACTATGTTGACTATATACTTTCAAACGTCATGGCGGAGTTCCTCAGCCAAAGCATGTGAACCGCAACATCAGTGTGGAGATACAGAGACTAGATAATCTCATTGACCACACATAGTGCAACATTTCAGTTACAAGTTTTGTAGCAGCCCCTCTCACAGTGTCTCTTTATTATGATGTCCAAGGTAATTAAGTTGGAAATGTCAGACACTATGTATTTACACTGTATTTTATGGTCAGAATAAGTGATAGGATTACTGTTTAGGTGTACGGAGATACGCACGGTGTAAGTATATGGTATAATGTTACATAGTACTGTCACATGATACACTGAAGAAGAGTACAGAAAGGAACAGGCCTATGCTTCTATATATCTATGCCAATGACCCTTTAAACAGTCTCTGGGAATACTTCCCAAATAGACTCTCTAGTTCACCTGAGAGACAAAACGGTTAGGTATGGTGCTCTAACATAAACAGTCTCTGTGGGGCCCCCTCCTCTGTACATTTCTCACTTCTCTGGCTTGCCAGAAACACTTTTGCCTCTGGGTTCATAGGCAGTCAGTCCTACTTTTCCCTCTCCCCGCGTATGACTGTGGCACGTGGCCACACTTTCTTCAAGGAAAGAAAGTAAGTGTGGTGCACACAACAATGCTTTCACAGACACCACAAAATGTCCTCAATGGGCAGTGATGTGTCCTAAAAGACATAGGCCCACCTTCCATACAGTAAAACTATTGACAATACCACACCATAGAGAACATATTCAGAAAGCCTCTGCTTGTCAAGGAGCATTGTATCATTAGCTGGACCATCTTATCCATGCAAAGTTCGACAGACCTTTAGGATCGCTCCATCTCATTAAAAAGGGTTCCATTCATAGGTCCCTTGCTAAAAACAACCAACAGCTAAGGTCATGACCAGATATCGAGGAGGTGATACGTGTCGGCATTGAGACTTTTCACCTCAGACTTAAACAGACTTTGGTGATGACAATACAACACTTTATAACACCTTGCTGCCTCCTCATGACTGAAACCTCAGGCAATGTGGGTTCATCGCACTCAGTGGAGGCAACATGTGAAGCATAACACCATCTGTGTAGCCACTCATCACTTCACATCAGAGCAGTCATTATGCAATGATGACCACGCCAAGAAGGCTATACGCCAGCCTAGCGGGATAGTTGGTTAGTCATTATTCTGGTAATAACAATGTGTTGTAGAAACACTCACAAGAACATCCACATGCATGTGTTTACCCCCAAGGTAATCTTTGAGGAACTATTATTTTAAGGATGACCTAGTTCAAGGTCCTAATTAAGTGGGGGAACTGACACGTAATGAAAACAGAGGGGTATATTTTTCAAACTAGCTCTGTACCAAACATAAAAAAAATAGGTTGACTGCCTTGTACGCCTACTTGTCTGATTTTAAGGCACTTGGGCAAAAAGCCTACTAGGTCCTATATGTTATCACAGAGTGTGAGCAGAGCCTTTAAGAAATGCCATGCTACAACTAACTTTGACTGCCTTGTACAATTACTGGTACTTGAACAAAAAGCCAACTACATGTTACTACAGAGTGTGCAGGGCCTACAAGAAATGCCATGCCACAACTAACTCTATCCTTCATGCAAACCAACTGCTAGCCCCTAAATGGTGTTGTTTACACCTGATCCTTATATCTCAACTGCTGTTACAACAAGATTTGGTCGTGTTGTGTCGACAAGAGTTGTATCTAGCCTATCGACAGTGAATAATCCTCTGACCACACTACTTGAGGCAGACTTTAAAACCTTAATGCAGCTGCTCCTCTTGCTAGTCCTTCTACCACATCAATATCATAGCCCCTAGGATACAGGATAGGTGTAAATATTTTGCTATTTGTTTTCGGTGTAGCCTACTCAATATTGCGTAACACTCGTTGAGCCGTGTCAAACAAGATAACACAGTGCGATATGGCACAGACAAAAATCTGCGAGACAAGCCTAGAAAAACACACCTTGGTAGGCTATACGCAGAAAAGCCATGCAGAGAAACGAAGGAAGGTTTCCCATTCCATAACACGGAGGCCAAATCGGGTTTCATTTGAACTGTTCATAGTTATCCATTCCATCACAGTCATCTGCTATGCGTAATATAATTTACATTTGCACGACACACTCCGTGTGCAATGTGTATAAGATGGAGTATGTTGGCTTTCGAGCGTATGAGAAAAACGGATCAGCACCAGGAACCGTCCAGCGACAGGCCTAGGAGCTGTTATTATTGGCGAAGGAAATGCCATTGCGCTTGAGGATAACATTTGCTTGATTAAAACGTACACAACCTTATATAGTAAGCTGAAATTTACCTTCCACAGTTGCAATGACAGACCCGGTCCTCTCCTCGTAAATGCGGTAAGATGTAGTTGTGAAAGCGATCCAGTAGTGCGTTCATGTCCATTAAACACGCTATCGCCTGCAAAGAACCATTCGAGTCAGCCGGGACATGACAAGCACTATTTCTGATAGAAACCCGCTAAACACAGACAGTTATATCATGCTCGTATTTGCGAAACGCTTATGGGAATTATTTATGAAAAGGTAAAACAGAAAAATGTGCAAGGGAGCTGATTATTTATTTATAGTTAAGGTAATTATAGATGTTGGTGAGCTACTCCATAGGTCCAATGTATGGCCATCCAGTGGCAAACTGTAGTCTTATCGCCACAGAATGGTGCCTGTTGTTTCATCCAATTGATTAGGCTACTTATTTGTATAAAATTGACAATCTGGCTTCTCTTGAAATGTAAAAAGGTGAAGGCGCTCAGCAAATTCCCTTACCATTACAACAGAAGCACCAAGGATCATGAAAATCATGGTGGTTGTGATCATATGCATCAAAACTTCCTAACTCGCCGTTGCGTCTTCCCTTGCGTACCCGCGTCTTTTCAACGGATATGGAAAAGCTCAGAGCTCTCTGTCCCGAGAGGAGACGCTCATTGATGCGCCCTCACTGCACCTGACTCTCAGCCCTGAGCTCGCCAGATTGGAAAACGTCCGTGCGGTGCATAAGGTTGGGGTGGCCCGGTCTCACTGTCCCCCTTTTATTGCACTCGCTCTCACGGTTTTCTCCCCCATCCAGCTATGCGTTGACTCGATGCTGCCGTTCCGCTAATTCTGTAGTCCTGTGCCGGGCACGTCGTGGGAGGATGGTGGGAAAAGACGAATCCTACCCCTGATCAGTGATACGGCGATTGTCTTTGGCCACTGAGATACAAAATAATTAAAAATGTCACCAAGAATAGAACAGGAAAAAGGAGATATACCAGTTGCCGGTCAGATTCGTCCCGTGCTTCATAGAGTCAGTCGCATGGAGTGCCTGTTATAACGCAGGCCTACACAAAATATCCGGTTGTAAGTCCACTATTTCGAAATGATGTTTCTGGGGGAGAGAATGTCCAGAATAGGCTAGTCGACTAGCGTTTTCATGTCTGCCACTGCATCTTGGCGTCAGGTAAGCTTCCTCAAGAAGAGATCACCGTTGATTTTGCGGTAGTACGAGCCTGAGATCCTCCCTCCTTTGCGTCCAGTACAGATCAGGAATCCGCATCTGCATTACCGCCTAGAGCCAGAGTCATGATTAAACCATCTTATTTTAGTAATTTCAGCCAGAAAGCTTTCTCGGTCGTTTGATTGTGCGTGTGCGTTTATGTATGCGTTTGTGCGTGAGAGGGTATGAGAATGAACGCGAGGGCGGGGTTGGTGGGTGAAGGAGTGAACAGGAATTTGGGGTTGCTACTTTATTTACTTTTTATGTGGCTCCTGTATAACCTGTCAGAATAACAGCGGTGAGGGCAGTGGGCATTTGCGCAATTAAAAACGCACTTATTTACCCCCCCACTTAAAAAGCAAACACAATATCAAGATACAGTATTCTCTCTCTCTCTCTCTCTCTCTCTCTCTCTCTCTCTCTCTCTCTCTCTCTCTCTCTCTCTCTCTCTCTCTCTCTCTCTCTCTCTCTCTCTCTCGCGTTGCAGTTGGTTTGGATTCTGCGCCATTTCAATCTGGTATCCACAGCGTAGTTTTTTACAGGTCCAAAACACTTTATGCCTATTTGGCTTCTACCAACTCGTTATTATAAAATATGAGATAAACACTTTTAATGTTAAAAACATGTGGAGGAGGCTGTTCTTGATTTGTCATATAACTCCATATAACTCCAAAAGTACAAAAATAATTGAGAGTGAGACTATCCAATAATTCGCATAAAATGAGTTCAATTCACTGAATTTTGGAAGGAGCCACTGGCAAAAAGCAATTGAACATACCTGCTGCATCTCTGATTGTGTGTAGCCAATTTAGACAACAATATGTAGGCATACTTTTTGGAAAAAAAAAAAAAAAAGATTGAACAAGATTTAAAAAAAATGGCTCGTGATGTTTTTTTGTTTGCTGCTGCTTTTGAGATGGTTTGTACCACGATTAAATGCGTGTAGTCTTCTCCACAGATTAGGCAATCCGTTTCAGGACCCTGGAGAGCATCTCCCTCTGACGTCATTGCCTCGCCGCTAATATTTCGCGGTCTCTCTGATAATGCGAATTTATTCGTTCTATTTTTCACTGGTTCCCCTCACACAAAAGAGAGGAAAAAACGGTCAATAGCCTACTTGACTTCACATCCTTAAGTAACGACACAATGAACAACAGCTTCACTTTTAACTCGGGAAAAACTTCCCAGTTCCCACAACATTGTCCCTCCAACTTCTCTGTGAAGAGAGAGAGAGAGAGAGAGAGAGAGAGAGAGAGAGAGAGAGAGAGAGAGAGAGAGAGAGAGAGAGAGAGAGAGAGAGAGAGAGATTGAATTCAAGTTTGGTTCTCGTGTGCAGTTGTCCATCCAGGTAGGCTACTATGTAGGCCTACGTCTTATATGTAGGCCTAACTTACGTAATCGAAATAGGTGCATTTACGGGCTGGTTATCTCTGTTTTATTTCTTCTTATCTAAAGTATTTTTCTCAAATAACACATTGTCCATTATTATGTACGAACAAGCCGTTCAAATTGTACTAATGAGGACGCCGTAGTAACTCCGGAAGTTCTGGTATGTGGCTAAAAACTATGCTAAAAACAAGTTAGCAAGCTACGGGCGTATTTTTGTTCAGCTGTGGGCTTTGCGTCAGGGTTGTCTTCGGAGAATGTGAGTCATATTTAAGGTGTTTTATCCTTTCTATATTCTGTAGTCTACTCTAAAGGGGATTGACAATCTACATTTAAGGCGTTATTCACTGACACTACTTCCGTTTGGAGCGATATCATTAGCCAAGTTGCTAGTAAGCTGACTGTACCTAACATGGTGGTAGTTCAGGTATATATATTGTCACTTATTTATTCAGAGGTAACAGGGTTATTTAAGACCCCCAAATACACAGTCAACTTCACAGCGTATATTCTTCCATTCTGAGCGCAAACGAGAAAAATATTGTTAAAGTTATAACGTCAGATAGCCCAATCGTCGTTACGCCGAGCTAGCTAGGTTACTTCTTGGCACGTAGAGAAAGGTAACGCAGACCCAGATGACGTAACTTGACAGCTGGAAAACAAACTGAACTTTGTTTACTGCATCTTGTGGCTGCCAATTATAAATATGTTTAAATGTCAGTCAGGCTATTTGTTAGACAGTAGCAGCAGTTGTTGGAGTATGTGAAGGTCCTGTATCAGGACCATGCTAGGGCTTCATAAGGAACCTTCGTACTGTGTATAGGGTTTTCACACTGCACTGTACCATCCTATTCCCTTTTTGTGTAAGTCCCGAGTTTCACCTCTTTCACATTTTACTCTTTATTGGTGTTTGTGACTAAAAGCTTTAAATCATCTTCTGTCGTCCTTGTTATGATGTGTTTACTAAAAACAACACTTCAGCAGACTAGTGTAAGGTAAATGTATGCATTGTTTTTGTTTTGGTTTAACTGGTGATTTCATTTAGTGATTCTCTCAACCTCTTCTCTCCTTTAGGTTGCCATTTATCACATCATCGTTTGACTAACACTTAGTTGTTGATTCCATCTGCTGGCTTTGTCCCAGTGTATAAATAATACCCAAGTAGGCTAATTGGCTATTGGTGGGGAAAGCAGCTGCAGCATAATGTCTAGAAAACAGACTGCCAAGCCGGTGAGGGGAAACAGGAAGTACGACCTGGAGAGGAAGCGCGACGAGCGTGCGGCCCGCCGAGCTCTGGCCAAAGACCGAAAGAACCGGCCGGCCGGAGCGGACGAGGGTGAGGAGTTCGTCAGCTTCTCCAACCAGCTCCAAGCCCTGGGCCTGAAGCTGAGGGAGGTGCCTGGGGATGGGTAAGGCTCAAAGATGCCCCTCTTCCACACTACCACCACCCACTTCACAGTGTTCTGTGTCATGATGGCCAATGTCCGCCTCTCTGTTTGGCTGGTCTGCTAACTTGCTATTCTGTCAATCATCTCTCCCTCTTGTCTGTCTTCCCCCCCTATTTCTTTCCCAATCATTTTCTCTATCATTTTCTCTATCATTTTCTCTATCACTTTCTCTCTCTCTCTCTCTCTCTCTCTCTCTCTCTCTCTCTCTCTCTCTCTCTCTCTCTCTCTCTCTCTCTCTCTCTCTCTCCCACTCCCATAGGAACTGCCTGTTCCGTGCCCTTGGGGACCAGCTGGAGGGCCACTCGCGAGGTCACCTGCGGCTGCGTCAGGAGACCGTACAGTACATGAGCGAGCACCGGCAGGACTTTGAGCCCTTTGTGGAGGACGAAGTGCCCTTCACGCAACACTGTAAGAATGGGGCTACTGTCTGTCAGATGCATTATTCACTTGATGCCAATGGCACTTAAGAGTGTCGTTTCGGATGCTAGCGTTCATGATGCTTAACCCATTTTAGCCTGAGCCCTTTTTGGGAAAGGGTGCCCTCTGCCTATTAAAATCTAAATATCTCAGCCTCCGAAGCACATACAAACATGAAATAAGTTGCCTTTAAAAGCTAGGACCCTCGTCTTGCATTAGAATATCTTCATGCAGCACTAACTTACCCACATTTTTAATAAAACAACTCAAATCTCAAGAACCTGAATGCAGCGTATATGTGTCTCCAGGACACAATGGGTATAAGTGAAAGTCTTCAACTTTTTTTTTTTTTTTTCATAGTACCTATAACTGTCATGGGATTCTGAAAGTAGTGCATGATTGAATTAGCCCATAATGGACAAAAACGAGTTCTCTAGCTCCAGCCAAAGACTGTAGTCTTGTTTACAAAATTTCAGTGCTACCTTGGTTAGCTTAACCAAACAGGTTCAGGGATGAGGGTTGCTGCCCAATCACATTTCGCTGGTATTTAGGAGGACGGGCCAGAAAGTTGAATGCTTCTTTATTTTCAGCTAAAATTGGGAATTAAGTTTATTTAACGGCTGCATTTAGCACAACTTTGTGTGTTCTGATCGTTCACGTACAACTTCCAAAATCCCACAATCAAGGTTTTGCGTATGTCAACAGGAAATCTTACAGACGAAAGCTTTAAGCTTGTCAATTCAGTTTATTTATGGTGTGGTGTTGACGGGCATAGAACAAAATTCTGAAAATGCTCTGGCATTGCGGGGTTGTATGATTCGAACATGGCTGGTGTCCAATGACATAAGTAGCTTAGATAACTACATTTTATTCATAATTTTCTTATTCCTCTGCACTAATTTTGTTTCACCTGTGCACTCATTATTTTGTTGATGATTATGTCCTCTTGTAGCTTAGGATAAAAGTGTCAGCTAAAATGCCATGTAATGGAAAAGTCAGAGAGACTGAATAAGATACTCCTAGAATCTCTGTAAAATTGCTTTTCTAAATACCCATGGCCATTATCCAAAGATATCATGGTGTTTCTTTTCTACTATATTGTGTTGTGTTGTGTTCTATTCCGCTGAGCATTTCTCGACACCATTGTTGCTAAGCACTTCTTGGCTGCCTATGGGAAATTGCATGGTAACCTATAAAGTTGCTAACTTGGTTAGCAACGATGCTGGCGGGAAACGCTGGCCAGATCTGTTTCTTATCTAGTGTGTTGTGTTCTTTTCTGATCTGTGCATCCTACTCTGTTGTGTCGTAGTGTCAAACCTGTCTGAGCCGGGGATGTTTGCAGGGAACGACGCCATCGTGGCCTTCGCACGCAGCCAGCAGGTCAAAGTGGTGATCCATCAGCTCAACAATCCACTGTGGGAGGTGAACACCACTACTTTCTCTGTCTGTCTATATCTGCCGTCTGTAGTTTACTGTACTCTTTGTCTCAGTGTCCATGAAGCTGAACTTGATTACACAGCCAGAGGGCTTAGAGACACCCAGTAAGACCTATGTCATTTCCATTCACAACTGATCTCACAATACAACAATAAAATGATACATACTACTAAGGGGTACTACAGTAATCCACAAGAAAAATGGTAAATAAAAAGTAGTATAAATATAAAATACTCGTAGGTTAAATGCAGCCTTAGTACAATACAACACAAACATGTAATCACTGTTCAGAAGTTAGATGGCAGTGAGGACAAACAGGTTTTTTTTCTGCGTGTTCTATAATCTTGGCATAATTGTGCCTGTGCCCTGCGGGCTGTAGTCTGAATTAGTCTGTCACAGCAGGCTTTGTAGTCTTTCATTATTATTATTTTTAAAAATATATTTTTAGGGGCATTTTTGCCTTTATTTCGATAGGACAGTATGAGGGGAGACAGGAAGCGAGTGGGAGAGAGAGATGGGGGAGGATTGGCAAATGACCTGGGCCGGAATCGAACCCGTTTTGCTGGCGTAGTAACCCAGTGCCCTACCGTTAGGCCACGGCAGGGCCTGTCATTATTAGTTTTTGTCATGCAATGATGATGTAACAAAAACAGATGCCATGACTATTTGACTACTCCACACTTAACAGATCTTTTTTTTTACTCCCTTTACATTTTAATAACTTATTTAATTATTACCTTAATCAAATCCATGTCCTATCCCCGACTTGAATCAGTAGATTGTCTGTTGGAACATCCAAATTAAGTCTGATTGCTGCAAAAGTTGAAAGATCAATGCATAGCTTCTAGGTGCTGGTAAATGAAGGCGTGTTCAATACTTCAAAAGAAAAAAGTTGCCTAAGCGAACCTGATGGCACACAGTTGGCGAAACGCGTTGTTTGCTCTGAATAAACAACCAAAAAGTCCAACAAGTGTGTGGTAAGATTCTTTCTTTTAAACTCTGATTACCCTTTCTTTTAGATAAACGGATCGGAGAAGCAGGTTTGTCGAGAACTTCACATTGCCTACCGTTACGGTGACCATTATGACAGTGTCAGACACATTGGAGACAATTCTGAAAGCCCATCTCATCTACGGATTGAGGTTAGTTTTTGTAGATGTAAAAAATAAACAAATCATATTTTGTTTTGTTGCTATTATTGTTGCTGTCTATTATCTTTTTGTTATAAATGCATGAATCATATCTTAATGCCCCAAAATTAAGCTAATCATTATAGATTATGATCAGACATTTTACTATGCAGTTTACATTGTTTAGATTTTTGTTTTGTTTACATTTTAGTATCTTTGTATTTTAATTATGTCTGCATTCTGCACAGATTTTGATACTTACAACTATGCTCACTGACTTTTCTCCCGTGCTGACCCAATTCCTCCTTTTCCCGCTGCTTTCCAAAATGGCAGAACCTGAACAAGTCACGTAGGCAGCGTGAGTTTGGAGACGGCCAGAGAGAGCAGCAGGAGCAGCACCCGGTCCGGCCCACCTCCCCCTCTCCCTCCCCTTCCGAGGATGAAGATGTGATCCTCCGCTCCCTCAGAAGTGCCAGTGCCAACGGTCAGTCCATCAGCCTGTCAGTCTCCCCTTAACGTGCCTTGGCATGCCCTTGGGGGGGTAAACCTCTCTCCCTATCCCTCCTCCTACCTACCATTACCCTACCACCCTCCCACCCATCTTCACTCTCTTCCTGTGTCACTCTCATCACAGGTCAAGGAGAGAATCTGTGTCACTCAAGTGCCGCCACGCAGTCAAGCCACCATGCAGAGTGGCTGGAGCCCGATCTCAGGAACCAAAGCTGCCACCACCACGCCCACTGTGAGGAGTCGGGAACGGGGAGCGAGGCGCACCAGCCTGCCTGCCAGTGCATGGCCGCCCCCGCCGGGAGCTGCAGTGGCACCAAGCCCACACCAGAGGGCAGCACTGTGCACAAAGCCAAGGTACACTATATGGAACGCTATGTATCTTACAAGACTAGTGTTCGCTACAGTACATTTGGCTGGGGAGGGTAGATATGGGTGATGGAAAGAGTCACTATTTATACTGGCGCTAGGCTAGTCAGATAATGCTGTCAAAGATTGTATAGTTTTATCCACCATCTCTTACAAGAGCACTGTGGGAGTTTGTGTTTTTACTAGGGATAAAGATGGGTAATGGAGTCCTCTACAATGACATTAGTCATGTAGTGCTATTATAAAGCAATACAATAAAACAGTTGCTGATGGTTTCAGAACCTACTCATTTTGCAAATAATGCATCTGCACATGTAGGCGCTTATGGAAAGCACAGGAAACCCAGCCCGTCCACTGTATTGAACATGATTGGGTCAGACTGCTCTGTCAAAAAAAAAGTTCAGAGGTCAGAAGTCATGGAAACCCAGCATGCAGCCGTTCCATTCCTAATGGAGTGGCTGAATAGTGGGAGCCATTGTCTCTTAATTGCTGAAAATAAACTTCTATTCAGTCCGCTCATTATACTGTATATACTGACTTTCAACCTTAACCCCTTCCCTCATCCATTCACTGTCCTGCATCATTCTCCCACCCCCTGTGCCATACACCAACCCTCCACACCCTTCGTTCACCTCCTGACCCTTCTTTCACTGCCCGCATCCTAACCTCCACCCTCCGCCCTCCGCCCTCCTTCCTCCAGGTCTCGAACAAGCAAAGGAAGGAGCAGCAGCGTCAGGAGAAGAAGAAGAGGCAGGAGGAGCGGCATCGGCAGAAGGTGCATCCGGGCAAAGGCTCACACGACCAGAACCAGAACTTGCCAGAACAGGTCACCCTGGTGCCCGCCCTCGACACCCTCAGCATCTAAAAAGCCAATCGCCCAAGGAATGAATGAATGAATAATAAGTGCACTCGCGCAAGTGTGGAAAAAGAAAACGGCTGCTCTGAGATCATTATCATTATTATTATTATTATTATTATTATTATTATTATTATTATTATTTTATTTTTAATACCCATTATGGATTCCGTAAAAAACAGAGGAGACAAAGCATAATTGTTTCATAAGTGTTCTCGGGAGTCACTGCTTCTCTTTGGTGTTCTTCGAAGAGATTTGGTGTGACAAAGAGAGAGAGAGTGAGAGTGTATGACAATGGCGCAATTTTTGTTAGTTTATCGCTGTACCTGCCTGCCTTCACTGCTTTGAGGAGCCATATCGTGGCTAGTGTTGACTGTACACACAGTTAGCAGCACTTTAAATCAAGATCTCTCATTTCCCCCCCAAGTCTTTCTGTCCACCTGGTTTCAGCCAAAGACTTTGAAAGAACTGAAAGGGAATCAAAACATTCTTGAATGTTTTTGGTGATTGGTTCAAATAATGAAAAAAAGTCATCAATTGATTTCAGTTTATATCAGTAAAGCCACAGCCATGGCTATTTTCCCCTACCTCTGGAAACTATTCGCTGCATGTGCTCTTCCAACGGGGCATGCAAGTGTTTCTGGTCTTAAAACTAGCTCAATCCTCAAGGCTTTTCTTTTTGTGTTTGGACTCTTCAGATGAACAATCATCGTTTTTTTTTTTTTTTCCTGTTCTGTGCAATCTTACAATAAATGAGAATGTTGGCAATACTGAATCAGCATCTTGAACCACTGTGACACCAGGTATCTTTTTGTCTTTTATGTGCACTGCAAGGTGGGTGTCAAAAGGTGCTGTGCGTAAGCGACATTAATCTTATTGCATTCCTCGGCTGTGGTGTTTTTTTACGACATAATGGCCATCATGAGGAGAATATGCTTAAGGAATGTCTCACCATGCTCTCCCAGGCCCTGTAATCTGTGGCTGAAGTTTCAACATAATTTGTGTCGAGCAGCCCAAGCAGTCATGGAGATTATGAGTTTTTGTTTGTCTTGCGGAGGTAAGCGAAACAATTTTTAATTAGCTTGCACAAACACGACAAGATTTCTTACAGAAGAGGTTTTCGGTAACACTTTAGAATAATGGTCCCTTAAAAAGCCGTATTACCACTTCATGAACATGTTTTAATAATAATAATACATTCAATTTGTGTAGCACTTTTCACAGTACTCAAAGGCAGCTAATGAAGTGATTATTAACAAAACATTTGCAAATTGTTTGTAAATTAGTAAAAACCAACCTACACAGTGTTTTACAGTGTGGGAATCGACTCATGCTGGATGAGTTTTGTGTGTTTGCCTACTGGACATTTCTACATCCAGTGGTTTCATGTCTTTTGCTCTACAAACTTTCAGGACTGCTGCAGTTGTGTTGTGTCTGCTGTTAATATAGTGTTTCTTACTCATTTACAAACATTTTCAAATGTTACCTTGATAATTAGTTCATTATTTACAAAGTGTTTATAAAGCTTTTAGGGACCATTATTGTTAAGTGTTTATACACTTATAAGTGCTTTTTCTTTTCCTTTGTCTTCATGGGGTTGACACGTTGTGCGTTGAAAATGAGGTATGACTAATCTTTACGTAAAATACACAAGTGAACAAAAACACGACTACTAGTCTTTTAATCACTGTCATTCACAGTAAATTGCACACTGGCCCTTGTCGGACATTTGTATTTCTTTTTAATATAAGCACTCTACAAACACACTACACGGCCAATAATCAGTCAAGTGTGACTTGAAAATGCATAGTAGGAAAATTGAAGTGGAGTGGCTCCAACGAGAGTGCCTGCCTCCTTTGGACAAAAAGGACAATGAAGTAAAACACAGTTTGCCAGACATGGTGTGCCAAAGAAATAATTCCTACAGCCCTGCCAGTCTTGCAGTTGGCAATGCATCCTCAAGGGTGACTCACTAGTAGGCACCTCTTGTCCCTTCTTGAAATATACCATTTATAAATTACTACAATAAATCCGAATAGGCAAACTTCTCACCATTACTTTGGATTTTAAAAGATGTGCATTTGTTTAAAACAATGTATTAGACATTATGAAGCAGTCATTAACGAATCCTATAGTTCTCATATTTATGGCTGGTTAATTTAGCAGTAGTATGTCTATGGCTATGCTTGTGTTAATAGGGGTTAGACTCGTAAAAGGCAGAGAACAAGTACATCAGAGCAGAATCCACAGGGAGGCAGTAGAGCTTTGTAAACACATGGAGAAAGCATTTCCTGCAGTTCTGCCTTAAAACAACTTCCAATCCCATACTTATATAATCACAAGGAGGAGAAAATTCAGTGGCTTTTGTTTTTATACACAGAACTGACTGAATGACAAACTGCACCATTATCCCCTCAGCTTCTGACTTGCTTGCTTGCATGGCACTGGAACAGAAGAGATTGCTTCTGCCCCTCCACAACAACATCTGCAACGTCTTTAAGCAAGGAACATCTGCAAGCTGTTTCTCAAAAGAGGTTCAGCCGACCGACTGGCCGTCCCTGATATTTCTCTAAGTGCTGAGGGTTTGGCTAGCAGGCAAGCCATACCACAGTCATGGTTAAAAAAAGGAGATATGCTGTCCTTGGTTTCTTTCTATCCCTTCATAACAGAAATGGCATCTCTCCCAAGTTAATATGAGCTTATAAACATTACAGTTTATCTTGTTCCCTTTTTAAACAAAAAATAAAATGCATAGAAATTCTTTTGAATGGGCATAGTGTTTGCAACTGTTACTGAGTAACCCCTTCCTCCCCAAGGCTCTGACCAATGTGTTCCATAAGACTTCATTTTACTTTCTTTACATATACATTCCCCTTCCGCTCTGTAAAAAGAAATATACGCGCAACTATAGCAACCCCAGACAGAACCTCTCAGTAGTGTGATTAGGGACTGTTTGAAGTGACGCAGAGTAAATGCCAGTGGTAGCTCTGAGGTTTGCGGGTCTGTTTTCAGTCAAGGGATACAGGGAGAGCAGATTGTAAACGTGCATGTCTTTATGGGTGTGTGTGTGCGCCTGTGTGCTCAAGGGTCCGTGCACGTGTATTTTGTGTGGGTGTGTGTATGTGTTTTTGTATTTATGGGTGCTTGCATGTGTGGGTGTACTTGTGTGTGTGTGCGTGCGTGTGTGTGTGCATGTGTGTGTACTTATGGGTGTGTGTGTATGTGTGTGTGCAGGCATGCGTGTAGGCATGTAGGGTAGGGTAGTGTAGTGCTGTGTGGGGTGAGCGTAAAAGACAGAACGAGGCGAGCGGCCCTCCTCTCCTGTCTTGTCTGCTGGTGGCCGATAAGTGCTCCAGTGATTTCAGAGGTCTCGCTCCCTCGTTCTCTCTCCCTCCTCCAGCCCTTCGTCCTCCCATCCATTACAAGATGCTGATTGGCTGGCTTCAATAATGGGGGCACACGGGCGCCTATGAGTTGTAGCCCCAGGTCAATGCATCTGCACACAGAAAACAAAGGCCGCACTTCACAATACAGAACATTTCACATCGAGTAAACAACAATCGTGTTGTAAGTCGGTGCCTGCTTCCATGTGCATGTTATTTACATGTCTTTAATTTGTATACTGTATAGCCTACGCTGCTTGTTTTCCATCCTGCAGACATTGATGAACTTTTGCGCTGACCGACAACCCTCTGTTTCCACTAAGCCATTTATCATATGATTGCGTTCCTAATGGAACACACATGTACGGTAGTAATTCACTGCCTCTGCTGTGTTTGTGGTACCAGAGTCGAGGGGCGGTGCCAGACTACACACACGCCGCTACCGTACAGTCAGGGGCGCCGCGGGAAATGATGGACCCCTGAAAGAAAATGGTTCCGCTGGGTGGCTGCCCCAACCATAGCTTAGTCATAACCCTGGGCTGTACTGGCAGCATTCAGACCATGTGCCTGATCTTAGGCTTGACTGAGAGAAAAAATAGGGTATGTAACACTGAGAATATATAATTTGTTGGTTAAGTTAACCAAATCTTATTTAAAAAAATAGTTCAAGCTCCTCATTTTTTTCTGTCAGCAAAGTATAGGGGTCATTCTACGATTCGGCTGCGCTTTTAAGTCCATAGATTTTATTTGCCAATTCCACTAACTATTAACGGCATCCAATGATGTTTTGGACATTAGCACACATTTACCTTTCATATAATACAGAAAGTGAAGACATGGCATTATTTCCCTCAGCAAGAATGAATAGTTAATACTGGTTTTGGGCGTTTTCATGCCATCCTGTTTTCCAAATGTCAGATTCAGTCTTCATTAGCATGTAAAGAAACTTGTTTTGCCCAATACGGTTCCAAATGTTGATTCACAGTAATCATCACAATATGACAAAACTGTCAGAAAAACCATTGTGCTTTCCATTATACATGAAATTTGCCATTTTGTGTGTGTCCACAAAAACTATGTTAACCATGTCACGGTCTGAGACCCCCTCAATAAATCAGTAATGGTTTGGTCTTAGGCCATAGGAATAACATCATGTGATGTCATAACCTCTTTGGCAGGATATGGTAAGACTTTTTGGTAAGTTTTGAGCTCCATCCTTACATAATGTATCCATTCTTTTTCATGTTCTCATAGCGGGAAAATTGCCTGTCAACTGTGTTATCATCATATTCATAAGAATATGAATTAGAAAGCGTATGTAGAAAAACAAAGATAAAGCATACAAATACATGAATTGTTTAAGGTGTTGTGGTGAAACTTCTGAGGTCCTCAGTTAGCACAACACCATAAAAATGGCTGAAATGTCAAGCCGTGTTACCGTCAATGGTGTTACGCATCAGGTATGACAATTGAGGAGGAGTATGTTTTTGCCAATTTATCTCCATATTGACAGACAAACAAACAAAATAATTTGTGTTCTAGGGAGATGGGTTTGTCTGCTCTGTTTTTTCTCCTAAAAAAGTGCCGACTTGTTCCCCTGCACTGTTGATCGTAACACAGTTGAGTAAAACAGTTGACTGTTTTGAAAGTGTTTTTGTGCTATTGATTCCTTAAGTGTTGGAAAAATCCGATGAACAGACACAGGGATTATCTCTGGAGAGGGAAGTCTTGTGTAAGGAGGGTGACTAAATTCAAATCAGATGTTACAGGGATTTATAATGAAAAATGTGTCAGTCTGTATCACAGTGAATCATAAAATCCTACTTAGGAAGCTCAACAATCACATTTTCTATATCAGTTGCACAGATTAATGACAACATTGTTGCTAAGGGACATAAGAACTTTCAAACGTATGTTGTTTCAACTCTGTAGTATTTTTATATATTTTTGAAATGACATAGTATTTGTCCATAACACTGTTGACAAAATAATCAAGCAAATGCTCGCTTTCATTAGAGTATTTATCAAATGATTTAAGATTAAGCTTGGTAATTTGTTTATTTGGAAACTTAAATATATACACTATGGAAACGTCTAAGTCATTTATTTGAAAAAAAATACTGATAATTGACATTTTGCGTTTGGAAATGTAGAATGACCCATTGGCCTATGTGGACCTTGTTAATCTCTGTCCCCTTTCATCATACCAATCAAGCAGTTCGACTCCTGACCCACCAGGTCGGTGGGGTGAGTAATTAAGCAGTGCTCTCCCCCATCCTCCTCCATGACTGAGGTACCCTGAGCATTGTACCGTCCCGCCACACTGCTCCCTCGGGGGGCTGTTTGGAGCTGCCCCCTTGAAACTGGAATCTAACCCTGCCCTTATCCCATTAAGACATGGCCCTGTTACAAATGTGCTCTTATCAGAACGGCAATGACAAAGTCATATTGTATTGCTAAAGGTTCTACGTAATGTCGTAGTAGTATCGTACTATGGTAGTAAGATGTTAAGTTAGATGTTGACTATCGCAGCGTTCCGCAGGGGAACGGTACTTATTATGGGGCTGCATTATCCGCACTGTACCAACCTTTGAATCGGGCCGTGCAGCACAGGCCCTCGCCCCGGGCAGTGCGGTAGACGGGCGAGACGCAGACGCGGGCGCCGTCGGCAGGCATGTTGGTGAGGGTGGTGGAGAGGGAGCCGGGCGGGAGGTAGCGGGTGGAGCGTTCGCTGGGCTGAGTGGCACGGTTGTGGTCGCCCTCCCACGTCACCCAGTAGCCGCGAAGGCCCTCCTCCGCCCCCTTCCACTGGACCTGCACTGAGTCACTACCCACTGTGGTCAGCTGCAGATCCGCCAGCGCTGGCAGCACTGGGGTGGAGGGAGAGAGAGATGGAGAAGGAGGAAGGGAGAGAAAGAAGAAGAAGAAAGTGTGTGAGACAGAGACAGAGAGAGAGGGAAGGAGGGAGAGAAGAAGAAGAAAGTGAAAGAGATGGAGGAAAGAAGGAGAAGAAAGTGACAGGGAGATAGAGGCGAGAGAGAGAAAAGAAGTAGAAGGAGGGAAAGAAAAGCAGAAATAAATTGAAAGGCGTGGTTGGAGGTTAAACCCATTTCAAGTGGAAGGAATCCTGCCTCCCCAGTGTAGTGTATTTCCCATGGGTTTTTGCAGTAACGCCCATCCAGTATACTATAGCACATCTCCAGATCTCCAGTGATGGACAACCTGGCTCCTCAATCCAATACAATACATCACCACATACGTATTTGCACACATCCCAAGACTCCTTCGGTAACCTTCGGGAGTCTCCCCCTTGTATTTGCAACGCAACTCCCTGACGCTCATAAGTAATCTGCATAACAGAAAATCTCCCACAAGTCATGCGTGCGCATGGTGTTGACCTCCCTGGAATGAGTTTCTGCAGGTCTTGGATGTCAGTATTTTGGATGTCTGTATTTTCTTGCCAGCATTAAGTCACTTCTACATCTGTTATTTCAAGCTGTGATTTCAAATATCGTGGCTCATCAGTCAGCTGAAAGAGTTGTCTCCGAGAGAGAAGAGATGTCACAGAAGTAACATGAAAAAACACATTATATTGTCTTTAACAGTGCAACATGACATACTGAATCGATTAAAACACGTATCAATGTATAACATTATATCATGAAACAATTAAAGCATCACTAGTTAATGTATGTAATTTGTCATGTTTTCAGTCATAAGTAGAAGTCGGAGTACTGTTACAAATGTAATTACAACACTAGAAGTATTATGTTACGTAGCTGCCTGCATCTATGTAATACCATACTACACTAGTACCATAATAAAGGAGTAATAAAAGTACTGTTTAGGATCTGTTGTAATTACATCCTTAACAGTACTTTTACGTCTACTTTATGCAACTCTGGTCATAACACACTATTATCACTCATCAACCAAAAACCCTCCTATCACCATTCCCCTCTCCCCACATTGCCTTCCTGTGGGCATGTCTTGACAGACATGGTCTTCTTTCTACTGGCAGCATGCTTGGCACTCACGGTCACCAGATTTTATTATACATCAACATACAACATTATTTTAAAAGTGTTATTAGTTAATGTTTGTAATGTCGTGGTCGTAACACATTAATATCACTTGTGTGTAGACACCTTCACCAAAAAACCATCCCATCCAGTGGTGGTTCTACCCATTTTAGGGCCCTAGGCAAAACATTTTTTGCTGGTGTTTACCATGGATAGGCTGACTGTTTGGGGCCCCATACAGAGGGCAGATTTGGTGAGGCCCCTAGGCAATTGCCTACTCTGACGACTGGTAAAACAAGCTCTGCTCCCATCACTGCTGTTCTCTGCCCACGTTACCTTCCTGGGTGCAGGCCTTGACGGACATGGCCTTCTCGCTGCCGGAGGCGTGCTTGGCGCTCACGGTCACCAGGTAGGTGGTGTCCGGCTGCAGGTTCTTCAGCACGGTGTAGTTCTGCTGCTTGTTGACTTTGGCTATCTGCAGCTTGCCGGCAGGCAGGGCAGAGTACTCCACCTGGACGCTCTGCACCGAGTCGGGCTGCACGGGGCCCCAGCTCACACGCACGCTATTGGTCGTGGACTCCGAGACGGTCACCACAGATGGGCTCAGCGTTTCTGCCATATAGCGGGAGAAGAAAACATATAAAATGTTATCAATGAGGTGTGAGTTGAGCGGAGAGGAATAATAATATTAAAAACACACTTGTGTTGTGCGGCGGAGAGGAGAGGAAGCAAGTGGGAGGAAATGGGTCCGGTAATAATACATTCCATCTGTGGTAGAAATTGTACAGTTGTTATGATTTCCCTGTGTATTTGCGTATTCTCTAATAGGTCTACATTTTTTCCAAATGTGCAGATGTGTGCATATTTCTCCTCCACTCGAACCGCTGACCTATCCTGGGGCAGCCCATATTGCTTTTGAAGCTTCTCTGAATTTTGAATTTAAGACCATGGTCTGTTTCCGCTTGGTGGTATGCAAACACTTTGTCACGGAAGCATTTCATAGAAACCTGTTGATCTGGCCTCTAGTTCCTGTACTGTACTGTATAAGAAATGATCCACACCACCAAGCTCTGTCTTTGAGTTTGATGCACCAAGGTCCCTTTGAGCTTGATTCACCAGCTAGATCCTTTGTAAATGGGTGGTTTGCTTCTCAGCTTCTATGAGAGGGGTGGGGAACCTATGTCTCGAGGGCCATTTACAGCCCTTGAGGCCGTTTTATCCAGACCCCAAGATCATTTTTATGTTATGCAGATTCACATGAAATATGAAACATTTTGTAAAGGAATGTTAGAAATCACTTTTTAAATACAATTTGGTTATATTCAGGGAACCTATAGAAGGTGGGGTCTGTTTTAAAGATGGTTGCCTTCAATATAGGCCTAAAGTGCAGGGGGAAATCCTAGTTTGTGTTCATAGTACGACCCTCTGAGGACTTTAACAGCCCTTGGAGAAATGTCAAGTGGCCCCTCAAATAAAAAAGGTTCCCCACCCCTGCTCTATGAGTTCCCTGTGTATTCCTGTGTCTCCTGTATCCATTTTCTACAAATCTGTCAAGTGCCTCTTGTCCCACCACTCTCACCTGGCGGTGTGGTGAAGTAGGCGGTGAGGGTCTTCAGGAGGTTCAGGTTGGACTCGGGTTTCAGGGTGACCTTGTACTTTGTGTCCGGCCTCAGGCCTGTGAGCTGGGCCGTTTCTGCGTCACCGGGTCGGGTGAGGCGCTGGTAGTGTCCGGGGCTGGTCCCTGGGCTGGTGCCGGGCCCTCCGCCAGGGTTAGTCTCGGATCCGGAGGGAACCGGTCCGAACCGGATGTCGTAGTAACCGGAGCCGGCCAGCACGGGGCGCCAGTGGAGGGTAGCGCTGCGGGAGGACACGTCTCGAACCTTCAGCCGCTCTGCACGAATGATCTCTGTCAACGGAGAATAAGATGGAGGGGAGGTCAGAAATAGTAAATAGCCTATTATGTGACAAATTATTTATTTGTTTCATTTTATTTCATACAATATTTTAATTTTATGTGATTTTGGATGTATGCATGGACAGTATGCAGGGAGATGAAACAGTGTTGAAACAGATGGTGAGGTGCATTTCACAGACGAAATATAAGCTAAAAGGAAAATAATGAAAGTCGGGGGACCAGATAGATAGGCTGGTGAAGATGGGGAAAAACAAAGGAAAAGAGAGGAATAGGGAGTGCATTGTCAGAAAAAACAAAAACAAAAAAGCAATTATGACACTGACACTCAGCAGGTGCATACATCCTCCAAGGCAGTTCTATTTCAACCCTTCAAAATGAATCCCAGAATTCAGACAGGTGATCCAGATCACCACCAAAAACATTACCTTCTTGGCGGAGGTATTAAATGTAGAGAGAGTGGGTCAGAGTGGAGAGGTTTTAGTGAGGGGACAGAGAAGGAGGGACAGGAGTGGTAGAGTCAGAGAGAGAGGTACCGGTAGAGTACAGTTAGTTAGGTGAGAGGGGGCGGTTGGCGAGAGTTTAGCCAGACACAAGGATCGCAGTGCATTCAGAGCACCTCGCCATGAGCTGAGCTGTGCTGTGAGCCTCACCATCTTAAAATAGACAAGACTGTCAGAGGATGCTTGGCCGATGAATTACTGTCTCTTGAGAGGCTCGGTCGTCCGTGAATAAGTAGCCGTGTGGCCATTGCTAGGAGGTCAGTGCCACATTTACACATTTACCTCCACCCGCTAAATATAAATGCGCGTGTATGTACATAATTTACGGCATACGGTGCCGAGCATAAAGGACACAAATCTTTTGACCGTGTGTCCTGATTTTGTGGCTGGCTGGCTGGCCGGGTGTGTTATCCAATCTCCTACAAGAAGAAAACAGGCTCTCTAAAAATACATCAGTCTGTATTTCTTTGGGGGGGAGGGCAGGAAAGGAAGGTGTGTGGGGGTTGCCGTGGGGGGGCCAAGAGAGAGGGATGATGGGTAGGCATTGGGGTTGATTGAATAATGTCTATATAAATAACCCCCCTCTGCTCCCTAATTTCAGGGCTCCTCTTTCACTCTCACTCCCTCCCTCTCTCTTTCTCTCTCTCTCTCTCTTTCCCTCTCTCTCTCGCTCTCTATCTCTTTCTGTCCCTGCTGGCTCTCCTTGCACCTCAATGTCTCGCTGTCTTCAAGAGTTAGACTCACGGAAGCTGAAGCCCAGTGGCCTACTTTTCAGTTACTCTGCTCACTTGTAGCCATGCAGAACGGGGACACCATGTAAAAAAACGCCACCCAACACTTCAAAAGATTTTCTCTGTGTGGGCTTTCACTGCTCCTCACCAGTCCCTGGAACCTGGAACTCGCCAATAAGGCTTTCCCTCCCTTTTGTGGGCTTTCACTTCTCTTCTACTGTATACCCCAGTGCAATTCGCCTTCAGGACAAATGTTCCATTTTTGAAGCAAAGGAGGTCTACACAACTATAGTTACGGATAGAGAACAGTGGCATATGTGTATTAGGCACCTGCTCTGAATGTACTGAATCTATAGTGTCCTCTAAGACAGGGCTTCCCAACCAGGGGTACGTGTACCACTAGGGGTACGCGAGCACACCTCAGGGGGTACTTGGAAAAAATTAATAATAACAAGTACATGGAGTGCAGTCACATTGGGAAAGAGGTACAGATATAGAGCATGAATGAGGGGGGTACTCATGATATGACAAAATTGCTTAGGGGGTACGCAGGACAATAAAGGTTGGGAAACACTGCTCTAAGACACCTAGGCGTAGAACAGACAGCAGGCGTAGAAGTAATTGACTGTATGTAAAAGCAAGCAGCAGAGGTATTGAAAGCTGCAAAAGCATTTCTGGGACTGAGGGCGTTAAAAAGCGCCAAAAGAGAAGTTGAACTTCAGCAAAAAAAATATGTAATGAGCCGGCGGCAGCAGGTGGCAGCCAATGGAATGTTCACATTTTTCGAACGTAAAAGGTTGAATCTTTCATCGCGTTCGTTGCCGCTGAGCTGTACTTTCCAGGCGGGACTCTGCACCGTTTTAGCTCTTTCAACACCTGCTGTCTGTCCTTACAGTTCTTCTTCTTCTGTGTCTTCTTCGGTGTCTTCTAAGAATCTAAGATGTTTTCTCTCTGCATCAGCTTCCTCTCCTCTTCTATCCCCCACCCAGTGCCCAGTCCTGCACGCAACTCTCCGAAAGACTCACCAATGATGGCGTTCCTGACGTCCTCCTGGATAATGCTGATGTCGTCGATGTCCACAAAGTACAGGTGGTCCTCCACAGGGGGCGACACCACCTGCCGCAGCACCTGGTAGTTCCCGTGGCCCGTGGAGACCACCAGCACGCTCACGCCCTCGTCGCGGAGCTCCTTCATGGGCTCGCTCACCTAGTCAGGCCAAGAACAATATGAACATGATTCTGAGCTCCCGAAAAAACGGGAACTCCTCCCACTTTAAGAAGGTAGAGAATGCGCGCACATCAGTGGCACAGGTGCTGGACAAAATAAAGTAACTGAAGTAAATGATAGAAGTCCACAACACTGTTAATGCAGTGTTTTTCCAGTAATTTATTTGCACAACGTTTCGGGCCTTCGTCCTTTTTCAAGTGCAACGGTTGCACTTGAAAAAGGACGAAGGTCCGAGACGTCGTCTATCATTTAACTCCTCCCACTTTGTCAGGGAGCAAACAACCATTAGCAAACTAAGGGAGGCGGGTCAAACATGTCATTTGGGAAATGCTAATTGTTATGCTCTTGGTCAGACCAAGTCTCGAAGAGATTTTAAAGTCGATGATAATCAGGCTATCGCTCACCTGCCCCGGGTCCACACCGTCTGTAAGCCAGAGCAGCACCCGCGGCAGGTTGGGCCTGGTGCCTCCAGGGATGCCCGACGGCAGCACCTGGTCCCGGGCCATGTCCAGGGCCTTGGGGGTGTTGGTGTCACCCCGCAGCTGCTTGACCTACGGAAGAGCATAGGTGTCAAAAGTAAAAAAGGAAATTCATGGTGTACATACAACACTAGCACATGATTTTAAATACAGTAGGCCCTGCCGTGGCCAACCGCCTGCCATGCGGCTGACCCGGGTTCGATTCCCGGCCAGGGTCATTTGCAGACCCCTCCCCTTCTCTCTCCCAATTCGCTTCCTGTCCACCTCTCACACTGTACTATCAAATAAAATCAGGAAAAAAAGACAAAAAAAAAAGAATGTACATACAGTAGGCGTTAACATCATTTACTCCGTTGTGCCTAATGAAGTATAAAGATTGTGGTTTTACTGAAAAAACACTACAAACCTAACAAGAACTCACCACAAACTTTATGCAACCAGTGCAGATGTAGGACAACTAGCAGAGTGTGGCGTGGTACATTAGTAAACCTCCCTCCTGAAGCTAAATACAGTATCGGCAGCACTGGGCTATTGGACTGGGCCTTTAGCTCAGGTGTGCCATGCTGTGCCTCTCATACTTTAACTGTTGCGTTGACTAGGAGGTGGCAAGTTCGGGACCAGAGGGGTCTCCCACAGCGCCACCCACCCCCTGCCTGGGCCTGGGACAGCTGACCCCATCCCAACTGACCTGTCGGATGGCGGCCTGCAGCCTCTTGTAGATGCAATGTAATGGGGACCCAATTTTGACCCCCAGCACCCCCACCCCCTGCCTGGGCCCGGGACAGCTGATCTCATCCCAACTGACCCCATCCCAACTGACCCCATCCCCAACTGACCTGTCGGATGGCGGCCTGCAGGTCCTGCTGGGTGCGGTGCGTCTGGAAGCCGAACTCCAGCTTGGGCTCGGTGCCCACCAGCAGCAGGGAGAAGCGCACCTCGTCCTCGCCCAGGGAGAAGGGCTGCAGCAGCTCGGCCACGAAGCTCACCATGTGGGAGAACTCGTAGGAGGCGATGCTCCCCGACGCATCCAGCAGCACCAGCACATCGCCCTCGCAGCAGTTCAGCACTGGAAACAACATACAGAGAAGAAGGTGAAGGGGTTTTGTGGGTATGCATGTGTATAGCACTCAGACAGCGCAGATCGACCCCACCAACACACACGCACGCATACACGCATGCGCAAGCACACACACACACACGCACACGCACACGCACACGCACACGCACACGCACACGCACACGCACACGCACACGCACACGCACACACACATACACACACACACAACACACACACCATCATCACCCTCTCAACATCATCACCCTCTCAACAGTTCATGTTGTATCTTATTCTTCTTATCTTACCCTGTTCGGTAACACTTTACAATAAGGTTACGTGAGTAGTGGCGGAATAATGTCTAAAGTAATGATTGATTAATAGTGAATAAACGCTTTAAATGCTTCATGTATGCAGTAATGTCTACTCCATTAGCAGTCATGAATTATTCATTGTTGGAGTAATAATGATTCACTATGAAGTAAATGTGGTCCGTCAAGGGTTAATTAAGAGTGTGAGTTCCAAATGTTAATAAATCATGTGTTAACATTGCGGAAAAAGATCATACCATATCTTTCCGATCATATATGAATCAGACCTTAGTTAACGGTGAATGAGTAATAATGGAATAATTATAGTAATTCCGATTCATGGTCTGTATTTATGGTGAAATTAATAATAAATTATTTTTGCAGTTTTAAGTAAATGTGGTTCATCGTTGATTAATTAATTGCAGGATTTTACCAATCCAGTATTACCACTGCGGAGAAAGGCATGCCAAATCGATCCAGTGACTGTTATACCTGAATCAGACCGTGGAATGTGAGAGGACACCCAAGAGGAAGGTGAACTCAGAGAGAAATTGTGTGATGCTACTAGAATTTGTGAAGAAAACCTTCCCTGAGTTAGTGCCTGTACTACCCTAACCCTGCCTTCAGACAGATATGAAAGATTTTGGGACTTTTCTTCAGTGTGTAATTCATGAATACATGTAAAACATGAATGTGGTTCCTCCTTCCTCCACACAGAGACACATAACAGACGAGAGCCAGATTAATTTAGCCCCCAATCCCACCGACAGGGGAGGTCACAAATACAAGGAATGGACACACGAGTGAAAATATATTTACTTGCATTCGCATTGCACTGCAATAGGGGAACATATACAAGGACCAAACAAGTCAAGATATTTCAAGTAGGCCTAAACTTGAAACCCAAAAACTAAAAAAAAGACTCAACCAAACACACAAACCGCACTCACACACCGCCGTCGCAACAGTTCTGTACTGCAAAAGGGCACAAAGACAAAAATGGACAAGCAAGTCAAGATATTTTATTACCTCTGCCAAGGAGGTAATGTTTTTGGTCGCGTTGGTTTGTCTGTCTGTCTGTTTGTTTGTCTGTTTGTCAGCAGGATAACTCAAACACTTGAGAACGGATTTGGCTGAAACTTTGTGGAGTTGTTGGTAATGACCCACGGAACAAGTGATTCAATTCTGGTGGTGATCCGAATCACAAACCGGAACCAGGACCTTTTCAAAGATTTTTCACCATTGCTGGCCTATAAATCTAGACGCCCCTAGTGACCAGAAATTGAATTGCGGGAACTCCAAAAAAGAAGGCAGAAACACAGGGTGTGAGACATAGTCAAATGTTCTATCAAGCAGTTTCCTTGGCGGAGGTCTGCGCTCTCTGAGTGCTTCTAGATTATATTTGCATTCAACACTCTAAAAGCACTCAGAGCATGCTCCTCCACCAAATACCCCCCCCTCCCAACATGTCCCTCACCAAAGCCCTACAATCGCGAGAAAGTCCAAATTACAACGACAAACAAGTTAAGCCATTTTAATTACGGAGCGTTGTTACAAAAGAACTCATGATGCTTCAGTCAAGGTTAATCCCCTCTTTACAACCTAATGGAGGTTAACTACCCACTAAATTGGGTAATTTGATGATTGTATAAACAACTAGAAAAGCACTACATAGTCATCTCATT